>NC_072423.2:120156428-120465625 GCF_028878055.3 Symphalangus syndactylus | reverse complement strand
TAATTATAAAGAATTTTGTGTCCAGCCAAATTAGTATTTAAATGTGAAGATGTAGGCTGGGCGTGGTGGCTCACACCTATAATCCCAGTGCTTTGGGAGGCCGAGGCAGGAGGATCACCTGAGGTCAGGAGTTTGAGACCAGCCTGACCAACATGGAGAAACCCCGTCTCTACTAAAAACATGAAATTAGCCGGGCATGTTGGTGCATGCCTGTAATCCCAGCTACTCAGAGGCTGAGTCAGGAGAATTACTTGCACCTGGGGGGTGAAGGCTGCCGTGAGCCGAGATCATGCCATTGCACTCCAGCCTGGGCAATAACAGCAAAACTCCATCTCAAAAAATAAAAATAAAAATAAATAAATAAAAATGTGAAAGTGTAAAAAGACTTAAGAAGATTTGCTGCACAAAGACTTACAATGAAAATATTTTTGGTGGAAGTAATAAAATAAGAAGAGAAATAAATCCAGGAGATATTACAAAAACACTGGAAGTATGAATAAATGATGTTGTGGCTTAAAATTTACATTAAAAAGGCCGGATGCTGTGGCTCACGCCTGTAATCCCAGCACTTTGGGAGGCCGAGGCAGGTGAATCACTTGAGGTCAGGAGTTCGAGACCAGCCTGGCCAACATGGCAAAACCATGTCTCTACTAAAAATACAAAAAATTAGCTGGGTGTGGTGGCATGCACCTGTACTCCCAGCCACTCAGGAGGCTGAGGCAGGAGAATTGCTTGAAACTGGGAGGTGGAGGTTGCAGTGAGCCAAGATCTCACCATTGCACCTTAGCCTGGGTGAAAGAGCAAGACTCCATCTCAAAAAAAAAAAATTATATTAAAGAAACAGAAAACGAACACTAAAGAAAAGTATTAAAAAAAAAAAAACTCCATTCATATGACTCAAGTATGGAAAATATCCACATGATAAGGGTGTGGTAAGGAGTTATAAGATACAGGGACATAAGAGTAACCTAAAATTCTCTTCTTGTCAAAGGGAACACAGAGATATCTTTTTCTTTCTCTTTTTCTTTTTTTTTTTTTTGAGATGGAGTCTCACTCTGTCGCCTAGGCTGGAGTGCAATGGTGTGATCTTGGCTCACTGCAGCCTCTGCCTCCTGGGCTCAAGCAATTCTCCTGCCTCAGCCTCCTGAGTAGCTGGGATTACATGCACCCACCATCATGCCTGGCTAATTTTTATATTTTTGTAGAGACAGGGTTTCACCATGTTGGCCAGGCTGGTCTTGAACTCCTGACCTCAGGTGATCTGCCCACCTCAGCCTCCCAAAGCGCTGGGATTATAGGCGTGAGCCACCATGCCTGGCCACAGATATCATTTTTAAGGCAGGAAAGAAGAAAAAAAATATAGAAAAATAGCACTAATTGAAAATTTAAAAGTAAGATATTAGAAATAAGTGTAAATATATTAATAATCACAATAATTATAAATGGACTAAACCTACCAGTTAAAAGAGGTGTCAAATTGAATTTTTAGAAATCAAGCAGGTGCCATTTATAAGAGAAACATCGTTCAAGCATAAAGACATGGAAAGATTGAAAGATAATTTTTTTTTAAATTATCAAACACTACCCAAAAGAAAGCTGGTATAACTATTTAATATCTGGCAAAGCAGTCTTTAAGACCAAGAGCCTCATTCTAGACAGAGAGGGTTACAACATAATGATAAAATGTTCACTTCACTATGAAGATTGCAAAGGTGAAACATTTATACACCTAATAAAACACCCTAAAAACATGTAAAGCAAAAATGGATAAACTACCAGAATAAATTGACAGTCAGCTTCCCATTTGGGCTGATTTTCTATTCTTAGAAACTGGTCCTGGGATCAGTAAACCACTCATTAGCCTCTTTATCTAGCCACAAACACCCCTGTGCTCCTGGACAACAGGAACACTTTCACTGTTATTAACTGTGCCTTCTTCACTCTTGGCTGTGACAAGATTATGAGGATTTGTTCTTTTGACTATTTCTTCTGCAGCACTGGAGGTGAGATTCCCCAAGCCTTTGTGGCTACAGTGTGGTGTCTTAACTTGGGCAAGTCCTTTGACCTCTTTGGGCCACAATTTCCCATGGGAGCTTTGTGAGGTTGATAGTGGTATGCCTCCGGTATGTAATTGCAGCCTTGAGCCTTGCCCTGAGAACTGAGCCATCTCCTCTACTCCACAGGTGGGGAATAGCAGCATAGCCTGGTCTCTTGGCTACATGCTCAGCCTGACCAACCAGATCCCAGCTGAAAGCCCTCTGATCCGTCTGCCCATAGAACCACCTGTCTTTGTGGGCACCCTCGCTTTCTTCACAGCGGCAGCCTTGCTGTGTCTGGCATTTCTTGCATACCTGTGTTCAGCATCCAGAAAAAAGAGGCACTCCGAGCATGCCTTTGACCACGCAGTGGATTCTGACTGAGCCTTCAAAGCAGCTCCTGGAGTCCAATGGCTGCTTAGTCAGCCTGGGTGGCACCAGGCAATGCAGGTGAAGTGGCTGCCTTCAGGAAATACAACTAACTAAAATCAAACACCTAGGTCACGTGCCTCTCAAATACTGATTTCTGCCACAGCACCTCTTGGGGCGTCCCTTGGCTATTCTGTGCATATTGTTCTTCAGAGACCTCACTACCCACGTGCTGATCTATTGGGGAACAGAGAAGAGACAGGCCATCAAGGTCAGGCTCTTTATTTTAAGTCCCCCAGAGAAAGAGTAAGTTGAGAAGGTATCAGTTTAATGTTGAAGAATTGACCTCAGGGCTCAGTTTCCATTTCCCTCCCTCAGTATTCTTCCTGGCAAGATACCCATTAAGTATTTCGCCAATCAGATATCTCACTTTATAGTTTTTTCCCATTGGTCTTTAACCAAGACTTTCTTGTAGCAATCTCGTAAGCAGTGAACCCCCTCAGATCAGTAGAATATAGTATCTGGGGGAGAAGACTTACTTCCTTCAGGGCAGCGGCCACAGCCAGGCTTCTGTCATACAGGTGGATCCCGAAGCACAGAGACATAAAAAAGGTCTCCCAGAAAACTATAGACCATTCTCCAAGTGGAATTCCCACTCAGGGCTCTGGTCACTAGATTGCAACCTGTGTGTTTGTCATCCTCCTCATCTCACCATTGTATTGCTATGCCCTCCCATAAAAACACATTGATCCCTAGCAAGATTATTGCATTCCAGATTTTGCTGCCTTTGCTAGGCTTTTGCTTAGCAAAGGGCTGCCCTTCCATTGTTATCATGGTGTATATATTTTTGTCACCATTCCCACAAGTATACTTGTTGTCATAGAACATCCTACTCTGTGATTTACTAACCAATTACTTTCCTAGATCATAGACCTCTCTGCATAGTAGTCATAGGTCTTGACTTTGGGGAAAGAAAAGGAAGCTGCAGGAATATTTATCTCCAAAGTCAAATGAGAAAGAACTCCAGCAAATCCAATGGCTACAAACTAAAAATCAGCATTATTTCATATTGCTGTTTCTTAGCTGAATATGGAATAAAGAACTATTATTTTATTTTGACTTGCAATGGGTGTGTGTGTGTTAACTGGCATATGGTACTCTTTCTCCTAAGGACCCTAGGTGATATTTATGAGAGAAATTTTTTTCCCTAGCGAATTAAGAAACCCATTCATTAATATCACCTTTATTCCAGAGAGTTCAAAGTGCTTTTACTTCGATAAACCTTTGACTGCTTGAGATTATTAAGTCAAGCATTTCTGTACCTTATTTGAAATTCTAAGCCTCTGTGAGGCCACAACCTGACACTCAAATCTTGGTTCTCATCCAGAACGGCTACTCCTATCCCAAACTGTACCTTTGCTCCCACCATCCTCTCTACTATATTGTAGATCATCCTCCCACCCATCCAAATCATGTATGTTTCTCAAGGTCCAGTTCCTTTGTGTAAGTCTTCCACAAAGCTTTCCTTGCACACACATACTATGCTCTATCTCCTGGACCACTTTTTCAAAACCAGCCACGTAAGTCCTCATATTGTTATTTATCTTGGCATATGTGTACAGCTTATTTCTAAAAGACAGAGTAGGCTACTTAAGGGCAAAGCCTATTGTACATCACTCCTCATTTATTCAACAGACATCTAAAAACACCTATTAAGGCTGATACCTTTTAGGTGTGATTTTGGATTTGGACATATGCTATGAACATAGTATTTATTCATATTTGTTGATTGAGGTTGTTTCCATGAATGACTAAGAAATGGGCAGTAAACTACAGAGATAGCAGGGAAAAAACAGCATCCAAAGCACCAAGAGTTTGCAAGAAAAAAATCTGTATGTGCAAGAAAGAGAGCCAAAGCTCCATGAAGGCAAGTCCTAGTCAACATTTCTAACTCATTTGGGAAGTTAGAATAAGCTGAGGTACTTCAGGTTTTCTGACACACACCGAAGAATTTTTGACTGGGTGCAGTAGCTCACACCTGTAATCTCAGCCTTTTGGGAGTAGCTGAGGCAGGCGGGATTGCTTGAGCCCAGAAGTTCGAGCGCAGCCTGGGAAACGTGGCGAAACCTATTCTCTCCAAAAAATACAAAAATTAGCCAGAAGTTGTGGGAACACTTGGAGTCCCAGATACCTGGGAGGTTGAGGTAAGAGGATTGTTTGAGCCTGGGAGGTGGAGGTTGCAGTGAGCCGAGATCATGCCACTGCACTCCAGCCTGGGTAACAGAGCAAAACTATCTCTCAATCTCTCTCTCTCTCTCTCTCTCACACACACACACACACACACAAGAATTTTTATAGATAGACCATTGTGAAATCTGCAGTTCAAGTGGCATATCTAGCACTGTTACTGTGGTGAACAGAATTCTCCTTCGCCCTCTGGTGTTACTCCAATTATGTGGTTACATGGTCACATGGCAAAAGGATTTTGCAGATGTAATTACAAATCAGTTGACCTTAAAATGGAGAGCTTATCCAGGTAGGCCTAACCTCACCACATGAGCTCTTTAAAGGCAGAGCATTTTCTCCAGAAGAGGAAGTCAGAGATTCAAAGCATGAGAAGAATTCCACATGCAGTTGCCAGCTTGAGGATGGAGGGCGCCATGCGCAAAGGCCCTAAGTGCAGCCTCTAGAAATTAAGAGCAATCCCTGGCTGGCATCAACAAAAAACCAGGAACCTCAGCCCTACAGCTGCAAGGAGCTGGATTCTGCCAAAAACCTGAATGAACTTGGAAGCATATTTTCCCCCAGAGCTTGCAGATAAGAGTCCAGGTCAGATCATATCTTGATTTCAGCCTACTGAGACCCTAAGTGGAGAACCCAGTTGAGCCCACTCTGACTTCTGACCTACAAAACTATAAAGTAACAAAAAGATGACGTTTAAAGCCACTAAATTTGTGGCAATTTATTACACAGCTACAGTAAATTAATACAACTATGGAACCCCAAACCCCAAAGTTCCAACCAAACCAAGTCTTTTGATTTGAAATACGTGGTGAAGATAAAAGTGATGAGTAGCACAAATAGCATCTATTCCTAATCACAGCTATGTAAAAAAAGCATGGGTTCAGAGGTAAAAGTACGTGCCAGCATTACTCAGTCACTGAGTCATTTGGGGAATAGGGATTGGGGCTTGAGCTTTGGGCCTGGTTGAGTCTAAAACCCATTGCATAACTTTGCCTTTCACACAGAAAGGCAGTATCATATAGTAGTTAGGAATTTGGCTTTATATTTCCGTAGTCTAACATACCCATTCACATACAGACACCTGATTTATAACAGAGGTGTCACATCAGAGCAGTGGGAAAATGCAGGACAATTGGACATCTTAATGGAGAAAAAATGAATTTGACCCTTTCCTCACTCCACTTGCAAGAATTGTTTCCAAGTTGCTTAAAGACCTAAGTGTGAAAAACCTATAAAGGTTTAGAAGAAAATGCAGGAGAACATTTTTAGGATACTGGGTAAGGGAAGGGTTTCTTAAACACTACACAGAAAGTATTAACCATAAGAAAATATTTAATACATTAAAATGTAAAACTTCTGTTCCTCAAAAAACATCATTAAAAGAGTGAAAAGACAAGCCACAGAGTGGAAGAAGGTATTTACAACATATATAACTGATAAAGGACTACTTTCCAAATTATATGAAGAACACTTACAAATCAGTAAGAAAAAGGAAGATGATTCAATTTTTCTAAACAGGCAATAGTCTTGAAAGACACTTTTCACAAGGAGACAACTGTCTAATAAACACACGAAAAGATGCTCAATCTCATTATTGGGATAATGCAAATTAAAACTACAGAGAAATAGTACAATATGCTCATTCATTTAGCAAAACTTGGAAGTCTGACAATACCAAAATTAGTGAGGATGTGGAACTGGAACTCTCCTATACTGCTGTAGGAATGTAAATTAATGCAACCACTCTGGAAAATGGAGATATTGTCTAATAAAGTTGAAAAAAATTCCAGTCCAAAGTATACACCTTAGCGATATATAGTCTTAGATATACCAGGATACATGCCTAAGAATGTTTTAAGCAGCAACCAAGATGCCTATCCCATGGAATAAATGAATAAACAAATAGCGATATAGCCATACTAGAAAATACTGTACATCAATGAAAACAAAAGAACTACATAATAAAAAGGTTTTGCTTTTTTGTTTTTTTGTTTTGTTTTGTTTTTTGTTTTGAGATGGAGTCTCGCTCTGTCGCCCAGGCTGGAGTGCAGTGGCTCAATCTTGGCTCACTGCAACCTCTACCTCCTGGGTTCAAGTGATTCTCCTGCCTCAGCCTCCTGGGATTACAGGCATCTGCCACCATGCCCAGCTAATTTTTGTATTTTTAGTAGAGACAGAGTTTCACCATGTTGGCCAGGCTGGTCTCGAACTCCTGACCTTGTGATCCCCCCGCCTTGGCCTCCCAAAGTGCTGGGATTACAGGCGTGAGCCATTGCGTCTGGCCTAATACAAAATTTAAAAACAGGCAAAACTAAACACAGAAAGTTAAACGCTAAAGAAAAGCAAGGAAATTATTACTCTGAAATTTGGGAGGTGATGGAGGCTGTATCTGGAAAAGGATAAATGGGTGTCTTAGGCTGCTTGAACTGCCATAATAAAATACTACAAATTGAGTGGCTTAAACAACAGAAATTAATCTTCTCACAGTTTTGGAGCCAGGGAATTCCAACATCAAGGTATCAGCTGACTAATTCCTGGTGAGGGCTCAACTCCTGGCTTGCAGATGGTGGCCTTTATGCTGTGTCCACACGGCCTTTCCTCTGAGCTCTCAGGGAGAGAGAGCAAGAGAGAGAGAGAGAGCACTCTGGGATCTCTTCTGACAAGGGCATTAATCCCACCATGAGGGCCACTCCTTCATAACCTTGTCTAACCCTAGTTATCTCCCCTCCCAAAGGCTCCATCTCCAAATCCTACATTGCGGGTTAGGGCTTCAACATATAAATTTGGGGGATCACAAATATTCAGTTCATAACAACAGGGCTTCTGGGGTGACAGTGTTATTCTACAACTAGGTAGTGGTTACAGATGTTCCCCTTTTCAACCATTTATACATAATCTGTATGTCCTATTCTACAATATAAAATCACAGATCTGGGTTAACTCAAGAATTTTCTCCTTATTACCTCTATGGTTTTCATCATGTCTTTCAGTCTCCTTGAGTCTTGACTTCCTCCATATATAAAACAGGCATAATACCTACCTCATGGGATAGTTAACAGAAAATACAGCACTTAGCCAGTGCCTGGCATGGATGTAGCCAATAAATACAAGTTTTAAAACACATTTCTTTCACCCATTTACTTATTCACTCATCATACTTTCACCAAAAGTCTACTGTGCAACAAGCCCTGAGCTAAATGACTAAGGGTGTAATAGAAATGAGACAACTGTCTTTCCTCTTGAAACATGAGACTTGGACGCCCTCTGTTGGAGCTATGGAAAAAATTCTTCCCAGGGTGAGCCTCCCGCCCTTTTTTTAAACCTCTCTAAAGGTGTTAGAAAAAAAATTATTAGTTCAAAAATATTTTTAATAGTATAAAATAAGGAGATAATTGGAAATCTGAACATTGAATATTATCAAGGAATTCTTGTTAATTTTTGTTTAGGTAAAATAATGGAACCGGCCTGGTGCCATGGCTCATGCCTGTAATCCCAGTACTTTGAAAGGCTGAGGCGGATGGATTACTTGAGGTCAGGAGTTCGAGACCAGGCTGGCAAACTTGGTGAAACCCCATCTCTACCAAAAAATACAAAAATTAGCCGGGTATGGTGGTGCACACCTGTAATCCCAGCTGCTCAGGAGGCTGAGGCAAGAGAATCACTTGAACCTGGGTGATGGAGGTTGTAGTGAGCCGAGATCATGCCACTGCACTCCAGCCTGAGCAGAAGAGCAAGACTCTGTCTCAAAATAAGTAAATAACTAAATGAAATAATGGTATCTTGGATTTTTTTTTTTCAAGAACCCTTGCTGTTAAGATCAATGGTCCTCAATCTTTTTGGCACCAGAAACCGGTTTCATGGGAGACAATTTTTCCACGGACAGTGGGGGGCTGGGTGGGGAGGCACAGATGGTTTCAGGATGAAACTGTTCCACCTCAGGTCATCAGGCATTCGATTCTCATAAGGAGCAAACCTAGATCCCTCACACACGCAGTTCACAATAGGGTTCGCGCTGTTGCTGATCTGACAGGAGGCGGAGCTCAGGTGGTAATGCTGGTTTGCCTGCTGCTCAACACCTGCTGTGCGGCCCGGTTCCTAAAGAGGCCACGGACCAGTACTGGTCTACTGCCTGGCTGAGGGTTGGGGACCCCTGGTTTAGATACTTGCTGAACTGTTTCCAGATGAAATGATATGTCTGGCATATCAGTCAAAGTTCAACCAGAGAAATAGAGCCAGTATGAAGAGATCTATTGCAAGGAATTGGCTTGTGAGACTATGGGGCTAGCTAGGCAAGTCCTAAATCCATAGGGCAGGCCGTCAGGAACAGCAGGCTGGAACCCTCAGGCATGAACTAAAGCTACAGTCCACAGATGGAATTTCTTCCTTCTCAGAGAAGTCTCAGTTCTGCTCTTATGGATTTTCAACTGATTTAATCAGGCTCACCCAGATTATCTAGGATAAGTCCCCTTAAAAATCTAATTATGGGCAGTAATCACACCCACAAAATACTTTCACAGCTACACCTAGATTAACAAATAACTGGGTGCTATAGTCTAGCCAAGCTGACACATAAAATTGACCATCACATCTGTGAATTGATTCAAAATTACAGGGGAGGGAGAATGTAGGGGTAGAAATGGCCCATACTTTGATGGTCCTTGAGGTTGGGGTGATGAGACATAGGAGTTTATTATGTCTGCTTTGTGTATGTTTACAATTTTCTAAATAAAAGTTAAAATATATATTTTGAGGCCGGGCGTGGAGGCTCATGCCTATAATCCCAGCACTTTGGGAGGCTGAGGCGGGCGGATCACCTGAGGTCAGGAGTTCAAGACCAGCCTGACCAATCTGGAGAAACCCTGTCTCTACTAAAAATACAAAATTAGCTGGGCATCGTGGTGTATGCCTGTAATCCCAGCTACTTGGGAGGCTAAGGCAGGAGAACTGCTTGAACCCGGAAGGCGGAGGTTGCGGTGAGCTGAGATCATGCCATTGCACTCCAGCCTGAGCAACAAGAATGAAACTGTCTCAAAAAAAAAAAAAAAAAAAAATTATATATATATATATATATATATAAAAACACTCAGAATCTCACTGCTGTATATTTGATATTTTTCTTTCTGAATCTTTTTCTCTACACATTTGTACATAGTTAAGATCATGCTGGAATTACAATTTTATATTTCATACGTTCATAGCATTATACCATTAGCATTTTCAGATCTCATTAAAAATTATTCCCAAATATCAAACAAAATGATTAAGAACTCAGGCTTTCACATCACAAAAACCTGGTTCACACATCCTAGTTCTGCTGTTCATTGTTGTGTGATCTTTGTCTAAAAATCTTAAGTTTTCTATGCCTCAGTTTCCTTTAATACAGACATTCAATTCGACTCCTTGTTCATTTGTTCATTCAACTAATATGGATTGAATTCATCCTCTGAGTAACATCCTGTGTAGGTGGCGTAACTCCACCAATTAACAATGTAGACGAAGTCCTTGCTTCAGGGAGCCAACATTCTAGTGGGGGAGACAGACACTAACCAACTAAATACACACTGTACAGGGGATTATAAGTGATCTAGAGAAATATAAAGAGGAGTAAGGGGAAAGGAAAGTGCCAGGAGCATGAGATGGGGATGCCATTAGGTCAGAAAAGTCTTTTCAGATAAGGTGACGTCTGAATGAACACGGATAACGTGAAGGAGTCGGCCATTTGAACATCTGGAGGAAGACCATTCTAAGCAAAAGAGACCACAAATACAAAGGCCATTGTGATTGGAGCAGAATAAATGACTGGAAGATGGGGGAGATAGGGTAAGGGAGTTAAGAGGGAGTAGAGGGTGCAAGGGGGCCCCATTTAGAGTTCTGAACAAAGGAGGGGTATGTGACTTCTGTTTCTAGTTACAGTGATAAAAAAACAAAGGAGACAAGAGCAGAAACAGGAAAACCAGTTGGTGGGTGATTTTAATAATCCAGATGAGAAATGCTGATAGCTTGGACCAGGTTGGTAGCAGTAGAGGCTGTGAGCAATGGTCAGACCCCAGATATATGTGAAAGTAGAGCCCACAGTGTTTGCTGATGAATGTACATGGAGTGAGAGAGAAAAAGAGGGGTTAAAAGTTATTCCAATATTTTTGCCTGAGTGACTGGAAGGATAGAGTTGCTATTAAATGACATATGAACACAGCAGGGGGAAAGGGTTTAGTAAGAGGAAGGTTAAGATCCAGACTATTTTCTTAGAAAAACAAAAACTGTTTATATCAGCACATATCCATAAGCATGGAGAGAAAAGAAGAAAAGAAAACAATAACATTTTGGCATGGTGGACCAGGGGTAACTGACCTAGCAGACCCAAGAAAGCACAATCCTAAAACAATGAGAAAATAAAAAATCAACCAATTTAAACAGTAGTGTTCTCAAAAAGCTCAGGAATGTGTGGCATCAAGTACAGCTGCAAGCTGGGTTAGTGAGCACAAAATAAAGATAATTAAAGCTGTTTAAGAATAGTGATTCTGGCCGGGTGCAGTGGCTCACGACTGTAATCCTAGCACTTTGGGAGGCTGAGGTGGGTGGATCATGAGGTCAGGAGTTCAAGACAAGCCTGGCCAACATGGTGAAACCCCATCTCTACTAAAAATACAAAAATTGGCCAGGTGTGGTGGAGCACCTGTTATCCCAGATACTAAGGAGGCTGAGGCAGCTGAGGTAGGAGAATCACTTGAACCCGGGAGGCAGAGGTTGCAGTGAACCGAGATTGCACCACTGCACTCCAGCCTGGGCGACAGAGCAAGACTCCTTCTCAAAAAGAAAAAAAAAAAAGAATAGTGGTTCCAAGATCCCTTCTACTCTTTGCTGATGAGTGACTGCCTCTTCCCAACTCAAGCATAGGAACTGGAAGGCACAAGGCACAGTTAGGGGTGGAGGTGTCATACCAAAACAACAAGATTAAGGAAACCAAGGCATATTCAGTGTTTAGACTCCAAGCCTCTAACCCCATCAACTCTCAGGATCCAGGTTAACTCTACCCTCTAGTCAGGACTTTGGAAGATTCTTCTTTTGTGAGGAATCCAAGCAGTCCAGGAGAAAGGACACAAATGTGCTGGCATTTGGAGTTTGCTAGTCAGATTATCCTACAGTGAAGCTTGAATCAATAACTCAAAACTTCCAATCAGCTTTTTATCCCCTCACCTTAAATAGAAAACAAACTAGGTGCCAGGAGTGGTGGCTCGCTCACGCCTGTAATCCCAGCACTTTGGGAGGCCAAGGCAGGTGGATCACCTGAGGTCAGCAGTTCGAGACCAGCCTGACCAACATGGTGAACTTCCATCTCTACTAAAAATACAATAATTAGCTGGGCATGATGGCAGGTGCCTATTATCCCAGCTTCTCAGAAGGCTGAGGCAGGAGAATCGCTTGAACCCAGGAGGCGGAGGTTGCAGTGAGCCGAGATTGTGCCACTGCACTCCAGCCTGGGCAACAGAGGGAGACTCCATCTCAAAAACAAAAAAGAAAAGAAAAAGAAAGAAAAGAAAGAAAAGAAAGGAACAGAAAAGAAAAGAAAAAAGAAAGAAAACAAGGCAAGTATTTAAGGACAGCCCCCACTGTTGTTCTAGTCAGGCATCAGGAAGATATACACTTAGATGTTTGTGTTCCATCAGCCATTATTACCCAGAAGTCCGTCTCTCTTGTTATTGTTACCTCCCTCTATCTTCTGTCATCTGCTTTCTTCTTTTCTAAATAAAAGTAGAGTTCTAAGAAGCCCATGTTTTTATTTTATTTTATTTTATTTATTCATTTATTTTAGAGATGCGGTCTACGTTGCTGAGGCTGGACTTGAACCCCTGGGCTCATGCAATCCTTCCTTCTCAGCCTCCCAAGTAGCTGGGACTACATGTGCACACCACTATGTCTGGCAGGTTCCTGCTTGTGTCCCTTTGCTCTTATCTGCTTAAAAGTCACCTCTGAATCATCACTAGAACTTGACTTCTCACAGATGAAAAGGCGGTATGATGAATACAAGTAAAGATTGGGATGATGCACCTGAAAGATGGAGGAAGGGGCAAGTCAAGGAACACAGGTGGCCATGAGAAGCTGAAAAAGCAAGGAAACAAATTATCCCCTCAGAGTCTCCAAAAGGAACCTCTAAAAGCCAAAACGTTGACTTTAGCCCAGTAAAACTGAATTCAGACTTCTGACCTTCAGAACTGTAAGAGAATAAAACTTGTTTTAAGCCATTAAAACAAAACAAAATTTGACCTCTCACAACAGAGAGGAAGTCTTTTTTTATTTATTTATTTTTTTTTTTGAGACGGAGTCTCGTTCTGTCGCCCAGGCTGGAGTGCAGTGGCGCAATCTCAGCTCACTACAAGCTCCGCCTTCCGGGTTCACGCCATTCTCCTGCCTCAGCCTCTCCGAGTATCTGGGACTACAGGCGCCCGCCACCACGCCCGGCTAATTTTTTTTTGTATTTTTAGTAGAGACGGGGTTTCACCGTGGTCTCAATCTCCTGACCTCGTGATCCGCCCGCCTCGACCTCCCAAAGTGCTGGGATTACAAGCATGAGCCACCGTGCCCAGCCAACAGAGAGGAAGTCTTATTGCCTTTCTCTAGATTTCAGAACCATGGTCAGGGATCCAAATACACTCTATGAGGGTGACATGGCCTCCATCACACACTCCAGAAAGGAGTGTAAATTAATCTAATGTTCCGAAAAAGTAGCTATAATATGCCGCAAGATTTTAAAAGTGCATATTCTTCAACCCAACAACCGTATTTCTAAAAATTAATTCTTGGCCGGGCGCGGTGGCTTACGCTTGTAATCCCAGCACTTTGGGAGGCCGAGGCGGGTGGATCACGAAGTCAGGAGATCGAGACCACGGTGAAACCCCATCTCTACTAAAAATACAAAAAATTAGCCGGGCGTGGTGGCGGGCGCCTGTAGTCCCAGCTACTCGGAGAGGCTGAGGCAGGAGAATGGCGTGAATCCGGGAGGCGGAGCTTGCAGTGAGCCGAGATTGCGCCACTGCACTCCAGCCTGGGCGACAGAGCGAGACTCCGTCTCAAAAAAAAAAAAAAATTAATTCTAAGGAAACCTTTTTAAAAAATACGGACATTGTTATTACAGATACATATTGAAATATTTATGGATACACTGATATAATGTCTGGGATCTGCTTCACATTAATCCTGTTTGGTGAGCATATTCACATTTTCTCACAGGGGAGCCACTAGGCACATACGGCTATTGAGCTAGTCCAGTTGAGATATGCAATGAATGTAAAGTACACACTGGATTTTGAAGACTTAGTACCAAAAAAGTTAAAATATGTCATTAATAACTTGGAAACTGGTTATATATTAAAATAATATTTTGGATATATTGAGTAAAATAAAATGTATTATTAAAATTAATTTCACAGGGCAGGCACAATGGCTCACACTTGTAATCTCAGCACTTTGGGAGGCTGAGGTGAGATGGGAGGATCACTTAAGGCCAGGAGTTCCAAACCAGCTTGGGCAACACAGGGAGACTGTCTGTACAAAAACTTTAACAATTAGCAGGCCTGCTGGCACATGCCTATAGTCCTAGCTACTCATGAGACTGAGGCTGGAAGATTGGTTGAGTCCAGGAATTGGATGCTTCAACAAACTATGATTGCACCACTACACTCCAGCCTGGGCAATAGAGTAAGACCCTGTCTTAAATAAATAAATAAATTTCACTTCTTTCTTTAATATTTTTCAAATGTAGCTACTAGAACACTTTAGGTTACATTAAGTTAGGTTTTAAATTACAAACATGGTTTTCCTTTGTAGTTTACATTATATTTTTATTGGACAGCACTGGTATAGAATCCATGTACCATAGATAAAACAAGATTGCCCATTAAACATGAACATCTTTGGATACTTGATCAAAAATGGCTATTGTTGAAACTAAATAATGGGTATGCGGGAGTTTATTATACCATTTTCTTTACTTGTGTACATGATTGAAAATTCCATAATGAGTCTGGGCACGGTAGCTCACACCTGTAATACCAGTACTTTGGAAGGCCAAGACAGGAGAATTGCTTGAGCTCAGGAGTTTGAGACCAGCCTAGGCAACATAAAGAAACCCTACCTCTACAAAAAAGAAAAAAAAATTAATTAGCTGGGTGTGGGTCACGTGCCTGTAGCCCCAGCTTAATCAGAAGGCTGAGGAGGGAGGATAGATTGAGCCTGGGAAGTCGAGGCTGCAGTAAGCTATGATTGTGCCACTGTGCTCTAGCCTGGGTAACAGATCAAAATCCTGTCTCAAAAAATATATATATTACATAATGAAAGTTTAAAAATATGTGACTAAAGCTGCTTTCAGAAAAATACTAATCCCTATTTATATAAGAGTAAAAAGTGAAAAAGTAAGTCCAATCTTCAATAGCAGTAGAGGAATGGCTAGGTGAATTATGTTCATCTATATGCTAAAAGAGTATGATGCAGCCATTAAATAATAAAATAAAAAACAACATCTAACATTTGAATGCTTACTATATTCCAGACCTGTGCTAAGCAAATTACATGCATTACATCACTTAATTTTTATAACAGCTCTCTGAGTTGGATAAAATTTTTATTCTCCAACCTCTCCCCTTGACTCCAAATTTATATATTCATTAGCCTGCCAAAACCCATTAGCTAGATTATATGGATAAAGAGCCTAACAAACTAAAAGAAAAAAATGAATTGGAAGAAACAGAAACTATGCAAGGAAAAAAATATTTTAAACAAAAAACGAAACTCATTATAAGAAAAATAAGGGACACTACATCAATTAAATAGAAACAATTTTTTTCTTTTTCTTTCTTTTTTTTTTTTTTTTTAAGACAGGGTCTTGCTATGTTGCTCATGCTGGCCTTGAAAACCTGGGCCCAAGCCTCCCACTTCGGCCTCCCAAGTAGCTGGAACTACAGTCACACCCCACCACATCTATCTCAGAAACAATTTTTTAAAAGGAAAGATTAGATATTCAGAACAAAGAAACAGTTCTTGGAAATTTAAAACATAATAGCAGACATTAAGAACTCGCTAGAAGGGCTGAAAGATAGCATTGAGGCAAACCCTCAGAAAGGAAAGAAAAAACATAAAGAAATGGGAAAAAGAGTAAGAAGACAAAATTCTAAGACTAGCCCACCAAAACCCCCATCTGAATAACACAAGTTTCAGAAAGAAGAATCACCCATGAAATACATAGGTGAACAGAAGGATATGGCCATGATTGAAAGGGCCCAGCCCAATAAATAAAAATTACTTTACACCAATATATAATGCTATAAAAGTTCAGAACATTAAAAGAAAAAGAATACCCCTTATAAACTTTCAGAGAGGGAGAAAAAAAAACGGGCCACATACAAATGATCAAGATGAGAATGGATTTAATTTTCTCAACAATAACTCCGGAAGCAAGAAGCCAATGGAGTAATGCCTTCAAAATTCTGAGGGAAAATTATGTCTGAGTTAGAGTTCTGTATCCAGCCAAATGATCAATTAGGTATGAGAATAGAAGAGACATTTTCTGACAGCTTCCTTTTACAGGGAGCTAACTGGAGGGTGTGTTCCACCAAAAGAGACTAAACCAAGAAAACGAAAGGCACGGTCTCCAGAAAAAAAGGAGATCCAATATGGGAGAAAATGGGAAGGAAATCTCCAGGATGGTGATGAAGGTGTAGAGGGAACCACCCAGAATGAAGTGACTCAGTAGCCTCTAAAGGAAATAGCCAATAGGCACATGAAAAAATGCTCATCATCACTGGCCATCAGAGAAATGCAAATCAAAACCACAATGAGATACCATCTCACAGCAGTTAGAATGGCGATCATTAAAAAGTCAGGAAACAACAGGTGCTGGAGAGGATGTGGAGAAATAGGAACACTTTTACATTGTTGGTGGGACTGCAAACTAGTTCAACCATTGTGGAAGACAGTGTGGCGATTCCTCAAGGATCTAGAACTAGAAATACCATTTGACCCAGTCATCCCATTGCTGGGTATATACCCAAAGGATTATAAATCATGCTGCTATAAAGACACATGCACACGTATGTTTATTGCAGCACTATTCACAATAGCAAAGACTTGAAACCAACCCAAATGTCCATCAATGATAGACTGGATTAAGAAAATGTGGCACATATACACCATGGAATACTATGCAGCCATAAAAAAGGATGAGTTCATGTCCTTTGTAGGGACATGGATGAAGCTGGAAACCATCATTCTCAGCAAACTATTGCAAGGACAGAAAACCAGACACCGCATGTCCACACTCATAGGTGGGAATTGAACAATGAGAACACTTGGACACAGGAAGGGGAACATCACACACCAGGGCCTGTTGTGGGGTGGGGGAGTGGGGAGGGATAGCATTAGGAGATATACCTAATGTAAATGACGAGTTAACGGGTGTAGCACACCAACATGGCACATGTATACATATGTAACAAACCTGCACGTTGTGCACATGTACCCTAGAACTTAAAGTATAATTAAAAAAAAAAAAAAGATGATGATGAAGTTGATAGAACTTTACATCTGGGCCAGGCGTGGTGGCTCATATCTGTAATCCCAGCACTTGGGGAGGCAACCGAGTGAGACCCCCGTCTCTACAAAAAAAAAAAAAAAAAAAAAATGGCCAGGTGTGGTGATGTGTACCTGTAGTCCCAGCTCCTTGGGAGGCTGAGGCAGGAGGGTTACTTGGAGCCCAGGAGATCCAGGCTGTAGTGAGCCATGATTGCACCACTGCACTCCAGCCTGGAGGACAGAGTGAGACCCCATCTCAAAAAAAAAAAAAAAAAAATTGTGTTACACTCATGCAATGGAATACTACTGAGCAAAAAAAATAAAAATCCTAATACCTAGAATAACATGGATGACTCTCACAGACATAATGTTGAGCTGAAAAAAACAGACCCAAAAGAATACATACTGTATGATACAATTTATACAAAGGCCAAGAATAAACAAGAGGAACCTACGGTGATACAGAGGCACAATAGTGGTTGACTCCAGGAAATGAGGTGAAGAAGAAAGAGGGAACTTAATTCGGCCACAGAAATGTTCTGCATTTTGGTCTGGATGGTGGTTACAAAGTGGTTCATGCCTGTAATCTTAGCACTTTGGGAGGCTTAGGCAGGCGGATTGCTTGAGCCCAGGAATTCAAAACCAGCCTAGGCAACATGGCGAGACCTCCTCTCTAAAAAAAAATACCCCCAAAAAATTAGCCAGGCATGGTGGCTGCACCTGTAGTCCCAGCTACTTGTGAGGCTGAGGTGGGAGGATACCTTGAGCCTGGAAGGTGGAGGTTTCAGTGAGCTGAGATCATGCCACTGCACTCCAGCCTGGATGACAGAGTGAGCCTCTGTCTCAAAAAAAATAAAAAATAAAAAATAGAAGGGTAACCTGTTGACAAGAACTTCCAGCCCAGGATTTTATACAAGAAGGCTGTTTTCTGTATAAGCAAAGCAGTTTATTTTAACGTTTTATGGTTTCTCCTAGGAATATGCCATTGATTAAATTATGAAAAAGTTTTAGGCGAAGCACGGTGGCTCACGCCTGTAATCCCAGCACTTTGGGAGGTCAAGACGGGCAGATCACCTGAGGTCAGGAGTTCAAGATCAGCCTGGCCAACATGGCAAAACCCAGACTCTACTAAA
This sequence comes from Symphalangus syndactylus, assembly GCF_028878055.3. NCBI lineage: Eukaryota > Metazoa > Chordata > Mammalia > Primates > Hylobatidae > Symphalangus > Symphalangus syndactylus. The sequence goes on along the minus strand of NC_072423.2, from coordinate 120,447,282 downwards.
AATCCAAAAATTAGCTGGAGGTGGTGGTGGGTTCCTGTAATCCCAGTTACTTGGGAGGCTGAGGCAGGGGCATCCCTTGAACCTGGGAGGGGGAGGTTGCAGTGAGCTGAGATCAAGCCACTGTACTCCAGCCTGGGCAATAGAGTGAGACTCCATCAGAAAAAAAAAGAAAAGAAAAAGAAAAGATACTTGACTGGGTGCAGTGGCTCATGCCTGTAATCCCAGCACTTTGGGAGGCTGAGGTGGGCAGATCACTTGAGGTCAGGAGTTTGAGACCAGCCTGGCCAACACAGTGAAACCCCGACTCTACTAAAAATACAAAAATTACCCAAGCATGGTGGTGCACGCCTGTAATCCCAGCTGCTCCAGAGGCTGAGGCAGAAGAATCGCTTGAACCCAGGAGGTAGAGGTTGCAGTGAGCCAAGATTGCGCCACTGCACTCCAGCCTGGGTGACAGAGTGAGACTCCATCTCAAAAAATATGTATGTATATGAAAAAGTTTTACGGCCGGGCGTGGTGGCTCACGTTTCTAATCCCAGCACTTTGGGAGGCGAGGCAGGCGGATCACAAGGTCAGGAGTTCGAGACCAGCCTGGCCAACATAGTGAAACCCTGTCTCAACTAAAAAATACAAAAAAAAAAAAAAAAATTAGCTGGGCATGGTGGCGGGCCCCTGTAATCGCAGCTACTCGGGAGGCTGAGGCAGGAGAAAAGAAAGAAAAGAAAAGAGAAAAGAAAAGAAAAGAAAAGAAAAGAAGAGAAAAGGAAAGGAAAGGGAGACAGAAAGAGAGAGAGAGAAAGAAAAGAAAGAAAGAGAAAGAGAGAAAAAGTTTTAGACCCAATTTATACTTTCCATGTATACCTCCTCATAGGCTAATTTGTTCCTCAGTTTGGCAGTTTTTTGATTGCTTCTAAAATGCTGTTTCTAAAAGAATACTTATCTGCCCTAAAATGACATTTTTGGGGTTTTGAACATAATCCCCAGCTGGTGTTTTGTGACGTTGCAGGAACAAGCCCATGTTTTCCTGTATAGATTTCAGTGACTACTTATGACTATCATTTCCACCCTATTTCAACTGTGCCATTCCATATAAAGTCTTAAGATTTAAAATTTCACGTCCTATAGCTTGCTGCTGCCCACATAACATGTGTAAAGTAGTAAGTACCCATTTCCTGATATTTGCTTTTGCTTTTTTCCATAGTAATAGTTCTAGAACATCTGATTTTTAGCAAGGCTCATAGCCACCAGAAGTGGAGACTCCATTTCCCAGCATTGCTTGTAGGTTTGGTAATGAGGCTGAGTTCTGGCCAACGGGAAGGAAGCAGAAGTGCCCTGATATGGCAACCGAGACTCTTCCTGAGAGAACAGTGGACACCCATTTTTTGCCCTTTTCCTTTATCCTGCTGCAAAGTATAAGGGCAGGATCTGTAGGCCTGACGTAATGAGAATAAGAGCCATCTCATGGATGTTAGGGATGCAGGAAGAGTGAGCTGCATCCCTGAGCTGAGGGACTAGGCCAGCCCAGGACCCCCACAAAAGAGGAAAATAAATGTTTAAGCCACAGTTATTGAGAGACTCTATAACTCATTGCTAAAATTGATGCACACTAACTCTCCTCCAGATGTCTTTTCTGGGTCTGATGCCACCACTAATGGGCCAGGTGACCAGAATTGAATGTAATCAACTTCTTGTTCAGATGCAACCCTATGATTTTGTTCAAGGTTCCTGGGCTCTCCATGTCCTGCTCATGCTGAAGCTCCAATCTGTGGATGTATCCTCAAACTCATTCTTTCAAAATGGTCAGTAGAGATTTTTATTTTCAAATGCCCAAGGGGGGTTGTTGTGCACAAAACGGACTATCAACAGTTACTAGCCATTAAAATAATATTTAATTTTTAAAGTCTTATGTTTAAAAACCTAGATTTTCTTAAACCTTTTATTTCAACTTGTAGTTATTATTCTGTTTCATAGGTAGTAATTTTTATGTAAATTAGAAACAATAACTTTAGCTTGCTCTATGATGAATGTTCAAATAAGTCAAGTCTAAGAGATTAAATTTCCAGAAACAGCACCACTTAAAATCATGATTAATTAAATCCTCTGAAAACTTTAACTCTACTTCATTAATGTCATATTGGTGGCAGCAGTGACCCATCTAGAGTGGCCACTGCCAAGACATCGGCTGAACAGGGAGGCACGGCTGGGGTTATACACTCCACGGAACAGGCAGAAGCCCTGCCCTCCCCAGGTGCCGCTGCAGCTACCCAGGCCCGGCTGCAAACCCAGGCATCTCTGTGCTCTTGGGGGCCCAGGAAGGCCCCCCTGCGAATTGTCTGCTCCCACTGCCTTGCCTCTTCCTGCTCCCAGCGCCCGCTCCAATCACGGAGCAAGGTTGGGGCCGAACCCGGGCACTGTCGCAGCCCAGTCAGGTGGGCACACACTCAGGTTAGCACTGACACGCCAGACCCCTGCCACCTTGGCCCCTTCTGGACTTTGGGCACTGACGCATACAGGAGGGAAGCCAAGCAGGGGCTGAGGACAGTTGAAACATGAGGAATGTGTTAGATGCTTTTAAACATTAGAGATACTTTAATAAAAAATACTCAGAGATTGGCTACATTTAACAACAAAATGTATTATTATGGGTTTGATTTACTAAATGATGGCTCTATGTCTTCCTTGTGTTGCAGACTCTCTCACCCAACTTTAGGAGTATAGCCTGGATCACAGGTGAGCCGAGATGAACAGGTCAAAGGTGTAGGATAGCAATATAATTATCCACAGGTCAGATACAGATATTTAAGTCCAGGACACAGGATCTGGCTCCACATACATCATGGATGATTCTACCTTAGCCACAACTTAAAACACAGAATCTCCGTTTGCTATTTCAACAAGCTGCTCCAAACCTTTCAGACAGGATTTAGTTTCACAATTAATAAACTACTTAACCCATTTATTCAACACATATTACTGAGCGCAAGCAATTAATGAGGCAATGTTCAAGGCACTTGAGTTACAGGAAAGAACAAGACAACGTTTTCTGCTTTCCCAGAGATGAAATTTTAGTAGGAACAGAAGGAGGGAAGACAACAAAATAATGATGTAATAAAGCGATAAATTATTTTGTGTCAGAACTGAAAGAGGATAGCCAGGATGGGCCTGAGAAGGTGACATCTGAGCAGACTTGAAGAAGATGCGGGAGCCAGCAGGCAAGATATAGGAGCCTTTGAGGGAAGAGTGTCCTAGGAGAGGGGACAGTCAGCGTGTGGGCTCCGGGCAGCAGGTTGCTTGCCATACTGAAGAACAGCAAGGAGGCCAGAGTGCTGGAAGAAAATTTGCAAGGGGAAGAGTGACAGGAGATGAGGAAAGAGAGAGGATAGGGGATCAGTGCGTGAAAGGCCTTGCAGGCCACTTAGCAGGGAGGTGAGTGTCATGATGATCTGACTTACGTTTTAAAAGGATCTATGACTGCTGTGTGGACAACAGATTGTAGTGTGAAGGTCGAAGGAGGGAGACCATGTAGGAAGCTGTATTAAGTATCCATTGCTGTATTAACAAATACCTCAAAACTTTGTGGCCTCAAACAACAGCATTTATTATCTCACTGCCTCCGTAGGTCAGGAATCTGGGCACAATTTTGCTGAGTCGTCTGGTTCAGAGTCCTTCACAGGCAGCAATCAAGTTGTCAGCCAGGGCTGCAATCATCTCAAGGTTCCACTGCAGAAAGATCCACTTCCAGCTTCACTTGGGCAATTGTCAGCAGGATTCAGTTTTTTTCAGGATATTGTATCCTGGGCCTCAGCTCTTGTCTGTCCAGGGGGCTTCTCATTTTCTTGCCATGTGGGGCCCTCCACCGGAGAACTCACAACAGGGCAGCTTGCTTCATCACAGCAAGCAAACAGAAAAGAGAGGGAGGCAGAGAAAGAGACAGAAAAACAGAGAGACAAACAGAGGTGTCACAGTCTTTTATACTCTAATCTCAGAAGTATATCCCACAACTTTTGTCATAGTCTATGCCTTAGAAGAAGGTCACTAAGTCCAGCTCTTTCTGAAAGGGAAGGGATTAGGCAAAGGTGTGAATACCAGAAGGCAGAAATCACTGGGGGCCATTTTAGAAGTGTTCACCACAGAGGCTACTGCAGTTATCCAAACAAGAGATAGTGGTGGCTTGCACAAGGTTTGTTGTAACAGAGGAGGAGAGTAGTCAGGTTCTTAATAAAATTTTAAAGGTAAAGCCAACAAGATTTTTTGTCTGACTGGATATGGGGTGTGAAAGTGAAAGATCAGCTGGGCTGGGTGTCTCACACTTGAAATCCTATCACTTTGGGAGGCCAAGGTGGAGGATCACTTGAGGTCAGGAGTTCAAAACCAGCCTGACCAACATGGTGAAACGCCATCTCTACTAGAAATACAACAAAATTAGCTGGGCGAGGTGGCGGGCGCCTGTAATCCCAGCTACTCGGGAGGCTGAGGCAGGAGGATCACTTGAACGCGGGAGGCAGAGGTTGCAGTGAGCCAAGATCGCACCATTGCACTCCAGCCCCAGGGCGACAGAGAGAGATTACGTCTCAAAAAAAAAAAAAAAAAAAAAGAACAAAAAAAAAAAGCAAAGGATAGAGGGTGACTTCAGGGTGCCTGCTCTGAACAACTGGAAGGATAGAGTTGCCATTGACACAGATGGGGAAAACTAAACAGTAAGGTTTAGTGGATTAACAGGGAGGGGTTGCTGAAGATGAGGAGCTCTATGTTGGTGTGTTAAGTTTGAGATCGCCAACAGATGAATGGATAAAGAAAATGTGGTACTTATACACAATGGACTGCTATTCAGCCATCAAAAGAATGAGATTCTGTCATTTGCAATAGCATGGATGGAACTGGAGATCATCATGGTAAGTGAAATATGCCAGGTACAGAAAGACAAACATCACATGTTTTCACTTACTTGTGAGATCTAAAAGTCAAAACAATTGAACTCATAGGGATAGAGAATAGAAGATGGTTACCAGAGGCTGGGAAGGGTAGTGAGTGGTGTGGTGGGGGGAGGTGGGGATGGTGAATGCATACACAAGAAATTTAGAAAGAATGACTAAGACTAGTATTTGATAGCACAACAATGGGACTATAGTCAATAATAATTTAATTGTACACTTAAAAATACCTAAAAGAGGCCGGGCGTGGTGGTTCATGCCTGTAATCCCAGCACTTTGGGAGGCCGAGGTGGGCGGATCACGAGGTCAGGAGATCGAGACCATCCTGGCTAACACGGTGAAAACCCGTCTCTACTAAAAATACAAAAAATTAGCTGGGCATGGTTGCAGGCACCTGTAGTCCCAGCTACTCGGGAAGCTGAGGCAGGGGAATGACTTGAACCTGGGAGGCGGAGCTTGCAGTGAGCTGAGATTGCGCCACTGCACTCCAGCCTGGGCAACAGAGCAAGACTCTATCTCAAAAAACAAATAAAAAAAAAACCTAAAAGAGTATAATTGGGTTGTTTGTAACACAAAGGATAAATGCTTAAGGAGATGGATACCCGATTTTCCATGACATGATTATTATGCATTACATGCCTGTACCGAAATATCTCATGTACCCCACAAATACACACACCTGCTATGTAACCATGAAAATTAAAAATACAAAAAAATTAAAAATAAAATTAAAAATAAAAAAGTTTAAGATCATGATTTGACAACTAAGTATATCACAACTCCTTGAGCCGTCCTTCAAGTTCTCTTTAATTTTTATCATAACTTCTTTCAACTCTTAGGTTTGAGTAGATGCAATTTTATTCCTCGACTAGGATCGCTGCTAATTTCCTCAATCTAATTGGATCCACCTAACAACTTTACACTCTCAGTTTATTATGCATGGTTAAGAGTATGGACTCTGCGTCTGAACCATGCACTGACTAGCCATCTGAGGGGGCGCAAGTTATTTAGCCTCCCTATCCGTTTCCTCACCTGCAACATAGGGATAATAATATCACCTCTATTCTAGAGGTTACATCTTGGGCTTTTGCAAGGATTAAACGATTTAATATTTGCAAAGCACTCAGAATGGTGCCTAGTGTTAGTTAGAAGTGCTATAAGGATTAGCTACACAAATGTTCTATGTGAGTGTGTGTGTGTGACTGGTTCTCAGCCACAATTCTGGAGTTATTTGATAAAAATTTAAATACTGGTCTTCCCAAAACTGATGTTGTCTCTTGGAAGGCTTTTGATCAACTACAGGCTCTCAGAAAATACGGACAAAGGTGCAAGAACCCCTCCAAAATTGGAATAAATACTTGAAGATACTACGGAATTTTTGTTAATTTTCAGTTGTGATAATACTATTGGGGTTATATTTCTTTTAAAGAAATCATCTTTTAGATACATATTGAGGTATTTAGGGCTAAAATTTCTTGAATTGGCTTTTAAAATAAAACAAAAGAGAGAGTAGTAAATGAGTAGAAATGAAACAAGATTGGCCCTGTGTGGATAATTTTTGAGAAAGTGTAATGTATACATGAGAATTTATTATACATACTATTCTATTTTTGTATATGTGGAAATTCTTAATAATAGAAACATTTTTGATCCAGGATCTATGGCAAGAGAAATTTAAGCCCTAGTACTGCTTCCCATGGTAAATATTTGGTACAACTTGGGTTCTGAATATTTGTTTATTAGCACCACAGTGACCTCTGAGACAGTGTCCCTGCTGGTACGGAGATACACAAAACTCAGGTTTTCAGGCCCAACATTGTCCTTTTTACATATTACTACTGCCTTTAACGAATGTTAACTCATTTAATCCTTTAAAAAAAAAAAAGGCAAGATGTAACACCCATCCAACTTGTCTCCAGCTGCAACCTTGCCTCCTACAGTCTATGAGGAGGAGGGCATTCTTAACCCAACAGCCTGTATCATCTTTAAAAACATATCAGATCATGTCACTGCTCCATTTAAAGCATCTACTGGCTCCCATCTCGAGAGTAAAAGCAAGTCCTTCCAGTGGCTTCCAAGGTTCCACATGCCCTGGCTCCTTCATCTCATACTATCTCTCCCTCAGTCACCCCACTTCAGCCTCATTGGTCTTCCTGCTCTTCCACACGCATGCTGAGAAAACTTGCTGTTCCCTCTGCCTGGAATCCCAGACATACACATGAATTGCTCACTCATCTCCTGAAGTTCTCTATTCAAGTGTCACTTTTTCCTCAAGGTCTTCCCTCACTTCCGTATTTAAAATAACTACCCTTTCCTCCTAAAGCAAGTCCACCCTAGTACTCTCCATCCTCCTTTTTATTTTTCTGTGGCACTTACCACCATATGACACACTATTTGTTTATTTTCTGTATCTACCCACTAGAATGACAGTTCCATGAGAGTAGAACTTTTGCCTCTTTTGTTCACTACTATGTCTTCAATGCCTTGAATGGTTTCTGGTACACACGAGGCATTCAGTATTTGCTAAATGAATTAATACATGTTCATTCCTTCTAGATGACACCATGTTAGCATCTCTTCTCCCTGAATGCCCTGTCACTTATTCTGCATCCTTGTTTACCACCATGTTCACTATGCTGCATTATCCAGCACCTGTCCTTGTAGTCATTCCTTTTGCGGACAGTTGTTTCCATGGTGATACAGGAGCTTTTCACCTACTTAGCAGGCCTCTCAGAAAGCTCTTTGCACCATGGTTCTATTTCTAGTGTTGTTAAGACTCCAACACACACACAACTTTCCATTCCTATCCTGGAAAGCATTCTCGATCAGTATAGCTAGCTGGTGCTTTTCAGCAGTTCTGCAGGCAGGTTTATTTAAGCAGATCTCTTTTGATAGACATTTAGTATGTTCTAAGGCTTTGCCTTTTCATTCATTCACTCAAAATATTTATGAAGGGCCTATTCTACTCCAGGCACTGTTTTAGTCACTTAGCATACACCAGTGATTCACCCTGTGTTCCCAGAGTTGAATTATCATAAATTACTCCACCTATTGTTTATGTTGTTGTGAAGAGTGTCAAAGATCTTGATCTTGCTTGCTGATCTCTAGCTCCTGACTTTGCAGCCCACTGATGGGAAATATGTACAGTTAAAAAAAAAAACCAAAAAACAAAATACAAAAAACAAAAACATGGCGCAGTGCAGAGGCTCACATCTGTAATCCTAACACTTTGAGAGGCCGAGAGGATCACTTGAGTCCAGGAGTCTGAGACCACCCTGGACAACATAATGAAACCCTCATCTCTACAGAAAATTTAAAAATTAGCTGGGCATGGTGGCACATGCCTGTAGTCCCAGCTACTTGTGAGACTGAGGTGGGAGGATGGCTCAAGCCAGCAAGTCAAGGCTGCAGTGAGCTGTGACTGCACTCCAGCTTGGGTGACAGAGCAAGACTATCTCAAAAAAAAAAAAAAAAAAAAAGTACAGAAACCAACACTACCTCCTTGTTTGTTACATACAACGGACAGACCACACACACACACAAAAGCCTATCTAGGCATTTGGAGTGTTGGACAAACTTGTACTACTGAGGAGTTGGGCACTGCATCCCAAGTGTCCTGACCCATTCCAGGGTCTATCAGCCTCTTTGGGAACAGGAAGTTGGAAGTGGGCAATCACTGAATTGCTAAGATGACCTTCATTTGCTTCTCACTCAGATTTCTGTAATAGGCCAATGTTCCTCTTCATTATGGACATTTTTTATTCCAGAGTGTGTTATTACCTGTGGTTTGTGAGCTTACCTCTTGCTCTGCAAAAGATCTCGAACTTCCCCATTGATATAATGCTCAGAATACCTTCTTGCTATACCATCAGCATTCCTAAGGAATAAGTAAATACAAGCTCAGTTGAGAAGAAAAATGTGCATGGTTATTCATCAGGCAGGAAAAACAAATACAAATAAAGACAGCTGCAAAGTTAACAAGAAACTATTGCTGCCAAGGACATGCTTAATCTTTAGTGTCATAATAACCCTCTTTGAGTGACTACTGCTTTCTCACTTTCTCACTAAGAAACTTTGTTCTCTAAAATCAAAAGCCCTCAGAAATTTGCTATTTGAAATTTTATCAGTAAGAATAAAATATCTTGCTTGGAGGACCTACGTCACTTTAACACAGAGACACAGCTTCAATTTACAAGCAGCCAGTTGCAAAGCTTCAGAAAAGAGGTTTTCAAAGAAACAGGACCATGGGTCCACTCTGCAGTCTAGGCCTGATGTTGACCCTTTTTCACAGTCCTGCTTTGTTTTGAGGCTATTAAAACCCAGTTTCATTTAAGTTCCATCTAAACTTTACACTTCCTCAAAATCCTGTAACTTTATATTTTCCTTCCCTTGGTAAAATGTCCCATGGTGTCTCTGGTGTGCAATCTCCCTCATTAAAAAAGGTCGATAGACCTCGTTTTGTTGACTACAGGTTTGTCCCTGGTGGTCTTAGGCTGACTGGGCTTGAACAGTCTTGCTCAGCTTCAGGGTTCCTAAGATTGCAAATTTCAAAAACAGATACAACATTTTTTCACTCCTAAATACAAATGCACCTGTCCACGTTGCCAGGTAGTTATGCACATGGCTACCATGTCAATTTGGTCATAACTAGGGTTAGGTCACTTCTCTGGAATGTTAGTTATAGGAACAAGAAAGAAAGTCAGGGTTCTGCACAGCTTTTGGTTTGATTCTTGTACTGGCTTATATTTCTTTTTCTTTGGGGCTTCAGGTAAATATTTTGTCTGCTAAACTGATGCCCCCATCCCCAGTGCCTGAATAAACAAAACTGAGACACATCTAGTCAGCTGAAGCTGACAGAAATACAGGGGCCAATCTGGTTACAGGCAGGCAGTCCTGGCCACGGCGACACCGCAGAGACTGTGGGACAAGTGGACGTGCTACTACTGTCCCTCGCATCCCCCATCTGGGCCGCGGGACCAGTGCCCTCAGGTCTATGCCCCACTGCAAGAACCCAAAGCTCGACGCCCGCCCAGCCCTTCACATCCGTCCCTTGCAACAAGCGAGAGAAGAGGCGCGCGGCTTCAGGGGACGGGCGACGGCTTACAGGACAGCTCGTACACAGTACCAGCTGACATCCCCTAAACCTGAGTGTCTAGGCCCCTGCCTTCACATTTAAGAGCCGACTGCGCCCCTTGGTGATTGGACGTCCGGACGCACCTTGAGTTGAGGCCAAGCAAACTACTGAGCCCGTCCAGAACGCCATGTTTGTATCTGACGTCATCCTCATGTTGCCTTTCCTCTCTGTGATGAGGAACCAACCGGTTGGGTGTAGCAGACGGGGCGTGGCTCTTCAGGTAGAGGCCGAAGTGGCTGAGAGCGGTCCCAGGCGGCCATCTTGATTCCTGGCATCACCCTCAACGTGCCCTCCCTCTCGGTGATTGGACGAGCAGGGCGGGCCTTCCGGAGGCACACAGCCGACCAACCAGAGATCTGCGCGTGCTCGATCTGGTCATTTGTTTTCTGACATCTGGAGCCACTAGCAGTTATCCTGTTCATTCCTGGGCGCCTGCGACCTTCCGAAGCAAACAAGACTTGCTTGGGGAAAGTTGCCTTGCCAGTATAGTGGAGCTTGGTAGAAACTTAAAAACTGCCTGGGGCTGCCTGGGATGGGGGTCTCGAGATGCTTTCGGGGAGCACATTTTAGGAAACAGGGGCTCAAGCTGCATGAAATGCTGCGGGAAATAGGAATGAGAGACGCAGAATGGTCGGAGAAAAAAGCTAGGAAGGTGTTTGGGAGTAAGATTTTGGAGTGCCTTGAATGCCACACTAGGGAATTTGGACTTTATCCTGTAAGATAGGGGATAAAAATCAACTTTAAACAGGAGTGATATAACAAGATAATGTACTTTAGAAAATAATTCTGTAACTGTAGGGGGAGTCCCAAAGTGTTTCTCAAATTGTGTTCGGGGAAGTTCAAAGTGTGTTTGAGAGCTTGTTTTTATATGCAGATTATTGACCCTCCCCAGACCTGCAAATAAAGTTCTCTGGTTGTACGGCCAGGAAACTGCATTTAAAAAAAACTTTTTAGGTTAACATACATTTGGTGAGAAAACGCAAAAACCATATGGATAGGGCTCTGAATTTTCACAAGCTAAACACTTCAGCCAGGCGGGGTGGCTCGTGCCCCTAATCTCAGCTACTTGGGAGGCTTAGGCAGGAGAATGGCTTGAGGCTAGGAGTACCAGATCAGCCTGGGCAACATAGCAAGACCCCTGTCTCTAAAAAAATTAAAAACAAAAATAATAACACACTCCCATAGTTAACACCAGATGAAGAAATAACATGGCCAGCAGCTCAGAAGCTCCCTTTTTCCCCTTTAGCCACTGCTGCCTGCACCAAAGGTAAACATGATCATCACTTATAAGAACTGTAGATTAGTTTTGCCTGTGTTGAATTTGATATAAATAAAAGCATACAGGATATATTGTGTCAGCTTGTTAGTGTTATTTATGAAATTCATCCGCATTGTTCCATGTAGTTGCTGTAGACTCCGTTGCTATAGATTATCACAATTTATCCAGTCTCTTGTTTATGGGCCTTTGGGTAATTTCCAGTTTGGAGATAGTAGCAAAAAAAATGCTAAAATGAACATTCTTCTTCATTCATATCTTTTGCTTTGTAAATTATAAAGCAAGACAACAAGACCTAAAGACTGATTCATTCACTACCTATTTATTGAGCCCCTTACCAGACTAAGGTCAGAAAATAAAACAGAAAAGACAGCAAAGGTTCTGCCCTCATGGAACTTATTCTAACTGGAACGAAACAACACCTACGTGGGCAGCAAAACAAGTCAAACAATTGCAATTGTGTTAACTCTGAGGGAAACAAGGTTAGCTAGAAAAAGAAGGGTGGGGACTTAACCTATTTTTTTATGTGGTAGCCTGGTTAACTCTCAGAAAAATATCTAGGAAAAAATACAAGAGATAAGTTGGCACTGCTATACAATGAGTATTAACAATGGGTAGAGCATTCCTGGCAGGAGAGACACCATGCATAATGGTCCTGGAGGAGGAAAGAGCTTGGCTCATTCAAGACCAGTGTGGCTTCAACACAATGAAGGAGGGATGGCATAAGGTGTCTCTGGGCATTAAAGCATATGATACAAGGCCAGAGTAAGAAGTTGAGATTTTATTCCAAATATTGTGAAAAGCAATTGAAGTGTTAAAAACAGGAAATAATGTGATCTGATTTACTTATTTAAAAGATCCCTCTAACTGCTGAGCAGAGAACAGATTAAAGACAGAATTTGGGAGGCTGCTAGAGCAGTCTCAGGGAAGACAGACTGGCATAGAGCTTAGAGGAAAGGCTTGAAATACATCTGGGAACTGTCATGGCAAAGACCATCACCTTAATCAAGTGATAAAAGGTAATACCTCTCTGCACTGGCATGGGTAAAAATCTAAAAAATAAAGTACCACCACAATATTGGGAACCCATGTGTGGTGGTGTATTCCTGTAGTCCCAACTATTCTGGAGGCTGAGGCAGAACTGCTTGAGCCCATGAGTTCAAGGCTGTAGTAGGCTACAATCAGACCTGTGAATAGCCACTGCACTCCAGCCTGAGCAACACAGCCAGACCCCATCTGTTCGGAAAAAAGTATATGTGTGTGGCCGAGCACGGTGGCTCACGTTTGTAATCCCAGCACTTAGGGAGGCTGAGGCGGGTGAATCACAAGGTCAGGAGTTCAAGACCAGCCTGGCGAAGATGGTGAAACCCCGTCTCTACTAAAAACACAAAAATTAGCCAGGCGTGGTGGCAAGCACCTGTAATCCCAGGTACGTGGGAGGATGAGGCAGAGAACTGCTTGAACCCGGGAGGCAGAGGTGGCAGTGAGCCGAGATCACACCACTGCACTCCAGCCTGGGCGACAGAGGGAGAGTCCATCTCAAAAAAAGAAAGAAAAAAAAAGTATGTGTGTGTGTGTATATATTATATATATATATATATATATATAGAGAGAGAGAGAGAGAGAGAGAGAGAGAGAATGTGTTCTGATGTGATGCACCAAGGACACAGCATTTCTACCAAAAATTCACTATCTGAATCGAATGAGAAAAACTCCAACAAACCCATGTTACAAATTTAACAGTTAAATCTAAAACTATCAGTTAAAGACTAGAGATCTGATAAATAATTGCAATTTGTAATCCTCCATTAGATCAAGAGCCTGGAAAAAAAACTTTTTTCCCATTTGCTCCAAGGAACATAGGAGCAAGAACTTATAAATTTGAATAAGGACTGAAAGTTAGATAATAGTACTATTGCTATATTAATATCCTGATTTTGATAATGTACTGATGACATAAGAGACTCTCTCTGTTGTTAGGAAATACACATTTTAAGAATGTATAGATAGGCTGGGCATGGTGGCTCACGCCGGTAATCCCAGCACTTTGGGAGGCTGAGAGGACCGTTTTCACTCTAATAAGTTAGTGGCTGCAGGGAACCGTAATCGCGCCACTGCACTCCAGCCTGAGCGACTGAGGGAGACTCTGTCTCTATAAAAGAATGTAATGCCAGGCACGGTGGCTCACGCCTGTAATCCCAGCACTTTGGGAGGCCGAGGGAGGCAGATCACGAGGTCAGGAGTTCGAGACCAGCCTGGCCAACATAGTGAACCCCTGTCTCTACTAAAAATGCAAAAAAATTAGCCGGCCATGGTGGCGCGCGCTTGTAGTCTCGGCTACTCGGGAGGCTGAGGCTGGAGAATCACTTTAACCCGGGAGGCGGAGGTTGCGGTGAGCCGAGTTCCCGCCACTGCACTCCAGCCTGGGCAACAGATCGAGACTCCGTCTTAAAAAAAAAAAAAAAAAAAAAAAGGAGAGATAGAAGGACATCATGTCGGCAATTGCCTCTCAAATGGTAGAATGACACAGCACATGCAAAACGTTAACATTTGTGGAATCTAGAAGAGTTTATGGGAATTATTTGTATTAGTTTAGCAATATTTCTGTAAGTGTGAATTACTTTAAAATGAAAGGTTAACAAAGTTATACTGAGATTAGGGAGAGAACGTGAGGAGCGAACAGACCTAGCCATGAATAACCAACAATTAAACTAGGGGAAATAAAAAGGAAGTCAAATGGCATGCGACCAACGGAAGACATAGCTTCCGTACTCTTAAACCTAAATTACTAAGCGATGACCTTCCTGCAGCTCTGCAATCCAAATCACCAAAGACAATCTCGCCGCCCAACTTTGCCAAAAAGCAATTTAGCTCCAGCAGACTCCGCCATGTTTTCCCAGTGAGCTTGCGGGCGCGTACGCACGCACGCGCGCACGAACCAACCAATCGGTGCCCACGTCGGCGTCTCGTTACCGCAGGGGCGGTGCGTTCTTCTACACATGCGCGCGGTTGGGCGGGCCTCCTTCCTTCTCGCCCAACGCCGCTAACATGGTGAGTCTTACTGTTGTGGGCTCCGAGGCTGGCGACCATGCCGCTCGACCTCCACCTTCGCTGGGAAGCTGAGGCGCCGAACGGTTCCCAGAGGGTCCCGGGAAGCGCATGGTGAGGGTCCCCGGGCCGGCCGTGCACCGGAATCGGGTCCTTCCCGGACTCGCGTTCTTCCCGGACTTGCCGCTGGCGAGCGCGTGGAGGGCCCGGCAGGCCTGGCGCGCCTTGGGCCACGCGTGCGCGCGTCCGCCCCTGGAGCTGGGTGGCTGATGCAGCTTCGTGGTCCGAGAGCCTTGTCCCGCCGTGTGGGCCTTGCGGAACTGGGAGCTAGGGGACGGTGGGAACCGGGCTTAAGCTACTGAGGCGTTTGCCGATTTCGTCCATCCAGGTTGGCGCCTGGCTCTCGGGCGTTTGTTCCCTGCAGCATTCCTTTTCGCTGAATTTAACCATGTCGTCTTTAGCTGCAGAAAGTGACATATCTAACGAGTATTTCTAAGTAAGTTTCACTGTTCTTTCTCCCCCAATTTTAGGTATTTAGGCGCTTCGTGGAGGTTGGCCGGGTGGCCTACGTCTCCTTTGGACCTCATGCCGGAAAATTGGTCGCGATTGTAGATGTTATTGATCAGAACAGGGTAAGTGTCACAACTTTTTATTAAACATGGCAGTGGACATGTGCCCTGCAGATGGCAATAATGAATTGTTTCGATGGCTGTGTAAGATGAGGATGCTATGGGTAGTCGCTTTATTTTACCATTGAGGAAACAGGTAATGGTAAGGGTTTTAAGCACAGCCTTAAGTTAGCTATTAGTATTGAATTTTAGTATTAGCCATTTAAGCTAGAGCCAGTTATGGGCTGAAACGTTGGTTAGTTTTAAATGAGTTACTATACGTAAAGTGAGTTTAGAACAGATCCAGCACATAGAAAGCACTTTTGTATTTACTGCTGTGTATTTGAAACAAGCAAACTAAGGAGTTGACCACTGACTATAAATCAGGAGGGATCAGAGCCCTACAGTAGCCTGTAAATTACATGTGGTTGGTTTCTATGGGGTACTAATAGTTTAAGAAGGAGCATTTAATGATGTGGAGAAATGTTTGTGTTGAGCAAAAGACGTAAATTTATATGACCCAGATAGGACAATCCTTGTCTTTTCTGAGCAGTTTATTTAAATAGTAGTGTGGGTTTGATGGCCCTGAACGGATAAGTAATTTTACAGAACCATCTGACCATTTTATTTTATTTTATTTTTTGAGACGGAGTCTCGCTCTGTCGCCCAGGCTGGAGTGCAGTGGCGCAATCTCGGCTCACTGCAGGCTCCGACTCCCGGGTTCACGCCATTCTCCTGCCTCAGCCTCTCCGAGTAGCTGGGACTACAGGCGCCCGCCACCACGCCCGGCTAATTTTTTTTTTTGTATTTTTATTTTTTATTATTTATTTTTTTTTTGAGACGGAGTCTCGCTCTGTCCCCCAGGCTGGAGTGCAGTGGCACAATCTCGGCTCACTGCAAGCTCTGCCTCCCGGGTTCACGCCATTCTCCTGCCTCAGCCTCTCCGAGTAGCTGGGACTACAGGCGCCCGCCACCACGCCCGGCTAATTTTTTGTATTTTTAGTAGAGACGGGGTTTCACCATGGTCTCGATCTCCTGACCTCGTGATCCACCCGCCTCGGCCTCCCAAAGTGCTGGGATTACAAGTGTGAGCCACCGCGCCCGGCCCATCTGACCATTTTAATTGCTGTTGGATTTTGCACTGAAGTTCTTGATGTTTGTGTTCTAGGCTTTGGTCGATGGACCTTGCACTCAAGTGAGGAGACAGGCCATGCCTTTCAAGTGCATGCAGCTCACTGATTTCATCCTGAAGTTTCCGCACAGGTAACTGTCCACTAATCATCACTCCTCCTTCTGATCCCCAGGTTTGTTTATACTTGTAAAAGTTTGTTTTGGAGTAAACAATATGGAAGATTCAGAGCCATCCTGAAGAGGGATTTACATCATAGAAGTAGACAGGGATTATTTACTTTTAAAATGTCTTGCCTGCGCATGATAGCTCATGCCTGTAATCCCAATACTTTGGGAGGCCACGGTGGGAGGGTCTCTTGAGCCCAAGAGTTTCGAGACCAGCATGGGCAACATGGCGAAAACCCCCATCTCTACAAAAAATACAAAAAAATTCGTTGGGCATGGTGGCACGCGCCTGTAATCCCAGGTAGGGGGATCTCTGGGGTGCTGAGTTGGGAGGATCGTTTTAGCGAGGTCGAGGCTGCAGAGAGCTGTGATCATGCCACTGCACTCCAGCCTGGATGACAGAGTGAGAACCTGTCTCAAAAATAAAAAAATAAATGCCTTAAGGTCACTTTTCTACCCTGGTAGTTTAGGGCTTTGCCTTTGTTTAGACTTGCCATCTTCTTCTGGTTTCTGCCAAACTTTTAGCTTAAAGTAAACAAAAATACTAAGTCTTGTGTTTTTTGATACTAGTTATCATTAGGTAAGCTCTTAGTGTGTGTCAGTTACACAGTATTTAATATAAGAGGTTTTATCCCTAGCTTACATTTAAATGAGGCAATGAATAGCGGTTCTTTTTTGACATGAAAGTTAAAACACTTTAGTGTGTTGCTATACAGTTAATTCAACCCACAATGATGGTTGCAGTGGAACATGTAATATAATTTTGCATGCTTTAAAAAATAGTCAAAAACTTGCTGTATGCTGAGCACTACAGACACTGTGGGACGTGTATTAACACATAATGGACTTTGAAGTACTGGTGGTTGAAAACATGCCACTTGAACAACCTCGAGTGAACATAGCCGTGCTGCTGCTACTATGACATACCACATTGTTTTAAGCCGAATTAGGGGTGAAGCTTGAGGATACTTGTCAAAGTTCAAAGCAGTAGAAAATACCTGGTAACTTCGATTTTTCACTAGGTACTCTTGTAATTCTGCCTTGGATCTTTGGACACCCTGGATTTTATTTTTAGGATGTTAGGCCACAGATTTTTACTGTAAATTTTTTTTTTTTTTTAAGCCTAAGAGTTAACATTAATTACCTTGTTTGTTATGAGAATGAATGGCTTGGATGGGTGCAGTGGCTTATACCTGTAATCTCAGCACTCTGGGAGGCCAAGGTGGGTAGATAACTTGAGGTCGGGAATTTGAGACCAGCCTGGCCAATCCTGTCTCCACTAAAAGACCAAAAATTAGCCCGGTGTGGTGGTGTACTCCTGTAGTCCCAGCTGTTTGGGTGGGTGGAACAGGAGAATTGCTAGAACCTAGGAAGTGGAGGTCGCAGTGAGCCAACGTTGCGCCAGTGCATTCTCCATCCTGGGTTACATAGCAAGACCCTGTCTCAAAAGAAGAAAAAAAAAGGAATGGTTTTCAACATGACCACTGTCCGAGTGGAATTATATATAGTCAGAGGTGGGATTTTTGTGTTTTTTGAGTTTTGTTTTTTTTTTTGACACGGAGTCTCACTTTGTCACCCAGGCTAGAGTGCAATGACGCATTCGTGACTCATTGCAACCTCAGCCTCCCAAGTAGCTGGGATTATAGGCACCTGCAACCACACCCAGCTAATTTTTGTGTTTTTAGTAGAGATGGGGTTTCACTATGTTGGCCAAGCTGGTCTCAAACTCCTGACCTCAGGTGATTCACCCACCTTGACCTCCCAAAGTGCTGGGATTACAGGTGTGAGCCACTGCGCCTGGTCAAGAGGTAGTTTTTAAATTCATAAAATAGGCTGGGCTGGGTGCAGTGGCTCATACCTGTAATTCCAGCACTTTGGGAGGCCAAGGTGGAGGATTGCTTGAGCCCAGGAGTTGGAGACCCACCTGGGCAACGTAGCAAGACCCTGTCCCTACAAAAAATACAAAAATTAGCTGGGTGTGCTGGTATGCACCTGTAGTCCCAGCTACTTGGGAGGCTGAGGCAGGAGGATGGCTTGAGCCCAGAAGGTCGAGGCTGCTGTGAGCCGTGATGATACCATTGCATTCCAGCCTGGGTGGCAAGCAAGATCCTCTCTCTCAAAAAAAAAAAAAATGGGACTGGATTACAGTTTTGATTAAAATATGCTTGAAGTTAATAACCTATTCTGGTTTACTGAACACAAAAATAAGTAAAATACATAGTGTGCCAGGTGTTGTGTAACAGGAAGAGTGCTTTTCAAGGAACAAAGAAAGTGTCTTTGATAATGAGTGACTTCAAAGCTGATTTCTTAATCTGTGGTCTTGGCTCGTTCTAGTGCCCGCCAGAAGTATGTCCGACAAGCCTGGCAGAAGGCAGACATCAATACAAAATGGGCAGCCACACGATGGGCCAAGAAGATTGAAGCCAGAGAAAGGGTAATAACTTAGGGTCATTTGAATTCTGGTCCTTTGTTTTTTTGGAGGGTTCAAGGTAGTGTGAGAGGGATAATTTTTATTTATTTTTTTTTAACAGAAGGCAAAGATGACAGATTTTGATCGTTTTAAAGTTATGAAGGCAAAGAAAATGGTAAGATTTAAGATCTGTATTTTTGTGTAACTTAGCTTTTGAATAATAAGGAAGCAGTAGCCAAATCCCATTTCAGGCTGCCAGCTTCTTGGAAGCTTTCTGTAAAAAGGGAGAATTTATCCTCATTTGTATCTCATGATGTCCTTATGAAATTGTTACCTTTCTTCAGATGTAGTTGTAGGGGAACAGACCACTTAATGCCCTTTCTAAAACCAGCATAAATTGGATTTTATTGTATGTATACACAGTAAGTGCTTTCTTACATTGATAATTTTCAGAGGAACAGAATAATCAAGAATGAAGTTAAGAAGCTTCAAAAGGCAGCTCTCCTGAAAGCTTCTCCCAAAAAAGCACCTGGTACTAAGGGTACTGCTGCAGCTGCTGCTAAAGTTCCAGCAAAAAAGATGACCACCGCGAGTAAAAAGGCTCCAGCCCAGAAGGTTCCTGCCCAGAAAGCCACAGGCCAGAAAGCAGCGCCTGCTCCAAAAGCTCAGAAGGGTCAAAAAGCTCCAGCCCAGAAAGCACCTGCTCCAAAGGCATCTGGCAAGAAAGCATAAGTGGCAATCATAAAAAGTAATAAAGGTTCTCTTTGACGTGTTGGCAAATGTATTTAAGCCTTTGGATTTAAAGCCTGTTGAGGCTAGAGTTAGGAGGCAGATTGATAGTAGGATTATAATAAACATTAAATAATTAGTCCTTTTTTTTTTTTTTTTTTTTTTTTTGAGACGGAGTCTGGCTCTGTTGCCCTGGCCAGACTGCAGTGGCACTGTCTCAGCTCACTGTAAGTTCCACCTCCCGGGTTCACACCATTCTCCTGCCTCAGCCTCCCGAGTAGCTGGGACTACAGGCACCCACCACCGCGCCTGGCTAATTTTTTGTATTTTTAGTAGAGACGGGGTTTCACCGTGTCAGCCAGGATGGTCTAGCTCTCCTGACCTTGTGATCCGCTCGCCTCGGCCTCCCAAAGTGCTGGGATTGCAGGCATGAGCCACCGCGCCCGGCCTAAATAATCAGTTCTTTAATCTCACTCTCTGCCCATACTTGGATAGGTAGTGCAAAATCATTGCAGTCATAATTGATCATGTCATGAGAAATCATGATAACTTAGAACACCAAGTGACACAAGTGACATTTTTTTCTTACGGTCACTTTGGCTTCAGAACATTGTTTTTCCTTGTACAGATATGTTTGCCATAAATAGGTAAAGTGACAGCCTCTTGATGCTCAAGAGTCTAGCAGATTTATTTATTTTTTTTTGGAGACAGAGTCTTGCTGTGTCGCCCAGGCTGGAGTGCGGTGGTGTGATCTCAGCTCTCTGCGACCCCCACCTTCCAGGTTCGAGTGATTCTCCCGCCTTGGCTTCCCAGGTAGCTGGGACTACAGGTGCCCACCACCATGCCCAGCTAATTTTTTTCGTAGAGACTGGGTTTCACTATGTTGGCTAGGTTGGTTTTGAACTCCTGACCTGGTGATCCGCCTGTCTCGGCTTCCCAAAGTACTGGGATTACAGGCGTGAGCCACTGCACTTGGCCTTTTTTTGTTTTTTTGAGACAGAGTCTTGCTCTTGTCACCCAGGCTGGAGTGCAGTGGCACAATCGTGGCTCAGTGCAACCTCCGCCTTCTGGGCTCAAGCGGTTCTCCTGCCTCAGCCTTCTGAGTAGTTGAGACTACGGGTGTGTGCCACCACGTCTGGCTAGTTTTTGTATTTTTAGTAGAGACAAGGTTTCACCATGTTGGCCATGCTGGCCTCAAGCTCCTGAGCTCAGATGATATACCCGCCTTGGCCTCCCAAAGTGCTGGAATTACAGGTGTGAGCCACTGTGCCCGGCCTGCAAATTTTCTTATAAAAAGTAAACTAGGAAAATAGGGCAAGTATAAAAATTGCAGATTGAGCATATTTCTAATCCAGAAAGCTCCAACCTCTGACACTGAGCTATGACACTATAATTTAAAAATCCCTAGCCTATCCTCATGGTGGGTTATAGTCAAAATGGAGGTACACAACACTATTCAGTGTCCCTGAGGAAGAAATAGTTAACCTTCAGGGTATGTGTATATGAAGCATAAATGAATTTCCTGTATAGACCTAGGTCCCATCCCCAAAGTGTCATGTATATGCACTTAACTCCAACATCAGAACACATCTTGTCCTGAGTGTTTCAGATAAGAGATACTTATCCTGTATATAGTAGGTTGGACTTCTGGTTCTTTCTACCACAAGATATAGGTAATTAGGGGCAGTAAAAGATCCTGGATAAATTTAAAAATACTACAAAGCTGTGCATGAAACGGGATTTTTTTTTTTTTTTTTTTGAGACAGAGCCCTACTCTTGCCCAGGCTGAAATGGAGTGGCATGATCTCAGCTCACTGCGACCTCCACCTCCCAGGTTCAAGCTATTCTGCTTCAGCCTCCCAAGTAGCAGGGGTTAAATGCGTGCACCACCATGCCCCTCTAATTTTGTATTAGAGATGGGGTTTCACCATGTCAGCCAGACTGGTCTTGAACTCCTGACCTCGGGTGATCTGTCTGCCTTGGCCTCCCAAAGTGCTGGGATTACAGGCGTGAGCCACTGCTTCCGGCCAGGAATACGTTTTTTGTTTTTTTTGTTTTTTGTTTTTTGTTTTGAGACGGAGTCTCACTCTGGTGCCCAGGCTGGAGTGCAGTGGTGTGATCTCCGCTCACTGCAGGCTCCGCCCCCCGGGGTTCACGCCATTCTCCCGCCTCAGCCTCCTGAGTAACTGGGACTACAGGCGCCCGCCACCTCGCCCAGCTAGTTTTTTGTATTTTTAGTAGAGACGGAGTTTCACCGTGTTAGCCAGGATGGTCTCGATCTCCTGACCTCGTGATCCGCCCGCCTCAGCCTCCCAAAGTGCTGGGATTATAGGCGTGAGCCACCGCGCCCGGCCAGGAATACATTTTAAATGAAGTTCATTTTCTAACCAAAAGCTGGCCTCAAGCTTCACTGGGGTAAAGGAAAAAGCACATGGATTTGCTTGATAATAGGCAAGTGGTATGGTGTAATAAGGAAAATACGGACAATTTGGGATTACCTGTTCTACTCTGGGCGGTAGAGAATTGTCTAGAGAAAGTGGAATTTACAGCTAAAATAAGGTGGTGGTGTAAGGGAAGAATGACATGAGATAGGAAATAAATGAACTGATAATGTAGAGGACTGGCTTGGGACCACAGTAAGGAAGTAGGTTAGTGGTTACATCCTGTAGGGGAACACGAGAAGCTACTGAGAGTTTTTTTAAATGGCATGATATCTCAGATTTAGATCATTGAACTGTTAAGACTGAATCTTACAGGATCAAGACTGGGAATGCTGGGGTTGGCAGTATGAAGTCTGGCAGTAATCCAAGGAAGTGGCAGTGGTAATGCCATTTAGGTGGTCTTGATCATGCATTGGACTGCAGAAATAAGGGAGAAAACAATGTTAGGGTTTCTGGTTTGTACCTCTGGTTCATTGGTTGTGAGGGAACATGAGGCAGGGTAAAGTTTATCCAGGTAAAATGAGTTATCATGTAGACTATCTGGTTGTATATGCAAAGACTGCAGACAATCTATACTAAAATCTGGCTCTGCCTCTTAAAAGCTATGTAGTTTAGGCACATAGTCAAAATCCAGTTTCCTCATCTATGTTGTACGCTTCAGAGTAGTTAATAAATCATGATATGTAGTCCAGTGACTGGTTCCCCTGGTAAGAGCTGTGATAATGACACAAGGAGGAGAGGTTTCAGGACAGACTTGGGATTCATGAATATATAAGTGGTCACTGATTCCCCAGGGGTAGAATGACAGCAATCAAGAGATGAGTAGAGAGGTTGGAAAGGAGTCATGAGGGGTGGGAAACTAGCAGGGGCCCATGGAAGCCAGGGAAAGAGTTTTGCTTGAGATTGTCAAAGTGAGGGGAAGAGGGTAGTAAGTGAAGGAGAAATGTTATATAGGGTTCGGAGGTTTTGTGTTTGTAAATCTGGAGTGACAGGCATGTTCAAATGCTTCTGGGAAAGGAGCTAATAGGAGAGAAGCTTAGCCCTTCGAAAAACAGGAAGGGATGGATCCTAGGGGAGAGGAGGAAGGATTAACTTTAGAGGAAAGATGTCCTTTACGTGAGGAAAAGGAAGAAAAGGTGGGTTTAGATACTAAATCTGTAGGTTTGCTGTTAGGAAATTAAGGACTTTTCACCTTGATCTCTGAAATTTCTCTGGAGTTAGCAAGGCAAGGTCATACACTGAGAAGGAGGGATGAGGGAATGTAGATTTGCATACATACAGGTTGTAATTCCTTATGGAGGGAAGGGGAGAGCGCTTCTGTCAGACTGCCAGCAGCTTTGAGAGTCCTTTGGCTACAGTCCATGAGGTGCTCAGAGGATGAGAAAGCTTCAGGGTAGAAGCAGTATTCAAGCTGCACCTAGAAAATAGTGCAATATAGAACAGTGGAAATTGGAAATTCCAATCTTGGAATCTCTAGGAAAGTAACTGAGGCATACGATGCCTGAAAAGGAGTAGAAAATAAAATTAATAAGGTGGGACCATATGATAAAAGATTTGAGGCCGGGCACTGTGGCTCACACCTGTAATCCCAGCACTTTGGGAGGCTGAGGCAGGCGAATCACCTGAGGTCAGGAGTCCAAGACCAGCTTGGCCAACATGGTGAAACCCTGTCTCTACTAAAAATACAAAAAGTAGACGGGCGTGGTGGAGCATGCCTGTAATCCCAGCTACTTGGGAGGCTGAGGCAGGAGAATCGCTTGAACCCGGGAGGTGGAGGTTGCAGTGAGCTGACATTACGCCATTGCACTCCAGCTTGGGCGACAGAGAGAGACTCTGTCTCAAAAAAAAGACTTGAGCAAGGGTGTAATCTTCAGGAAGGTCAGTCTAGTAGCATAGTATGGATTGGGTTGGGGGATGGGGAAAGAGAGCAGAAAATTATCGAAATATCCAGGTACGTAAAAGTCTACTTTGATTATGGAGAACTACACACTTGTTCAGTCACCCTCATTGGAGACGGGATGGCATGCGAAAAGAATGCTGATTTCAGGCTGGGCACGGTGGCTCACGCCTGTAATCCCAGCACTTTGGGAGCCCGAGGCAGGTGGATCAGGGGTTCAAGATCAGCCTGGCCAATGTAGTGAAACCCTGTCTCTACTAAAAATAAAATTTAAAAAAAATGCTGATTTCAGAGTCATATTCAGGTTTAAATTCTGTCATTCAGCCCAAACTCATTATGTTACTTATGGGAACCTCATCTAAAAAGCAAGGATCCTGATACCTGCCTCATATTGTGGCAAGGGTCAAATGAGTCAAATAAGATGCTTGTGAAAGTGAGGACAGGATCTATCCTCAACACCTGGCGCAATTCTTTTTACACATTAGGTACTTAGTAATTTGGGTTGAATTATGTTGAACTAACCTGGCGATATAGGCAAAATTTGGAAGTTTGGTTTTCAGAAAGTCTTGACTTCCTCTTATCTCTAAGTAATTGGCATGTCCTCTAATTCATATTTCCCCCCCCCCATCTGTTGGGTGAAATACTGTTTATCCTTTAGTACTAAAATTAAAGGTTACCTCATTCTTCTAGCTGGCTGATTTGTTTTAAATCTAAACTAAATCATGAATAATTTACATTTAAATAAAATATTACAGTTGAAAGTAAAGGGTCCTTTCATTATCTCCACTTCCGATTCCAGTACCCTGTGTAAAGGAAAACATAAACATCTTGCAGACATTTTTTAATGTATTTGTAGTATAGGTACATAAAAATATATGTGCTTGTTTTAAGCAAATTTCATACTCTGCAACTTGCTTTTTTTCTTAATACGTTCTGGAGATCTTATCTAGTCAGCCTCTAAATTAGAGTTCTTCAGAAAAACAACCATGGGATGGATGAATGGGCTCAAGAGATTATGGAAACCAAGAAGTCCCACAAAATACCATCTGCAAGCTGGAGAACCAGGAAAGCTGATTGGGATAATTCAAACTGGGTCCAGAGGCCTGAGAACTGGAAGTGCCAGTGGTGTAAGTCCTGGTCTGAGACCAAAGGCTTGATCAAGAATCAAGAGCATCAACAACTGAGGGCAGGAGAGGATGGGTTTCCCAGATTAAAAAAGCAAATTCACACTTCCTCCCCCATTTTGTTCTATTTGAACCTTCTGTGGATAGGATGATGCCTACCTGCATTGGTGAAGGTCATCTTTACTCAGTCTACCCATTCAAATGCCAATCTCTTCCAGAGGTAATCTCACAGATCCAGAAATGTTTCACCAGCTATCTGAACAATCCTTAGCCCAGTCAAGAGCACACATAAAATTAACCATAACAATGCTTACTAATCTACCTCATTCTTTTTTATCTTCTGCATAATAATCCACAACATGAATGTTCACGTTTGACCTCTATTGATAGACATTTAGGATGATGCCAATTTCTTTTTCTGGTGTTTTTTTTTTTTTTTTTGAGACGAGGTCTTGCTCTGTCGCCCAGGCTGGAGTGCAGTGGGGTGATACCAGCTCACTGCAACCTCTGCCTCCCGGGTTCAAGCAGTTCTCCTGCCTCAACCTCCTGAGTAGCTGCGATTACAGGAGCGTGCCATCACACCTGGCTAATGTTTGTAATTTTAGTAGATACAGGGTTTCACCATGTTAGCCAGGATGGTGGATTGGCATTTGAATGGGTAGACTGAGTGGTCCTGACCTCGTGATCCACCCCCCTCAGTCTCCCAAAGTGCTGGGATTACAGGCGTGAGCCACCGCACCAGGCCCTCTTTTTCTATTTAAACAGTGCTTCCGTGAATGTCCTTGTATATACCTCCTCCTGTACACAATGGTGTTTATCTGGCGCACATTGCCAATCAGTGCACTTGCTGGATTGAAGAATATGAGTGTTTGTATCACTCT
The DNA here is from genome assembly GCF_028878055.3 of Symphalangus syndactylus. Lineage (NCBI taxonomy): Eukaryota > Metazoa > Chordata > Mammalia > Primates > Hylobatidae > Symphalangus > Symphalangus syndactylus. The sequence continues at coordinate 120,421,507 of NC_072423.2, read as the reverse complement.
TTCAGTAGGCTATACCAATTTAGACTTGCTCTACCAATTTAGATTTCCATCAGCAGTAAACAAAAGACATTCCTGCCTGGCAGTCTTGAACTCCTGCTATTATCTCTTAAATTTTTGCCAATGTGTGAAAAGTAGTATCTTACTTTAACTTGAATTTTCCTGGTCCAATAGTGCACTAAATGCCCAAGTTCTGTATTTATTCTATTTGGATAGCCATTAGATAGCCATTAAGTCTACTCATAGAGTTATTTTAAATGTTTTCCTTTAGTTTCCATCCACATTTTCTTTTTTTTTTTTTTTTTTTTTGAGACGGAGTCTCGCTCTGTCACCCAGGCTGGAGTGCAGTGGCGCGATCTCGGTCCACTACAAGCTCCACCTCCCAGGTTCACGCCATTCTCCTGCCTCAGCCTCTCCAAGTAGCTGGGACTACAGGCGCCCGCCACCAGGCCCGGCTAATTTTTTGTATTTTTAGTAGAGACGGGGTTTCACCGTGGTCTCGATCTCCTGACCTTGTGATCCGCCCGCCTCGGCCTCCCAAAGTGCTGGGATTACAAGCGTGAGCCACCGCGCCCGGCCCACATTTTCAAATAAAAGTTAGAATTAGCTTGACAAGTAGGTTAAGTCATATTGTGATTTTTGAGATTGCATTGAATTTATAGATGTGTTAGATAGAACAAACTCATCATCTTCATAATACTAACTCTTCCATCCAGGAGCATGGTATATTTCCAATTACTTGGGCCATCATTCTTTTCAAAATTAAAAAAAAAAACAAAAACTGTATCTTGGCTTATTCCTGGTGATTTTTTGTTTGTTTGTTTGAGATAGAGTCTCACTTTGTTGCCCAGGGTGGAGTGCAGTGGCGCAATCTCGGCCACTGCGCCTGGCCTCTCTTAGGTATTTTGGCCCTAAGTTATGCTTTCCTAAATAATATGAAACTGTATATATACCTACTGTAGACATGGTCTCACTCTGTTGTCCAGGCTGGAGTTCAGTAGTGTGATGAGTTTCTTGGTTGGATGCAAACTGGTGCATTCACTGAGGTGGGGGAACCCTGGAGGAGGAACAGGGGGATGAGGGAAGGATGATGAGATTAGTTTGGAACATTTTGAATTTTAGGCTCTTGTGGAATAATTAGAAATCAACAGGCAGTTTCAAACCTAGACCTCTAGCTCCAAGCTATCTGCACACTGCCTGGCCGATAGGAAGCACTATTGCCATGAGCATTATTAAATCTGGACTGCAGAAAGAGATACGGGAGTGTCTTACAGGAGAGTAGTGAGATACGCAAGAATAATAATAATGTCAGCAATAATAGAGCACTTATTTTTACTTAGTTCGGTACGGAACTGGACTCTGTCCATAAAAAGAGTCAAACTCTGTAAAATATTTAAAGAGATTTATTCTGAGCTAAATATGAGGACTAGTGACACACGACACAGCTCCAGGGGGTCCTGAGATCTTGTGCTCAAGGTGGGCGGGCTACAGCTTGGTTTTACATGTTTTAGGAAGATATAAGATATCAATCAATAAGTGTAGGATGTACATTAGCTCCATCCGGAAAGGAGGGACAACTCGAAGTGGGGAGTGTGGGGGCACCTTCCAGGTCATAGGTGGATTCAAAGATTTCCTTTCCTTTCCTTTTTCCTTTTTCCTTTCCTTTCTTTTCTTTTGAAGATTTCTAACTGGCAATTAGTTGAAAGAGTTATGGACCAGGCACGGTGGCCCACGCCTGTAATCCCAGCACTTTGGGAGGCAAAGGCGGGCGGATCACGAGGTCAGGAGATCGAAACCATCCTGGCTAACACAGTGAAACCCCGTCTCTACTAAAAATACAAAAAATTAGCTGGGCGTGGTGGGGGGCGCCTGTAGTTCCAGCTACTGGGGAGGCTGAGGCAGGAGAATGGCATGAACCCGGGAGGCAGAGCTTGCAGTGAGCCAAGATCGTGCCACTGCACTCCAGCCTGGGTGACAGAGCGAGACTCTGTCTCAAAAAAAAAAAAAAAAAAAAAGTTATTAGCTAAAGACCTGGAATCAATTGAAGGGAATGTCTGAGTTAAGATAAGGGGTTTTGGAGACCAATGTTCTTATTATGCAGATGAAACCTCCAGGTAGCAGGCTTCAGAGAGAAACGATTGTAAATGTTTCTTATCAGACTTCAAAAGGTGCCAAACTCTCTTAGTTAATTCTCTCCTGGATCAAGGAAAAGACTTCAAAAGTGAAGGGGATTCTTTACAGTATGTAGATTTTCGCCACAAAAGACAGTTTTACAGGGCCATTTCAATATATGTCAAAGAAATACATTTTAGGGTAAAATACTTCAGTTTATTTCAGGGCTTGTTATCTGTCACGTGAGACTATACTAGAGTCAGGTTAGAATTTGGTGTCTTAGTGCTATAAAGAGTTTGTTTTGGGCTGGGCGTAGTGGCTCACGCCTGTAATCCCAGCACTTTGGGAGGCTGAGGCAGGCGATCACGAGGTCTAGTTCAAGACCAGCCTGGTCAACATGGTGAAACCCCGTCTCTACTAAGAATACAAAAATTAGCCCGGCGGGTTGGCGCCTGCCTGTAATCCCAGCTACTCAGGAGGCTGAGGCAGAAGAATTGCTTGAACCTGGGAGGCGGAGGTTGCAGTGAGCCGAGATCGGGCGACTGTACTCCAGCCTGGGCAACAGAGTAAGACTCCGTCTCGGAAAAAAAAAAAAAAAAGTTTTAGTCAGTCTCAAGATCTCTGTTTTAATGTTAATGCTGGTCCGTAGTGCCTGAATTCCAAGGGCATAATGAGGCAAGTCCGATCCCCTGCTTCCCATCATGGCCTGAACTAGATTGCCAGGTTTTCTTTGGAATGTTTTGGCCGAGAGGAGTGGTCCATTCAGTTCGTTGGGGGACTTAGAATTTTATTTTTGGTTTACAAAACTGTTGCATGAATTGACTCAGTTAATCCACTGAATTTATAAATTACAAACTTTTACCATTCTCAATTGATAAATTGAGGCAACGATTTAAGTATAACTTGAGCAAGTCCATGCAGAGTGGAGCCAGGAACGCAGACAATGAGACACCATACCGCATGGTCTTAGGTCACAGTCATTAAGTGGGAGACAGGGGCTATAAATTCATTAGAAAGTTAAGTTAGGAATTAAGTAAATTAGGTAAGGAGTTAGGAGTTCAGTTAATTAAGTTACAAATTAATTGTTAAATATGGAGGAATTTATCATGTAGTTGGGGTACTAAGACATAAGAGAAAATAATAAAAAAAACAGGTGCAGCCGGGCGCTGTGGCTCACGCCTGTATTCCCAGCACTTTGGGAGGCCGAGGCGGGCGGACAGCTTGAGCTCAGGAGTTCGAGAACAACCTGCGCAACATAGCGAGACCCCCGTTTCAAAAAACACACGAAAAAATTAAAATTAAAAAACAAACAAACCAGGCGCAGAGCGGTTGTGGAGAAGGGAAGCGAAGGGTGGGAGTTTGGTTTCGGGGGAACCATAGAGAAGGGCTAGCCTCCCGGCTTCCTAGAGAGGCTGTAGGGACCGACGGCCGGCCAGCTAATGCTTCCGTCTTGGCCACCTTGCGAGCGCTCGGGTTGAGTTTCCCGGGCTTCGCTGACTCTGCTACCTGTTCTGGAGGTCGGGCTTTGGGCCCTTGCAGAGGTCGCCGAGGGGCCCGCGCGGCCGCCAGAGCCTGGGCCCAGTCGCTAGTCTTCAGAGACGCACTCGACCTTCCTGCTCCGAAGAGCTGGCCTGATGTCCTCCGGTCGCGGTATTCATTGGGAGGATGGGAGCTGTGACTATAGGGTCTCCTGCTTCCCAGGGTGGAGCGTTCAGATCCTGGTTAGGTCTTGGGTCAGCATCACCCGCTGGGACATTGAGCGTCTTACCTTTGTCACCCGGGGCTAGGTCACCACTTATATTTTGTCCTGCAGGCTGTGGTTTGTTTAGGGGTCCCCGTTATGTCCTACTTTCTCTCCAGAGACTTGTTTTGGGTTTTTGCCATGAACACTAGAAGCATTCAATACAAACTACTTAGTAATGCATTCATAGTGGGGCCAAGAATTTTTTTAAAAAAACAGCCACGAATCCACTGCAGTCCTTGACTCTTGCTTTACAGATACTCTTTCTAGAGTTTCCGGTGTCAACAAGCAGATCTATAGGAGAATATGCAGAGGGAGCATTTGCAGCATCCCATGAATCAGTGGAGAGGGTGAATGACAACAGCTAGTGTGCCAAAAATATCTGCAGTGCTAGTGGCAGGAGACAGAGGGGAAGAGGCGGCAAGTGTAGGAGACAAGACCGGATCAGTCTCATTGTGGTTCTCTTAGCTCCGCAGGTTCTTACTTTTCCAAGCCTAGAGGGCAGTGCATGAAGCCAGGGGTCATCAGCCATGCTCCAGACAGTGTGGTTCCAGGTGAGCAGAGCTTTCTTTTAGCTTTCCATACTCAGAACAGATATGGAAGGTCAGTACAGCCCCAGTAGCCTGACTTGGCCAGTCTCATGCTTAGTTTTACATCCTTCAATAGAGTATGTAAAAACAGTATGCGAGGGGAGTTGATGAACGAGAGTAGGTGAATTTGGGAGGGTCAGGTAGGTTGGAAAAGAAGGAATGAATTATCCTAGAAAGTGAGAATCTGCATTCATGAGAACTGAAAGTGGGGCCTGGAGATGAGCAGCTTTTGCATTGCAGAGGGCGCTCATTAGGCAAAATGTCAGGCCCCCTCCCCAGATCTCCCGAATCAGAATCTACATTTTTACAAGATCTGGAAAATTAAAGGGCAGATTAAAATTTGAGGAGTGCTAGTCTGCGTCACGGTACACAAAGAAAAGCCATTTCTGAGGTTAAATAGACACTTCCAAGGGAGAAGTTTACCCTGCAGACCACTCAGTTAAGGTACAGTGAAGCCAGAACTGGAAACATTTGGAAAATGTAGATTGATGAGGGAGATGTATTTTTGGAGGAATCATGAGTTTGGAGCTGAAGCCAGTGCCTTTAGCTCAATGCGAAGACATCAGTCTAACCTCTGTGAGAGTCTATATCCTTTCTTGGCTACAAATTCATGTAGCATTGGGAGCACTTTTCCCTCCAGTTTTCTTGGTGGTAGATGATGGTTTTACTGGATTTTTCTCCGGTGTCCTAGATCATGGAATGAGAAAGCTGAGTTTATCATGTAATGGATGTATCTTGTAATGAGAAAGCTTCATCCCAAGGACTTAAAAACAATGTGTGTGTCCTTCTTTTGGTGGATATTGGACCATCCACTTCTGTTGGAGAACTTCAGCAAAAATTCATTCCTACAAGTCAGGAAGTGTGCTGTGGGGGTATGCTGTGCTCTCCTGGTGCTTTGCCTGAAGTACAGTAATCACTTAGGATTAGATTCCACAAAGAGGACCCCAAATGACAGTGGATTAAACAAGGTAAAGGCTTCTCTCTCATACAGAAGTATCAAGAGTCAATCCAGGGCTAGTGTGGCGGCTCCTCTATTATCATGCCCTCAGGCTCTGTCTTTCTAGCAGTATCTCACCTGCTCTAGGCCACTTTATTGTCCAAGGTGGGTGCTTGATCTCTAGCCGTCATGTGTGCATTCCAGCTAGAAGAGGAGCTGCCCCAAAAAAGTGAACCTCTCTCTTTTAGGAACCTTCCCATAAGTCCCCAACAATATTTATACTTGCATTTCATTGGCCCCACTTGGCTGCCAGGGTTGAGTGCAACCTCAAGTAAAATTAGGATTCCAATACTAAGAAAGAAAGGGGGTACACACACACGTCAGTCTTTGCTACAATCTCTAAGAGGAACATTTGTCATTTAGAATCTTCTAGGAAGTTCCCCCAATCTCATCTGTGGTTGTAGTAAGTGCTGAGATTTATATGATATCATGTGCCAGGTGATATCTTAGTGCATTACAGATAATAACTTATGCCATCCTTGTAAGAGTCCTATCAGATAATTACGATTGTTATCCCAGTTTTACAAATGGGGGCAACTGAGGCATAGAAAGTTTAATTGTCGCTTGCTTGCTTCCTTCCTTCCTCTCTCTCTCTCTCTCTCTCTCTCTCTCTCTCTCTCTCGCCCAGGCTGCAATCTACTCAGCTCCCTGCTGCCCACGGCGCACACTGCCTGGGACTGCCGGCGCGCGCCACCGCTGCCTGCTCTTTCTCCTTTGCCTACAGGCACGCGTTCGCCATCTTGGCCACGCTGGTCGCCAGCTCCTGCCGCCGAGTGCTCGGCCCGCCTCAGCCTCCCGAGGTACTGAGACTGCACACGGAGTCTCGCTCACCCGGTGCTCGGTGTTACCCGGGCTGGAGTGCGGTGGCGTGGTCTAGCCTCGCGGCAGCCTCTGCCTCCCAGCCGCCTGCCTTGGCCTACCAGGGTGCTAGGATTGCAGCCCCTGCCCGGCCGCCGCCCTGTCTGGGAGGTGGGGAGCGTCTCTGCCCAGCCACCCATCATCTGGGAAGTGAGGAGCGCCTCTGCCCGGCCGCCCCGTCCGGGAAGAAGTGAGGAGCGCCTCTGCCCGGCCGCCCCGTCCGGGAAGAAGTGAGGAGCGCCTCTGCCCGGCCACCCATCGTCTGGGAAGTGAGGAGCGCCTCTGCCCGGCCACCCATCGTCTGGGAAGTGAGGAGCGCCTCTGCCCGGCCACCCATCATCTGGGAAGTGAGGAGGGCCTCTGCCCTGCCACCCATCGTCTGGGAGGTGAGGAGCGCCTCTGCCCGGCCGCCCCGTCCGGGAAGAAGTGAGGAGCGCCTCTGCCCGGCCGCCCCGTCCGGGAAGAAGTGAGGAGCGCCTCTGCCCGGCCGCCCCGTCCGGGAAGAAGTGAGGAGCGACTCTGCCCGGCCGCCCCGTCCGGGAAGAAGTGAGGAGCGCCTCTGCCCGGCCGCCCCGTCCGGGAAGAAGTGAGGAGCGCCTCTGCCCGGCCACCCATCGTCTGGGAGGTGAGGAGCGCCTCTGCCCGGCCACCCATCGTCTGGGAGGTGAGGAGCGCCTCTGCCCGGCCACCCATCGTCTGGGAGGTGAGGAGCGCCTCTGCCGGGCCACCCATCGTCTGGGAGGTGAGGAGCGCCTCTGCCCGGCCACCTATCGTCTGGGAAGAAGTGAGGAGCGTCTCTGCCTGGCCGCCCCGTCTGGGAGGTCTACCACGGAGGCCAGAAGCAATGTGGGGGCTGGACGTGGTGGCTCACGCCTGTGGTCCCGGCACTCTGGGGGGCGAGGCGGGTTGATCACTTCGGGCTAGGAGTTCGAGACCAGTCTGGCCAACTTGGCGAAACATGAAAAATACAACAGACAAACCAACCAACCAACTCAGTGACAACAAAACAGGTCTACCCTGGAGTCATACTCTAATTTTTTCTATTTTCCTCCCTTTCTGATCCTTTATCCCACTTTCTTTTTCTTCCTCTTCCTTCTCCCTCTTCTTTGTCAAATAGAAGATTGAGTTATTATCACTGATCCATATAAAGTCCCTCTCTCATTTATTTTAACTCCCACCCCCCATTTCTATTCCCCGACTTCCCATATGCAACCTTCCTAATATGTTTGATATGCATCTTTTTGTTTGTATGTATTTTTAGAAAATGTTTATTGTTTTTGTGTGCAAAAAAAATTAATTAAAAAAAAAAAAAAAAAAAAGAAAGTTTAATTGTCGGCCGGGCGCGGTGGCTCACGCTTGTAATCCCAGCACTGTGGGAGGCCGAGGTGGGCGGATCACGAGGTCAGGAGATCGAGACCACGGTGAAACCCCATCTCTACTAAAAATACAAAAAAAAATTAGCCGGGCGTGGTGGTGGGCGCCTGTAGTCCCAGCTACTCGGAGAGGCTGAGGCAGGAGAATGGCGTGAACCCCGGGGGACGGAGCCTGCAGTGAGCCAAGATCGCGCCACTGCACTCCAGCCTGGGTGAAAGAGCGAGACTCCTTCTCAAAAAAAAAAAAAAAAAAAAAAAAGAAAGTTTAATTGTCTCATCCAAAGTTGACAGCTAATGAGTATTAGAGATACTATTTGAACCTAGGGAGTCTAGCTTAGAGCAGGGTTTTTCAACCTTGGCATCATTTACATTTGGGCCAGATAATTCTTTGTTTGGGGGATGACCTGTTCATTATAGGATGTTCAGAAATAGCCCTGGCCCACTATCTACTAGATGCCAGTAGCACTACCATTACCACCACACTGCAGTTGTGACAACTAAAAATGTCTCCAGACATTGCCACATATTCCCTGGGGGACAGAATTGCCCCCATGTTGAGAGCCACAGCCTTAACATCTGTGCCATTTACCACTATGTTGTGCTGCACCTGTAACCCACTTCCTATAGAAGACAGTCAATAGCCCCACTTAATGGAGAAAGAGTAAGTGCGAGTAAAGGACAGAAGAAGAGTGATCACAGATAAGAGAAGATCTGGAGAAGCTAAGTGTTTCAGAAAACAAGGAACTGAAGAATGTGCTGATAATTAGAGTGATGTTTCAGAGGTATGGAAAGGTAGAGCATAATGTCAAGAAAAGGTGAGGTCCATATTCCCAGCTAGTTGTTGACTCTGAAGGAAGTGAGAGAAGAGTATTAACAGATGTATCTATTCTGCACTGTCCAGGAAGGTACCTCCTAGCTACATGTGCCTATTTAAATTAAAATCAATTGAAGTTCCTCAGTCATGCCAGCCACATTTGAACTTTCTGGCTAAGGGGTAATCTGATTACTGTATAGTTACTGTTTTCCTCTTATAACTAATAAGCAATCTATGAGGAGACATTTAAGATCATGCAAATATTCTGCTTCTCATCAAAATTTCCTTCCAGATTTAGCATCCATTGATGATTTTTGCCCAAACCAATTTTTACAATGATGACTGCAAATCCTCTAGTACTTTTTTTTTTTTTTTTTTTTTTGAGACAGAGTCTTGCTGTGTCGCCCAGGCTGGAGTGCAGTGGTGCAATCTCGGCTCACTGCAAGCTCTGCCTCCCAGGTTCACACCATTCTCCAGCCTCAGCCTCCCAAGAAGCTGGGACTACAGGTGCCCGCCACCATGCCTGGTTAATTTTTTGTGTATTTTTAGTAGAGACGAGGTTTCACCATGTTAGCCAGGATGGTCTTGATCTCCTGACCTCACGATCTGCCTGTCTTGGCCTCCCAAAGTGCTGGGATTACAGGCATGAGCCACCGTGCCCAGCCCAAATCTGCTAGTACTTCTGTGTTAGGTTTCTTCACTCAGAAGAGACTTAAGTACAAAGAGAAGGTTGTTGACATGATGAACTGAGAAAGACTACAGTGTGAGTCAGAGATAGATGTTATAGTGGGACTAATTTATATAAAAGTAGTGGTCAGTTCATTTTGAACTTTTTGCTTCCTTATACAACCTTGTAATAAATACTCAAAGAGGACTCCTTTTAATCTATTTCAAAGGGCTTAATATTGCTGATTCACATCATCTGAAAGTGGAAATAATAATTCTTATTTCACAGATGTGCTATAATGATTGAGCAAATTGATTTAAAAGTAACTGACACAGGACAAAGCTTTAAACAACCTGTGATGGTTTCCTTCTTCCCTGAGAAGCTGGAGGTGGTTTTAGTGGGAAGCAGAAAGAGAGAGACACATAGTGAAGAGGACAGCATTGGCAGGTCAGACAGAGCTTAGGTGATCAGTGGGCAGATCTCTGCAGAAGGATGGGAGATTGCCATCCTGTCCTGGAGTGAAGTGTGTTAGGAGACAAAGAAGTAACACTGCACATCACCTTCAAGGGAGAACTAATAATAGCTTCTGATAAGGCAAGATGATAGAAAGAGGAGAAATATCCAGGATGAAAGGAACTTTATCCCCATGAAATCACTCCTCTGTCTGTAGCAGAAGATGTAGAGGAGGAAGACCAGAAAGAAGCTGGGTGGAGGGCCCTGATAGGTGCTTCAGGATGGATGGAGGCAGGGTGAAAGACAGTTATCTGCTGTGGTCGATTTATAAAGCATGCCAGAAAAATATACCTGGCCTGTGGAACCAGACATGGGTTGACATGATCACCAGGCAGAGAACAGCAGGTGCTGGGCTGTATACTTAGGATGATAATATTAGGGCCCCAGAGGTATGCACATGGAAAGCTGGAATGCTGGCTCGGGGCTGCCCCTGCTGGGGTCCTGTGTGGCTCTCCTTACCAGTACAAACCTTCCATGGGGCTCAGTGCCATGGATTCCAGTAAATTTATCCGTTTCCTAGAATTCAGGCCTCTCCCTCTGTTCTTGTGCAGGGCTTGAGCAAGAACCTGTTGTTTCAGGAGCCAGTAACCTTTGAGGATGTGGCTGTGTACTTCACCCAGAATGAATGGGCCAGCCTGCACCTTAAGCAGAGGGCCCTATACAGGGAGGTGATGCTGGAGAATTATGAAAATGTGACTTCCTTGTGTAAGTCCTCCTTCCTCTCTGAAACTCAGCTTCTGCCTTTGGGGGCTCCTAGATTCCTCCTTAGCAGAACTATGATCTCTTTAATACCATCAGAATTGATGCCCTATGGGCTCAGCTCCCTAATCCCCAGTGCCAGGGGTAGCTGGATGGAGAAAGAGCTGGGTTCACTTTGGTGTTTAACAGGACTTTTCTCTTCCCTGACTCCTAATGGAGACCCAACTGCAGGGGGCTTTCCTCTGGGTACAGAGAGAACTGAGAAGGTTCCTGGTGCACTGTCTTCATTCCTTCCATCTTCCAGTTCCCTGGAGATGATCTTGGCCCTATTGCCTATGTGTGAGTCCTGTAGGGCCCTCCTGTACACCCCCCCCAGTGACTATGGGAGCATTCTGTCCTCTTAGAGGCCAGAGTAAGCATCCAGCCCTTCCTTAGATTCTGCAGATTCACTCCTCCCTGACTTCACTTAGTCTCCTGGGCCATCCTCTTCTATTTTCATCTGGCAAAGCAGAGAGTAGTCTGAGGGAGGTCAATGTTGATTCTCTTCAGCTTCATGTTCCTTTTCTTTCTCCTCTGGCAGCATTTCCATTCCCCAAACCAGATCTGATATTCCAGCTGGAGCAAGGAGAAGCAGCATGGGGTCCAGATCCCTGGACACTTGCTGGGGGAGAGGCCCTGAGAGGCATGTGCACAGGTGAGCAGGAGAGCCTACCATCCTCCTTTCCAGCTTTGCCTCCTCCTTTCTTTTAACAATTTAGCATGAAAAACGTTTTTCCTTGTCATATGATGGTTGTGGGGATTAAAATAGTCACTCTTATTCAAAGAAGTGTTGCTTACCAGAACTTCATTCCCAAACTAGAAAAGACAAATCCCACCATTTTATTTCTGCCATTTTTCTTTGTAAAGCTAAAGGATTTCAGGCTGGATGTGGTGGCTTACACCTATATCCCAGCACTTTGGGAGGCCAAGGTGGGAGGCTGCTTGAGGCCAAGAGTTCAAGACCAGCCTGAGTAACATAGCAAGACCCTGTCACTACAATAAATAAATAAATTAGCTGGGCATGGTGGCATGTGCCTATAGTGCCAGCTACTCAGGAGGCTGAGGCTGGAGGATCCCTTGAGCCAGGAGTTTGAGGTTGTAGTAAGCTAGGATCACACCATTCCACTCCAGCCTGGGTGACAGAGTGAAACCCTATCTCTAAAAAACAAAAGATTTCAAACAGGCTTCCTTTGGTTGGTCAGTTCAGGAATATAAACACAATATAGTAAGAACTTGGTTTTTGTTTTTTGTTTTTTTTTTTTTTTGAGATGTAGTCTCGCTCTGTTGCCTAGGCTGGAGTGCAGTGGCACAGTTGTGGCTCACCACAACCTCCGCCTCCTGAGTTGAAGTGTTTCTCCTCCCTCAGCCTCCTGAGTAGCTGGGACTACATGCGTGTGCCACCACGCCTGGCCAATTTTTGTATTTTTAGTAGAGATGGGGTTTCACTGTGTTGGCCAGGCTGGTCTCTAACTCCTGCCCTCGTGATCCGCCCCACCCTCGGCCTCCCAAAGTGCTGGGATTACAGGTGTGAGGCACCACGCCTGGCCAAGCACTTGGTTTTTTAAAAATAAATTTATTTATTTATTTGTTTGTTTGTTTACTTTTTGAGACAGAGTTTCACTCTTGTGGCCCAGGCTGGAGTGCAATGGCGTGATCTTCACTCACCGCAACCTCTGCCTTCCAGGTTCAAGTGATTCTCCTGCCTCAACCTCCCAAGTAGCTGGGATTATAGGCATGTGTCACCACACCCAGCTAACTTTGTATTTTTAGTAGAGACAGGGTTTCTCCATGTTGGTCAGGCTGGTCTCGAACTCCCAGCCTCAGTTGATCCACCCACCTCAGCCTCCCAAAGTGCTGGGATTACAGGCGTGAGCCACCGCACTTGGCCTATTTATTTTTTGAGACAGAGTCTTGCTCTGTCACTCAGGCTGGAGTGCAGTGGCACTATTTCGGCTCACTGCAACAACCTCTGCCTCCCAGGTTCAAGCGATTCTCCGGCTGCAGCCTCCCAAGTAGCTGGGATTACAGGCGCCCGCCACCACACCCGGCTAATTTTTGTAGTTTTAGTAGAGACAGGGTTTCACCATGTTGCCCAGGTTCGTCTTGAACTTCTGACCTCAAGTGATTCTCCCGCCTCAGCCTCCCCAAGTGCTGGGATTACAGGCGTGAGCCACCGCGCCCAGCTAGAACTTGTTTTTATAAGAACATTTTGTGTGTGTGTGTGTGTGTGTGTGTATAAAACTATATATGTAAATGGAATTTTTCTAAATTCATAAACACTGAATTTTACATTAGCTTTTGAAAGAAAGCTTGTTTATGTATTGGGAATGAATGGTTTTCTTTTTTGAAAGATACTGAATTGAGTTAAATGTAAAGACCAATCAGAGATTTGGTATATAGCTTTCTTCATTCTATGGGCTCTGTTATCATATTCTGTCAATCTTTTATGCTATTCAGAGCCTCTGTAAGGCAAATACTCCTTTCTAATTCCCCCACTTTGCCTTAATCAATGCCTTAAATTGATTTCAGCGTTTCAGATCATCTGGGGGCTTTCCCAGTATCCTTCCTGCAGTTGTTAGTGTTTCCCCCTTGCCACAGGTGTACATTGTTTATTTAGCCTGCCAGATGAATCACATGAACACCTGAAGTGTGCCTAGTGCAACTGGGGAACTGAGTTTTTAATTTTATTCCGTTTTAATTAATTTACATTTAAATAGCCGCATGTGGCTAGTGGCCACCTTTTAGGAAAGTGCAGCCTTAAACAATGAAAAGAGCAGTCTCAATCTGTTTTTTGTAGTTTATAGATTAGTAAATTTCAAACTCTGGTATGTATCAGAATTACTTGCGAGCTTGTTAAAACACAGATTGCCAGGTGCCACCTCCAGAGATTCGAATTCAGTAGACTGGTGTGGGGCTGAGAATTTGCATTTCTTTTTCTTTTTTTTCAAGATAGGGTCTTGATATTTTGCCTAGGCCAGTCTCAAATTCCTGGGCTCAAGTGATTCTTTCACCTCTGCCCCCTAATTAGATGGGACTACTGGCACACACCACCAAACCCAGCCCCATTAATTTGCATATCTAACAAGTTCCCAGGTGATACTGGTCCAGGGACCACCATTTGAGACCACTGTTCTTGAAAATCTAGAACCATATTCTTTAAACTCTGGGTTGCAACTCATCAATGAGCTGTTACCAGCATTTAAAAATTAGACTACATTGTATTAGGTGTAGATAAAGACTAAAGTAGTATAAAGTCGATTGTGAATGCATCACTATTTTTTTTTTTTTTTTTTTTTTTTTTTGGAAACAGAATCTCGCTCTATCCCCCAGGCTGGAGCACAGTGGCACAATGTTGGCTCACTGTAATCTCTGCCTCCTGGGTTCAACCGATTCTCATGCCTCAGCCTCATGAGTAGCTGGGATTACAGGTGCCTGCCACCACACCCGGCTAATTTTTTGTATTTTTAGTAGAGATGGGGTTTTGCCAGTTGGACAGGCTGATCTCGAACTCCTGACCTCAGGTGATCCACCTGCCTCGGCCTCCCAAAGTGCTGGGATTACAGGCATGAGCCACTGCGCCTGGGGTGACTACATCACTCTTAATAAGGACATTGTTTTATTTTGATTTCAGCTGTGTGTGTGTGTGTGTGTGTGTGTGTGTGTGTGTGTGAGCATGTCTGTATTGTTTTAGGATCCAAAATGTGAGTCATGGTCAACAAGCCTCAAAAAAACACTAAGATGAAAGTTTCATTTGTAAGATCTTTGGTGCTTGACAGGGAAAAAAGGTTTCTATGTTGCGGTGCTACCAGTGAAAGCATGATCCCCATACCCCCGCTCCAATTGCCATCTCCATTATGGGCAGGTTCTTGGCTGGGCCTTTTTTCCTTTCAAAGGTCAGTCTCTCAAAAGACAGCACTTGGGTTTTAAAAATGTGGTCTTCTCATGAACCCTTTGTAAACAGCAGTGTTACAAACTGCTTTCTGTCCAGCCAGGCTTGTGATAGAGAACTAGAGAACATTTCTTTAAAAACTGCGGAATATTTTAAAGTATTTTGACAGGTTTTATGCCTTGATTGGACTTTGAGATCCACTGTTGTAGACAGTACCTCCCAGCCCTCTGGATACTATGTGGTGCTAGAGCTGCCTACCCATCTTTCTCTTCTCTGGTTTAGATATTGCTTTTCTCACCTTTGGCTTCCTCTACTTTTCTTCATTGCTTCTCCTTCCTGCAACTTCACCCCATTCCCATTTTTCTTTAACCATTTACCTCAATTAATAGTTTCTGCCATCCACACTGTTTTTGTCATCCATATGGGATTGCTTACCTTCTCAACCTCCAGTTTGTTTACTTTCCCTTTGAGGTACCATCAGGTGGCTGGGTCTCTCTCAAAAAATTCATGTTTCTAGTGGGCGTGATGGCTCACACCTGTAATCCCAGCACTTTGGGAGGCTGAGGTGGGCAGATCACCTGAGGTCAGGAGTTCGTGACCAGTCTGAACAACATGGAGAAACCCCGTCTCTACAAAAAATACAAAAAATTAGCTGGGTGTGGTGGCGCATGCCTGTAATCCCAGCTACTTGGGAGGCTGAGGTAGGAGAATCACTTGAATCTGGGATGTGGAGGTTGTGGTGAGCCGAGATCATGCCATTGCACTCCAGCCTGGGCAACAAGAGTGAAACTCCACTCAAAAAAAAAAAAAAAAAAAAAAATTCATGTGTCTAGGGCAAGCTGATACTGATTAATCCTTTTCCCTTCTGGAATAAATAAGGGACTCTTGTGTTTTCTTTTTATCATGCTAGGTAGTAAAACCAAGACTAAGAATGAGGAACAAACTGCACAGCTAAACATTTCTAAAGAATCAGAGTCCCACAGACTGATAGTGGAGGGACTGCTGATGGACGTTCCCCAGCACCCTGACTTCAAGGACGGTTAGAGAAGTCACAGCTACATGATACAGGGAAGAAAACAAAGACAGGGGATTACACAGATTTGACAGTCCAGGATCATGAATCTTCCACCATTGAAAGGGAGGAGATAGCCAGGAAATTGGAAGAAAGTAGTGTTAGCACACATCTCATTACAAAGCAGGGCTTTGCCAAAGAACAGGTGTTTTATAAATGTGGTGAGTGTGGCAGTTACTACAACCCACATTCAGACTTTCACCAGCATCAGAGAATTCACACTAATGAGAAGCCCTACACATGCAAAGAATGTGGGAAAACCTTCAGATATAACTCAAAACTGTCACGGCATCAGAAAATCCACACTGGAGAGAAACCATACTCATGTGAGGAATGTGGACAAGCCTTCGGTCAAAATTCCCACCTTCTTCAGCATCAGAAGCTCCATGGTGGACAGAGGCCCTATGAATGTACTGACTGTGGTAAAACCTTCAGCTATAATTCAAAACTGATTCGGCATCAGAGAATCCATACTGGGGAGAAGCCCTTTACATGTAAGGAATGTGGGAAAGCCTTCAGGTGTAGCTATGACTGCATCATCCATGAACGAATTCACACTGGGGAGAAGCCCTATGAATGTAAGGAGTGTGGGAAGAGTTTGAGTTCTAATTCAGTTCTGATTCAGCATCAGAGAATCCACACTGGGGAGAAACCTTATGAATGTAAAGAGTGTGGCAAGGCCTTCCACCGCAGTTCGGTATTTCTTCAGCACCAGAGGTTCCACACTGGGGAACAACTCTACAAATGTAATGAATGTTGGAAAACTTTCAGTTGTAGCTCCCGCTTTGTAGTGCATCAGAGAATCCACACTGGGGAGAAACCCTATGAATGCCAGGAATGTGGGAAGACATTCAGTCAAAAGATCACTCTGGTTCAGCATCAGCGAGTTCACACTGGGGAGAAACCTTATGAGTGTAAGGAGTGCGGGAAAGCCTTCAGATGGAATGCAAGTTTCATTCAGCATCAGAAGTGGCATACTAGGAAGAAACTCATCAATGGAACAGGGCTATCCGCAGTTAAGCCCTACTGTCCCTCCTCCATCCTCTCTCCTCTGCCTCCCCAACATACCTGCTCTGCCCCAACCCCACCAGGGCCTCCCTTATCTTCTTCACATGCAGTGGTACTTCCTCCCTCTGTGCCTTTCTTCCTGCTGCTTCCCTCATCTGAAAAGGCCAGCCCTTCACCTGTCCAAATAGTACATTTTTTTCAGGATCTCGCTTTTCCTGGGAAGTCATCCCCTCATAGCACGAATCCTTTGTCTCACTCCCTGTAAGCCCCGTCACGTCCTCAATATCCTTTGCACCTCAAGTTAGGGATTCCAGTGGTCTCCTGATTGTGTCTATTGATATTCCTCTGGTCTTGTCTTGTATGAGTTGTTATTGTTTTCCTAACTTCATTTTAAATTCTCACACTTAAGGACCATGTTTGATTAGTTTCTTTTATCCCTCGGGTAGGAAATGGCAGTACTTATTCTTTATCGTGTCCACATTTGGGCTGTATTATCAGTCTGCATCTCTCTTCTGGGGCTACTGGAGTTGGAAGAGTTTGCAGAACATTTTGGGGTTTAGGGCATATGACATTATGATTATGATGAGATGGGGCATTATAATTAGAGACTAGGAGAAATACAAAACCTGTGGGAGAACATAATCAGATAAAGTGTCCAGTGATTGCTTTCAGGAGTTTTTTTTTTTTTTTTTTTTTTTTTTGGGGCCAGAGTTTCACTCTTGTTGCCCAGGCTGTTTGCAATGGTGCGATCTTGGCTCACTGCAACCCCCGCCTCCAGGGTTCAAGTGATTCTCATGCCTCAGCCTCCCGAGTAGCTGGGACCACAGGCATGCACCACCACACCCCGCTAATTTTGTATTTTTAGTAGAGACAGGGTTTCACCATGTTGGCCAGGCTGGTCTCAAAATCCTGACCTCAGGTGATTCACCTGCCTCAGTCTCCCAAAGTGCTGGGATTACAGGCATGAGCCACTGCATCTGGCCTGCTTTCAGGAGTTAAGGAGGGCCATTTGGTGGACCAGGGGCAAGGCTCACTGAAAGAATTTAAGACTTGGAATTTTTTATTACCTTGATAGTATAAAAAATTATGAGGGTCCTGTTTATGCAAAAGGATAATAAAGTGATGAGTTGGCATTGATAGCAATAATGTAAAATTATGTCTTTGAGCTTTATTGGAAGGGGATATGGTTTTTCAATTTGGGTTCCTTCTCTGTTTTCATTTTCCTTTGTTTTTGAGACAGATTCTTGCTCTGTCATCCAGGCTGGAGTGCAATGGTGTGATCATGGATCAGTGCAGTGTTGACCTTCGGGGCTCAAGCAATCCTCCCACCTCAGCTTCCCAAGAAGCTGGGAGATAGTGCAGTCTCCCGGCTTCTCAGAGGGCTGAGGTGGGAGAATTGCTTGAGCCCTGGGGGCATACGCCACCACACCCAGCTAATTTTTGTATTTTTTGCAGAGACAAGAGTTTTGCCATGTTGCCCAGGCTCGTCTCAAACTCCTGGATTCAAATGATCCTCCCACTTCAGCCTCCCAAAGTGCTGGGATTACAGGCATGAGCCACCATGTCCAGCCTCTATTGCTTTTCATATCTGTTGAATTTAAGTACCCACTCATATATGTAGGTACAAAAAGTGACTTGGACTTGTACCCTTTAGGGTAGATGCCTGAGTATAGTAATCTCTAAAGCTGTACATGGATGGAACTTGTTGGCATCACACTGGTGAGCACCAGAGGCAAAGAAGAGAAACCTGACCATGACTTGTTGTTCCTCAGAAGTGAGTCCATTCCTGATGAGTTACTATGCAGGCCCTTGGATATGTTCTCACACCTACTCCAGATTTCCCTATGATTAAATCTGAATTTTATTGGTGGCACTTTTAAATTAATTTTATAAAGATCTGTTTTGGTGACACCGAGAAATGTTTTCAGTGTGCAGATTGCTATCATTTGAATATCCCCAGCAAAATTTATGTTGAAACTTAATCCCCATTGTAACAGTACTGGGTGGGGGAGTCTTTAAGAGGTGATTAGGATTAGCCAAGTTCATCAGGATGGAGCCTCCATGTTGGGACTGGTGGCTTTATGAGGAGAGGAAGAACAACCCGAACTGGGACACATGCTTGCTCTGTCTTGCCTTTTTATGCCTCCTGCCATGTCATGATGCAGCAAGTAAGCCCTCACCAGATGCCTACACCTTTATATTGGACTTCTCAGCCTTCAGAACTGTAAACTAAATAAACCTCTATTCTGTATCAATTACCCAGTCTATGGTATTCAGTTAGAGCCACACAAAATGTAACAAGACAGAATATTGGTAGCCATAAGTAGGTTTGCTGCTCTGACATTTACATAAAAATGTAGAAGTGGGCCGGGCACGGTGGCTCACGCCTGTAATCCCAGCACTTTGGGAGGCCGAGACGGGCGGATCACGAGGTCAGGAGATTGAGACCATCCTGGCTAACACGGTGAAACCCTGTCTCTACTAAAAATACAAAAAATTAGCCGGGCGCAGTGGCAGGCACCTGTAGTCCCAGCTACTCGGGAGGCTGAGGCAGGAGAATGGCGTGAACCCGGGAGGCGGAGCATGCAGTGAGCCGAGGTCGCGCCACTGCACTCCAGCCTGGGCGACAGAGCGAGACTCCGTCTCAAAAAAAAAAAGAAAAAAAAATGTAGAAGTGGCTTTGGAACTGAGTAATGGGTAGAGGCTTGAAAAATTTGGAAGATCAGGTCAGACAAAGCCTGTATTATCTAATGGAGCATTAAGGGTGATTTTGGCCAAGGCTTAGAAGAGAAGACTAGGGAAAGTCTGAATCTTCTTAGAGATTACAGTAGGTCCTTGAACAACTTGGGTTTCAACTGTGTGGGTCCACTTACGGACTTTCTTCTGCCTCTGTCACCCCTGAGATGGCAAGACCAGTCCCCCTCCTCTCCCCTTCTCAGCCTGCTTAACAAAATGACAAGGATACAGACCTTTATGATGATTCATATAATATAGTGAATTATATTTACTAAATATAATTTCTCTTATGATTTTCTTAATATTTTCTCTAGCTTTATTATAAGAATATAGTGTTAATACGTATAACAAAAAATATGTGTTAATCGACTATGTTTCAGTAAGGCTGTGGTCAACAGTAGACTATTAGTAGTTACATTTTTGGGGAGTTAAAAGTTATACATGGCATGGGGGTTGGTGCCCATAACCCCTGAGTTGTTCCAGGGTCAGCTGTACTTAGGTGATCATGACAAGAATGTTGATATAAATATGGACAGTAAAGGCCATTCTGATGAAGTCTCAGATGGAACTGAATAAAATGGTATTGGAAACTGGAGCAAAGGCCATCCTTGTTACAAAGTAGCAAAGAATTTGGTTGAGCTGTGCCTGTGCCAGGCTTTATGGAAGGCAGAATTTAAGACTGATGAACTAGAATATCTGATGGAAGAAATGTCTAAGCAGCAAAAGCATATAGGCTATTGCATGGCTAGTTTGAACTGCTTACAGTAAAATAAGAGGAAAGAGATTATTTAAAGACAACTTACAATTGAAAGGGAAGTAGAGTGGAAAGATTTGGAAAACTCACAGCCTAGAAGACTGCCACCAACACCCCCAAACTATAGAGCTACTAATGGGCAATACCAGCCTGGGAGAGCTGTGGTCATGAGACTCCGACCTCAGAGAGCTGAAGTATGGACCCAGCCCAGCAAAGCCACAGGGGTGGGGCTGCCTGAGGCTTTGGAGGCCCAAACTTCTGAGTGTGTCCAGAAGATTGCACATGGACTGAAAGAGCATTCTGAAGTTTTAAGATTTAATGGCTTTTTTTTTTTTGGCTGGGTTTTAAACTTACTTGGGACCAGTTACCCCTTTTTTTCTTGCCTGTTTCCCCCATTGGAATGGGAATGTCTATCTTATGCCCGTTTCACTATTGTATTTTGGAAGTAGATAACTTGTTTTGACTTCACAGGTTTACAAGTGGAGAGAAATCACTTCGGGAGGAATCATCCCTTGAGTTATGCCCATATCAGATTCAGATGACACTCTGGACTGTTTGAGTTGATAGCTAAGTGAATTAAGACTTTTGGGGCCAGTAGGATAGAATGAGTGCATTTTGTATGTGAGAAGGTCATGAGTTTGGAGTCAGTTGGCAGGGGCAGAATGCTAGGGTTTAAATGTCCCCACCAAAACTCACGTTGGAACTTAATCCCCGCTGAGCACGGTGGCTCACGCCTGTATTCCCAACACTTTGGGAGGTCAGGAGTTCAAGACCAGCCTGGCCAATTTGATGACACTCTATCTCTGTTACAAATACAAAAATTAGCCAGGTGTGGTAGCAGGTGCCTGTAATCCCAGCTACTCAGGAGGCAGATGGAGGAGAATCGCTTAAACCCAGGAGGGAGAGGTTACAGTGAGCTGATATCACGCCACTGCACTCCAACCTGGGCAACAGAGTGAGACTCTGTCTCAAAAAAAAAGAAAGAAAGAAACTTAATCCCCCCATTGTAACAGTATTAAGAGGTAGGGCTTTTAAGAGATGATTAGAACTAGACACAGTTATCAGCTTGGGGCCCCTATGATGGGACTGATGGCTTTATAAGAAGAGGAAGGGAGACCTGAGTTGACATGCATGCTTTTGCCATCTTGCCATGTGATGCTTTCCATCATGTTATGACACAGCAAGAAGGCCAGATATGGCCCCTCCACAGTTCCCAGCCCTCAGAACCATGAGCTAAATAAACTTCTTTTCTTTATAAATTACCCAATCTGTGATATTCTGTTATAGCAACAGAAAACAGACTGACACTGATCTTACCAGACATTATGATCTCACTGGTTTGGCCTACTGCCTAGAGACTGACCCTTCTCAGAATCACTGCCTCAGGACAGTATAACTACATCCAAAGGTTTGTTTATTTATTTATTTATTATTTTTTGAGATGAAGTTTCACTCTTGTTGCCCAGGCTGGAGTGCAATGGCACGATCTCGGCTCACCACAACCTTCGCCTCCCAGGTTGAAATAATTCTCTTGCCTCAACCTCCCTAGTAGCTGGGACTACAGGCATGCACCACCATGCCCGGCTAATTTTGTATTTTTAGTAGAGATGGGGTTTCTCCATGTCAGTCAGCCTGGTCTCAAACTCCCGACGTCAGGTGATCTGCCCGCCTCAGCCTCCCAAAGTGCTGGGATTACAGGCATGAGCCACCGCACCCGGCCACAAAGGTTTTTGTTTTTTTTTTAAATGTAGTGTTTTTTAAAAAACAAAGGTTTTTTACCTTTGTGGCCGGGCGCGGTGGCTCATGCCTGTAATCCCAGCACTTAATGCAAAAAAACAAACTATGAAAAATATTTGAGACGTTTAACCTGAGCCAATGTGAGTGACCATGGCCTGGAGAAAACACAAACCCAGGAAACCTTGAGTAAGTCGTCCTGAGGCAGTCAGAATGTAACTCTGTTTTATACATTTCAGGGAAGCAGAAGCTACACAAAAAGCCGTCAATCAATACATGGAGGTTATACACTGGTTTGGTCCCAAAAGGCAAGATATCTTGAAGCAGGAGAATACAGGTCATAGTTGGGTTCAGAGATTCTTTTTTTTTTTTTTTTTTTGAGACAGAGTCTTGCTTTGTTGCCCAGGCTGGAATGCAGTGGCGCGATTGAGTTGAGACAGGGTTTCACCATGTTGGCCGGGTGTGTCTCGAACTCCCCACCTCAAGTGATCCGCCCGCCCCAGCCTCCCAACGTGCTGGGATTACAGCCTTGTGCTAAGATTACACGCATGAGCCACCGTGCGGGGCCAGAGATTATTTAATTTGTAATTGTTTAGAAGAACAAAGTGTGGTCTAAGAACTTGGAGTTACCAGAAAGGAATGTTTAAGTTAAGGAAGTTTGTAGCTAGGTGTGGTGGCTCACACCTGTAATCCCAATACTTTGGGAGGCCAAGGTAGGAGTATCACTTGAAATCAGGAATTCAAGACCAGCCTGGGCAACATAGGAAAACTGTGTTTCTACTAAAAATAATTTTTAAAAATTTAATTTAATTTAAAAAAGGATAATGCTAAGCATCATGTGATGCTATGCTAGAGTTGAGTTGTGAGACCAAGCCACTATATATATATTTTATAAAATATATATAATATAGGCTGGGCGCAGTGGCTCACGCCTGTAATCCCAGCACTTTGGGAGGCCAAGGTGGGTGGTTCACCTGAGTTTAGCAGTTCGAGACC
Organism: Symphalangus syndactylus; assembly: GCF_028878055.3. NCBI lineage: Eukaryota > Metazoa > Chordata > Mammalia > Primates > Hylobatidae > Symphalangus > Symphalangus syndactylus. The sequence continues at coordinate 120,398,918 of NC_072423.2, read as the reverse complement.
ATCCTGGCCAATATGGTGAAACCCCGTCTCTACTAAAAACACAAAAATTAGCCGGGCATGGTGGTGGGCACCTGAAATCCCAGCTACTTGGGAGGTTGAGGCAGGAGAATTGCTTGAACCTGGGAGGCGGAGGTTACAGTGAGCCAAGATCATGCCAGTGCACTCCAGCCTGGGCGACATATCTGAAAAAAAAAAAAAAAAATATATATATATATATATATATATATGTGTGTGTGTGTGTGTATATATATATATATATATGAAACCTCCATACAAACCCTAAACAAGGAGGTTCAGAGAGCTTCCAGGTTTCTGAACACATGGAGGTGCTTGGAGGGTGGTACATGGAAGGTCCATGCCCCTACCTCCATACCTTGCCCTTTGTGTCTCTTCCATTTGGCTGTTCCTGAGTTGTGTCCTTTATAATAAATCAGTAATAGGAAGTAAAGTGCCTTCCTGATTTCTGTGAGCCATTCTAGCACATTATCAAACATGAGAAGAGAGTTATGGGAACAGAAGTACAGTGGCCCAGAACTTGTGATTGGTATCCGAAGTAGGGACAGTCTTGTGGGACTGAGTCTTTAACCTGTATGGTTTGATGCTAACTCTGGGTAGTTAGTGCCAGAGTTGAGCTGTTAGACACCTAGGTGGTGTCCAGAGAGCTGAAGAATTGGTTGTTGGTGTGGGAAGAAATCCAAATATTTATGTGAGAATTTGAGCAAAAACAGTTCATACTCCCCTCTACTTGCTAGTTCAAGATTTGCGTAAGGAATGCCCACTTTCTTCAGGAAAGACAGATGGATGGCTATTAACTAAGTTGTGTTGTTTTCAGACTTTTGCCTTTAACAGTGACTTAGCTAAGTGTGCTATTTAGGATTCTGTTTAAAAATAGCAGAAATCTACTTGAATTAACTTAAATACACTTACTTTATTATGAGGATTTCTGCATGTACCCTGGCACCCAAAGGCAAGAATGCAACTAGAAGTTCTGGAGCGTGGAAAATCCAAGCAGTCAGGAACAACAGGCAGCACACTCAGGTTCAATCTCAGCTCTTTCTTCACTTCTGATCCCTTTTTTGCTCTTTGCTTTCCTGCTTTCTCTGATCCTAGGCATAGGGCAGAAATTGCCAGAGGTCCCAAGTTTACAACTCAATTTCAGAGACCAGCCCAAATTGAGTTAGAATCTCTCAGACTTAATTCCTAACTCTTGAGAGAGAGAATCGGATTTGCTCAGTTTGGGTTGGGTGTTCACTTCTGGTCTGCTCCTGTGGCCCGGCGGGGCTGGGTCATGTAATGTAAATGAAGCTTCCAGGGCCCCATCCTTTGGGAGGGGGTGGTTAACTGGGTTGATCAGACACCCAAAAGGTGCCTGTTGCTAATTAGATCACAATCTTTTCCCTTATTTCTACTGCTCCATGTCTCCTGACAACTAAGATAACTGAGAAGCTTCAGGATTTTTTTTTTTCTCTTCTGCCTGGAAGCTTTCATAAATTTATCTTTGACAATTCATTCTGCCTTGGTGTTGGTTGTACTCTATTAATGTTTTTTGGCTCTCAGTGATCTCTCAGACTGCATTCACATCTTCCTCTGATGATAGTTTGTGACTGGCCAGTGGGTGGAAGAGCTGGTGGGGTTAGGGAAATTGGGATATAGTCTCCTCTGATTTCCTTGGGACTCTGTCTTTGGGGTAAACAGCCACCTCTGGCCATAGCTGAGTGAGTTGGGTCTTTCTGTTTGGGATATATGTGTGCAACCAACTCAACAGTAGCAAGGCTGGCTCTCTGGCTATAGCTCTCCATTTGATTCAGTTCTGGTTATCCCTCCCCTCCCCTCCCCTCCCCTCCCCACTCCTCTCCTTCTTTTTTTTTTTTTTTTTGTATTTTCATATCCACTCCAATATGGAAGCTGTCTTAGTGGTAACAACAACTGTGTGGCTGCCTGATTTCTCCTTTAATTCTGTCACTACTGCCATTCCTCTTAATAAGTCTCTGCAATCTCCTATTCTACCAGAATAGGTCTCTGGTAGGGTATACCCTGCCTCTCCTTGAATGCCCCTGCCCCTAGCCGTCATCTTCCCAAGCTGAGATTTCTTAGTAGCACCTTCAGACACATCTCATTCCATAAACTCCCCGTTCTCTATATCTTTTTTTTTTTTTTTTCCCGAGAGGGAGCCTTGCTCCCATCGCCAGAGTGCAGTGGTGTGATCTGGGCTCACTGCAGCCTCCACCTCCCAGGTTCAAGTGATTCTCCTTCCTCAGCCTCCCGAGTAGCTGGGATTACAGGCATGTGCCACCACGCCCAGCTAATTTTTGTATTTTTAGTAGAGACGAGGTTTCACCAATTTGGCCAGGCTGGTCTCGAACTCCTGACCTCGTGATCCTCCCGCCTCAGCCTCCCAAAGTGTTAGGATTACAGACATGAGCCACCGCGCCCGGCCTGTTCTCTATATCTTAACAGCAGTTAACAAGCTGTGGGGGAAGAACTCTGCCTCTTACAGTTCAGTCCAAATTGTAATAAGCTTGGCCAATACACCTCTGCACTTGAGAGTATGAAATTGGGCTACTTCTCTAGTTTGTAGGCTTCCCCTTGGGGGAGGGTAACACTCAGTATGTCAAAGCTTGCCGTGTTAACAAGGACTTTAGAGGGAATGGCGATGGAGCACAGACTGGAGATGGTTAGATTCATCTTTACCAGTCCAGTCCCCCTGGACAAGGTCCTAGGAATGGTGAGGGCTTACAAAGAGATACAAACAGCTATTAATATTTCCCTATATGATGCCATGCCCTGGAGGCCAAATCCTCTCCTCTTTTTTTTTTCTTGACAAGGTCTCACTTTGCCACCCAGGCTGGAGTGGAGTGGGGAGATCTTGGCTCACTGCAGCCACCTCAACCTCCTGGGCTCAAGCGATCCACCTGCCTCAGTCCCCCAAGTAGCTGGGACTACAGGCGTGCACCACCACGCTTGGCTAATTTTTTTTTTTTTTTTTTTTTTTTGAGATGGAGTCTCACTCTTGCCCAGGCTAGAGTGCAGTGGCGTGATCTCGGCTCACTGCAAGCTCCGCCTCCTGGATTCACGCCATTCTCCTGCCTCAGCCTCCCAAGTAGCTGGGACTACAGGCACCTGCCACCACACCCGGCTAATCTTTTTGTATTTTTTAATAGAGACAGGGTTTCACCGTGTTAGCCAGGATGGTCTTGATCTCCTGACAGCCAGGAAATGATTACTGTAATGTTATAGTATGGATTGATATATGGGTACAGCAAATTTCCTTTTTCCCCAAAAAATATTAGTCTTTTCATCTGTCCCTCCATATAAGCTTCATAATCCAGATTCTTTAGAACTTTAGAATAAAAAATTATTTCCTTTGGGATTACAGTGACTTATAGATTAAATGAGAAATGACAGTTTTAGAAAAATAATGCTTTCCACTTATGAACATGTTCTCTCTTGTCATTTATTCAGTTCTTCTTTTATGTTTTTCAGTAAAGGGGTGTGTGTGTGTGCACTATAGGTCTTGTGCATTTTCCAACCGAATTTTGGTGTATACTATTGATTTTCTATGTTGGTCTTCATCTGGCCATCTAATTATCTACAGCGCATCTGCCTCCTTCCCGCATTCCCCACCCAGGGCTTGAGTAGGAATCTTTTGTTTCAGGAACTAGTGACCATCAAGGATACAACTTTCTATTTCACCTACAAACAATGGGCCAGCCTGATGCCTGCTCAAAAGACCCTGTACAGAGATGGTATGGGAGATGTAGTTCTGTTGCTTCTCTGGATGAGGCCCTCTCTAGGACTCAGCCTTTGTACTTTGGAGCTTCCTGGCTTCTTTCCTCTTACAGGCTGAGGTATCTCTCATAAGCTCATTTTCAGAATTCCATGAGCTGAGTTTCCCAACTCACCCACCTCAGGGACTGCTGGCCAGGGAGAGCCCTAGGTTCTCTGTAGTATTGAAACAGATGTCCCCAGTTCCCTAGTAGAGGCTCTGCTTTGGGCAAAATGGGAAATGAAAGATTTTTTGATGCCCTAATTGAGCCCTCTGTCCCTACACCATCCCTGTTTTCTTGAGATCTTAGCCTCCTACCACGTGGGTGGGATACTACCACTATTTCAGCCCACACTCTCACAGAGCCAGATGTGTTATGCTCCTTCCTAAGACAGTTGGGCTCCTTCTGTAGAGTGCTCCACTTTCCCTGAGATCCCGCCTCACTTGTTCTCCTGGGTGTTCCAGTTCTTCCTCCACTTGCTAAAGGCAGAAGATGGGCTGAAAAGAGTTCCAGATATCAACTCTGGTTGACTCCCCACATTTTCCTATTCCTTTTTTTTTCTCCTTGAGAAACATTTTATTCCCTAAACAAGTTCTGATATCTCTGCTGGAGCAAGGGGGAATACCATGGGGCCCAGATCCCTGGGTGCTGCTTGGCAGAGAGGCCCTCAGAGGTGTCTGTTCTGGTGAGTGAGAGAACCTGTGAGCTTCCCTTCCTGCTTTTCCTCTTCGTTTGTTGTTGTTTTTGTCTGGTTGCTTGTTTTAAGAGATAGGGTCGCCGGGCGCGGTGGCTCACGCCTGTAATCCCAGCACTTGGGGAGGCTGAGGCGGGCGCATCACTTGAGGTCAGGAGTTTGAGACCAGCCTGGCAACATGGTGAAACCCTGTCTCTACTAAAAGTACAAAAACTAGCCAGGCGTGGTGGCAGGTGCCTGTAATCCCAGCTACTAGGGGATGCTGAGGCAGGAGCATTGCTTGAACCTGGGAGGCGGAGGTTGCAGTTAGCCGAGATCGTGCCACTGCACTCCAGCCTGGGCTACAGAGTGAGACTCTGTCTCAAAATGAAATAAAATAAAATAATAAAATAAAATAAAATAAAATAAATAAAATAAAATATAAAATAAAATAAAATAAAAATAAAATAAAATGTCTTGCGATGTTGGCCAGGCTGGTCTCAAACTCCTTACCTCAAGTGATCCTCCAGCCTCTGCCTTGCAAAGCACTGGGATTATAGGCATGAACCACCATGCCCAGTCCTTTGTTTTAATAATTTGTCATGCAAAAGGTTTTTCTTCTTTTATATGGCTTCTGTGAAGGATGAAAGTGGTTACTCTTACACAGACAAGTATTACAGAGCACCCCCTACATGCCTTTTTTTTTTTTTTACTTAATGGGAGAATTAAGCTTTCTACTATTTTTTTAAATTATATTTTAAGTTCTGGGTTACATGTGCAGAACGTACAGTTTTTTTACATAGGTATACGTGTGCCATGGTGGTTTGCTGCACCCATCAACCCATCACCTACATTAGATATTTCTCCTAATGTTATCCCTCCCCTAGCCCCCCACCCCCTACAGGCCCTGGTGTGTGATGTTCCTCTCCCTGTGTCCATGTGTTCTCATTGTTCAACTCTCACTTATGAGTGAGAACAGTGTTTGGTTTTCTGATCTTGTGATAGTTTGCTGAGAATGATGGTTTCCAGCTTCATCCATGTCCCTGTAAAGGACGTGAACTCATTCTTTTTTATGGCTGCATAGTATTCCATGGTGTATATGTGCCACATTTTCTTAATCCAGTCTATCATTAATGGACATTTGGGTTGGTGCCAAGTCTTTGCTGTTGTGAACAGTGCTGCCATAAACATATGTGTGCAGGTTTTTTTTTATCGTAGAATGATTTATAATATTTTGGGTATATGCCCAGGATTGGGATTGCTGGGTCAAATGGTATTACTAGTTCTAGATCCTTGAGGAATCACCACACTGTCTTCCACAATGGTTGAACTAATTTACACTCCCACCAGCGGTGTAAAGCATTCCTATTTTTCCACAGCCTCTCCAGCATCTGTTGTTTCCTGACTTTTTAATGATTGCCATTCTAACTGGCATGAGATGGTATCTTAAGACTCAGAGTTGTTCCTCTCCATGGAAATCTTTAGTAAAAGGCAAAAGATTTATATGATCAGAAGAGAAACCAGAGTATAATTTTCTACTATTTTCAATACAAAGTTGTGTTTTCATTACAATTAGAGGAATATAGGCTTCTGTGAGCTAGCCTGGAAGCAAACATAATCATTTTTGTTCATTGTTTCCGTGAGAAAATGTAATGCTGTTTCTAAATATTGACCTAAAAATAAACTCTGAGGAATTCATGATTGTAACTGGATGGAAACTGGCTTTCTTCATTTGAAATAAATTAATTGAACAAGATAAAAAAAAATCCAGAAACATATATTTTGGCTTTTCTTCTTATTTTCAGCCTGTTCCAATTTCAAATCAAGCTATACAGAATCCTTTTGTAGCATAGTGCCTTTCAATCCAGCCCCAGGCATTACCTTGAAGCACTCCCTTCCCAGTAATGACCCTGCCCTAGGACTTAAGGCTATTTCGGTAGCCCAACAGTCCTTCTGCATCTACTTGTGAATCCTCCTTGCTGCAGCTATAGGTCATCTGCTTAGTCCACTAATGGCCTTCATTAATGAAAAGAATAGCCTTCTAAAATTGTAGATTAACTAAGAATATTCCTTATGCAGCCAGTAGCTTTCTTATCTGCTTTCGGTATCAGCCAACTTTCTGATGAAGATTTTCTCTCTTATCACAGAACATTTAATGGGTAATATTTGAACATAGAATTTTCTGGAAGTAAGAGTCGTTGGTTGGGTGTTGGAACCCTCGGTTCCTGGTCTGTGCTTCTCAACCTGCTGGATCTGGTGTGGTGCTGCAGCTGCTCACCTAGCCCTCTCCTCCAGACCCAGGCACATCCTGTTTCTTCTTCCCATGCTCTTGCTGCTGCTTCTCCCTCTTCCACCTCACTCTTTTCTCTAACCTCCTTCCCATCTTGAAGGGACCTGTTCATCTCCCTCTACACTCTTTATTCTTGTCGCCCTGCTTGTGGAAACAAAATAGCTCCTCTTTTGACCCGTCCTGTTAATTACCAGCATCTTCGGTTTTCTGTGGGATCCCATTAGGTCTCTGTCCTTGTTTCCTCTGGCCCTTATGCAGCCATTTTAGTCTGTTGGGAAGAAACCATATACTCAGAAAGTAACCTAGTAACACTTGATTGACTTTCTCCTCTAGTCCAGCTAATGATTGAAATTTGACCCTTCCTTTCCTCCTTCCTTTCCTTTTCCTTCCTTCCTCCCTCCCTCTCTCCCTCCCTCCCTCCCTCTTTCTTTCTTTGTGAGTCTCGCTGTCACCCTGGCTGGAGTGCAGTGGTACAATCTAGGCTCACTGCAATCTCTGTCTCCTGGGTTCAAGCGATTCTTGTGCCTCAGCCTCCCAAGTAGCTGAAACCACAGGCACACACCTCCATGCCCAGCTAATTTTTGTATTTTAGTAGAGATGGAGTTTTGCCATGTTGGCCAGGCTGGTCTCAAACTCCTGACCTCAAGTGATCTGCCCGCCTCGGCCTCCCAAAGTACTGGGATTACAGGTGTGAGCCACCATGTCTGGCCTTGTCTTTTCTTTTTGTTATGTCACCAGATAAGACCAGAATTGTCATTAAGGGACTAATCCACAGTTGCCAACTTCTGAAGAAATAGAACCCCAAGGACTGACATCAGCAAGGGATACAGTCTAGCACTCTGACCATTAGGGCAGCTTAGGGTGGCAGCAGGGTCATTGCACAAGGAAGAAAAAGACAAGGAAGAGAGGTTTCATAGATATATCAGTCAGGCAACATAGGTCCCTCCACTGTTCAGAATAGAAGTGTGAGCAATTAGGTAAAATCATTAGTGACAGCATGCATCTTGTTACAAATCTGAGAGTTCATATAGAACAGATCTAATGAATGTGGTGAGTGAAGCTGATGTTTCAAACTAAGGTCAGTCTTTCACCAACATCAGAGAATTTACCCTGGGAAGATATCATACAATTGTAAAGAATGTAGAAAAGCCTTTAAATATAGGTCAGAACTTTCACAGCACCAGAAAATCCACATGGGAAGAAACCGTACGCCATGTAGGGAGTGGACAAGCTTTTAATCAGAACACCCACCTTCTTTTTTTTTTTTTTTTGAAATGGAGTGAGTCTCGTGCTGTCGCCCAGGCTGAAGTGCAATGGTGCAATCTTGGCTCACTGCAACCTCTGCTTCCCGGGTTCAAGCAATTCTCCTGCCTCAGCTTCCCAAGTAGCTGGGATTACAGATGCGTGCCACCACACCTGGCTAATTTTTTTTTTTTTTTTTGTGACAGAGTCTCACTCTGTCGCCCGGGCTGTAGTGCAATGGCACGAGTTCAGCTCACTGCAACCTCCACCTCCCAGGTTCAAACGATTCTCCTACCTCAGCCTCCCAAGTAGCTGGGACTATAGGTGCCCACCACCATGCCTGGCTAATTTTTGTACTTTTAGTAGAGACGGGGTTTCACCATATTGGCCAGGCTGGTCTCAAATTCCTGACCTTGTGATCCACCCGCCTTGGCCTCCAAAAGTGCTAGGATTACAGGCGTGAGCCACTGCACCTGGCCTAATTTTTGTATTTTTAATAGAGACGGGGTTTCGCCATGTTGGCCAGGCCAGTCTCGAACTCCTGGCTTCAAGTGATTGGCCCGTCTGTGCCTCCCAAAGTGCTGGGATTACAGGCATGAAACACCCGCCCGGCCAGAACACCCACCTTCTTTAGCATCAGAAAACTCCACGGTGATGGCAGCTGTATAAATGGATGGAGTGTGGAAAAAAACTTAAGCTCCAAGATTGCCTTGAATTCTGATTCATTCTGTACCAGAAACTTAAACATTCAGAAGACACTTGTTCAAGGCCAGGCACAGTGGCTCACACCTGGAGTTCAAGACCAACCTGGCCAACATGATGAAACCCCCTCTCTCCTAAAAATACAAAAATTAGCCAGGTGTGGTGGCGGGTGCCTGTAATCCCAGCTACTTGGGAGGCTGAGGCAGGAGAATCACTTGATCCCAAAGGTGGAGGTTGCAGTGAACCAAGATCGCCCCATTGCACTCCACCCTGGGTGACAGAGCAAGACTCTGTCTCAAAAAGAAAAAAAAAAAAGACACTTGTTCAAGAGTAGGGCTGTCCACAGTTAGACCCTGCTAAGGAATGACTGTTCGTTGTCTCAACTCCTAATTACAGGGAGAGAGTATGATCTGGCCCCACTCAGATCATATATTCATTCTTGATTAATTCAACTATGGGTGGGGGAGCAGAATTACACAGTATTTACGCAGCTGTCTGGGACTCACTGCTGTTGGTGAGGAGGGCAGTTAAAGGGGCTGTTGTGTACTGATAGATACTCTACAAGGACCGTACCATGTTGAGCATATACTTCTTAGACTAAGTTCATTTCCCTCAACACTCCATACCAGAGGCTCTTAACCCAACTGCCCATTAGAACCACTTGGGGTGTTGTGTTTTTGTTTTTGTTTTTTAATACCAATGCCTAGGCTGAATCCTAGACCAATTATTTCAGAATCTCTGGGAGTAGGTCCCGGGTATCAGTATTTTTTTTTTTTTAACTCTCTAGGTAAGTATAAGATGATTCTACAAAGAACCACCTTTTTTTTTAGACGTTGTCTTGCTCTGTCACCCAGGTTAGAGTGCAGTGGTGTGATCTTGGCTCACTGTAACCTCCACCTCCCAGGTTCAAGCAATTCTCCTGCTTCGCCCTCCTGAGTAGCTGAGATCACAGGCATGTGCCACCATGCCCAGCTAAATGTTTTCTTGTATTTTTAGTAGAGACAGGTTTCACCATGTTGGCTAGGCTGGTCTCAAACTCCTGACCTCAGGTGATCCGCCTGCCTCAGCCTCCCAGAGTGCTGGGATTACAGGTGTTAGCCACCGGGCCCAGCCAAATAACCACTTTTGTAGACCTTTGCTACTGAAATTGTCACCTGAAGACCAGCAGCATTGGCATTACCTGGGAGATTTATCAGAACTACAAGCTCACTGAATCAAACTCTACTCTTTGACAATGCTACCAGGTGACTTTGTGGACACACTAAGGTTTGAGAAGCATTACTCCAGACCCTGCTCCATGTGTGTGTCTTGGCATCTAATGTTGCCAAGAAGAAGTCTGAGGCAGCCTGATTTTGCTTCCTTTTCAGTCTGGAAATTTGCAGAACTTTAAATCTTAAATTTTCGTAATTTCACTAGGATATGTCTTATTGCTGGTTTTTCCCCATGAGAATTTCCTAGAATTTAGACAGCACTGTCAGCCTGCAGATTCTCCTCCCTGATGAATGGCTTTTTCCTTCAAGTTTGTCCTATCAGGATTAGAACTAGGGTTAGATTTAAGGACACAACCCATTTTACGATTATGTTGTCTTTCTAGTATGTATATATTTTTTAAATTGAGGTATCACTGACATAACAATAAGCCATGCATAAAGTGTATAATTTGATAAGTTTTGCCATATGTATATGTGTCTCAAAAAATAACACAATCAAGATAACAAACATAATCATACCCCAAAATGTTTCCTTATGCCTTTTATAATCTCTCCATTCCAGCCTGCTCCTCTCCTGCCCCCAGCCCCAAGAAACCACCAATCTGTTTTCTTTTATTATAGTTTTCCTTTTCTAGAATTTTTATATAAATGTTATCACACAGTATGTACACTTTTTAAAGTTATAATTTTTTTGGTGTGATGTCTTTCATACCACAGAATTATTTTGAGATTCACCCATGTTGTTCCATATATATCAATAGTTCATTCCTTGTTATTACTAAGTAGTATTCCACTGTATGGATATACCACAATTTAACTCAAATGATGGCCATTTGAATTGTTTCTAGTTTTTGGCTATTATAAATAAAGCTGTTAAGAAAATTTGTATGCAAGTCTTTGTAATGTAAGGACATATGTTTTCATTTCTCTTGGGTAAATAACAAGAGTGAAATGGCTAGATAATAAGGTAGGTGTATATTTAATTTTTAAAGAATCTGCAAAGTTTTTCCAAAGAGACTGTGCCATTGTACATTTCCATCAGTATTGTATGGGTTCCACTTCTGATACATCTTTGCCTACACTTGATGTTGTCCCTACTTTTAGTTATTCTAATAAGTGTGTAATACTGTTTCATTGTGGTTTTAATTTGCATTTCTCTAATGACTAACAATGTTGAGCATCTTTTCAAATATTTAATTGCTTTCCATATATCTTCTTTGGTGAAGTATCTGTTCAAATCTTTTGCCTATTATGAAAAATGGGTTTATTTTCTTATGAGTGAGTTTTGAGAGTCCTTTATATATTTTGGAAACAAGTCTTTTATCAAATATTTTCAGTATTTTCTCCCAGTCTGTGGCTTGTCTTTTCATTCTCTAAAAGTATCTTCTGAAAAGCAGAAGATTTAACTTTGATTAAGTCCAATTTATCATGTTTTTTCCACTGGCTAATACTGTTTAGAATTCATGGTGTATATGTATGTATGTTTATGTGCACCCATATGCATGTTCATTCATGGTAAATGTTCATTTTAATAGGTTTAGCGAAGTGGCAGTATGCACATGTATGTCCTTGTCATGCCATTGTTTCTGGAAATCTAATTATTTAAAACAATTGCTGTGCATAAACTTTAAAGTGAAAATACCACAGATTTTATAAAATGAACTGTTTCTGTGACAGTTAAAATCTCTGTGCTAGGTGGCCCCACAATGGCTCCCAATGATTCTCATATCCTGGCATTCAAACCCTTGTGTATCTCATCCCACACTGAATCATGACTAATCTGAGGAGAATGTATTGAGGAAATCATGGTGCATGATTTCCAAAGCTAGGTCATAAAAGCTTTAGCCTTGGCCTCTTGGATTGCTCACTTTGGGAGAAAGCTACATGCCATGTTGTGAAAACCCTCACATGGGAAGGAACTGAGGCTTCCTGCCAACAACCAGCACCCACTTGACAGCCATGTGAGTAAACCACCTTGGAGGTGGATCCTCCAAACTCAGTCAAGCTTCAGATGACTTCAGCCCCACGTGACACCTGACTGCAACCTCAGCAGAGACCCTCAGCCAGTAGCACCCAGCCAAGCTGCTCTTGAATTCTGGGTCCACAGAAACTGTGAAATATAATGTTTATTGTTTTTAGCCACAAATTATTAGAGTAGTTTATTATGCAGCAGTAGATACATAATATACTCTCCATGGCAGCACTTGTTTTGGAGGTGGTGGATAAATCTAATTCCTGTAGAAGGAATAACTAAAATCTGTCTCCAGGCTGGGCCGGGACACACATCCCAGTACAGGGCAGGAAAGGGCTCTAAGCCAAATGTTAATGGCTTTTTCGCTAAACTTCGAAAATTGTCTTTAAAAAAAAAAAAAAAAAAAGCTATTTCTCTAAAGCACGCCACATACTGGAGTCCCAGCAGCACCTATTTTGTGTCTTCAAAAAACACAATTGGAAAACAAAACAGTACAAACTCACGAGCACTTACTATGTGCCAGGCACAACTGTAAATAATTTGCCTATCAATTAACTAATTTAATGAATTAACCCTGAACAGCCTCAAGAGGTTGGTACTACCACCATAATACCCATTTAATAGACAAGGAAACCGGGGCAAAGAAACTTGCTGCAGGTCACACAACTAGTGAGCGGTGCAGCTGGTTTTCTGGACCTAAGTAGTCCATACACATTCGGCCGTCTGAGTGACGGGCCCGACTTTGCCCACGCCCACTTTTCCCACTGCAGCGCACCCACACAATCCAGACAGCTTTCGCGCATGTGGAGGACGCGATGGTCCCTTCATTATCTGGAAGGACACCCAGAGTGGCAAATGCCAGATAACCACGAATAATACCCAGGATAGTAACCATTCTGTGGCCTGAGCTGGCCAGACGTCATGTCCCGAAGGAGCTACCAGGTGTGGGCGCTGCAGGACCCCCGCCTGGGGCCGCCCGCTCGGGCCCGTGTTGTCTCAGGCAGTAGGGACCCTGGCGCTGGCGGCTGTGGTAGGAAACCACCGAGACTGGCAACTTCCCAGGTTCCTAGAGAGGAGGGGCATGGAAAACGCACTTCCGGCGGAGGGTCTCAAGCTTTCCCCGGTGTCGGCGGCAGGTGGAATTTCCACGCTTTATCTGCGCCTGCGCCGCGCGGGATTCGCGGTCTGAGCAGAAGAGGTTCGCGGTCCGGGTAGCTGTTTGGTTTCCCTGGGGCTTGTTCTGCCTGGTTTTCCAACCCCTTTGCTTTTTGGGGTGAGGGGTTGGCGGAACGGAGAGGGGCCCAAGTCGCACAGAGGGCATTTGCGGGGTGCGAGGCAGCATCAATCTCACCGGTGCTTCTTTATTTTCTCTTCAGTTTCACTTCTCCGAACCCCGAGGCAGTGTGCGAAGCTGGGACGCCAGCCATGTTCCAGACCGCTTGGCGCCAGGTGAGTGAGCATCCTATCCCTCCCTCCCAGCCTTTTGATGTCAAGAGAGAGCAGGTGTCACCCCTGCATTCAGATCTTGAGTTGTGTAGGCCAGTGGCTTCCATTGTGCATCTGTCACTATGAGAGGGATGGAGAGGTGAGAATGCCCAAATTAAGACTAGAAAACTAGTGAGTGTGGGGGGATTTGTTGGGATTTGGCAGTTGAAGCCAGCTTAAAAATAAAAATTCTGAAATATGGAAATCTGCATTATTACATCCAACAAAAACCCCTTTCACCCTAGTCCGCAGGCTTGGAGAAGTATTTACTTCTTCAGTATAGCAATTCTAGTAACTGTTTTGTAGATTCCATTGTATTTTCTACATAGGTCATCTATGAATAAAGATAGTTTTACTCCTTTCTTTCCAGTCTGGATGACTTTTATTTTATTTTGTCTTGCCTCATTGCACTGGCTAGAAGCATTATTTCAATATTGAACAGAAGTGGTGAGAGCAGATATCTTTGTCTTATTTATGCTTTTAAGGTGAAAGCATTCAATCTTTCACACTGAAGACTGATGTTCACTGTAGGTTTCTTGCTTTTTTGTTTTGTTTTGTTTTGTAAATGCCCTTTTTAAGGCATTCTCTTCTATTACTACTTTGGTGAGAGTTTTTATAGGAATGGATGTTGGATTTTGACAAATGCTTTTTCTGTGTCTATTTAGATGACCATATGGCTTTTCTCTTAGATTTTTTTTTTTTTTGAGTTGGAGTCTTGCTCTATTGACAGGCTGGAGTGCAGTGGCACGATCCTGGCTCACTGCAACCTCCACCTCCGGGGTTCAAGTGATTCTCCTGCCTCACTGCAACCTCCACCTCCAGGGTTCTAAGCGATTCTCTTGCCTCAGCCTCCCGAGTAGCTGGGACTACAAGCACACGCCACCATGCCCAGCTAATTTTTGTATTTTTAGTAGAGACCAGGTTTCACCATGTTGGCCAGGATGATCTGGATCCCTTGACCTCGTGATTCCCCCGCCTTGGCTTCCCAAAGTGCTGGGATTACAGGCGTGAGCCACCGTGCCCAGCCTCTCTTAGTTTGTTAATGTGGTGAATTACATTATTTTTCTTTCAAATATTAAACCGACTCCGGGTTGGGATAAAACCGACTTCGTCATGGTATATTATTCTATCATTAATACTATATATTGAATTTAATTTGTTAAAATTTTATTTAGAATTTCTGTATCTATGTTTATGAGGTATTGATTTGCAGTTTTCTTGTGATGTCTTTGTTCCATAGAATGAGAAATATTCCCTTGTCTTTAATATCTTGGAAGAATTTATGTAGAGTTGACTGCATTCCTTCCTTAAATGTTTGGTAGAATTCAACAGTGAAGCTATCTAGGCACGGAGTTTTCTTTCTAATAAGGTTTTTAAGTACAGTTTTGAGTCCTTTGGTAGATATAGGGGCTGCTCTGGTTATCTGTCTCTTTTTATTTATTTATTTTTATTTTTTGACACGGTTTTCTCTATGTTGCCCAGGCTGACCTCAAATTGGGCTCAAGCGATCCTCCCTACTCAGCCTCCCAGGTACCTGGGACTACAGGCATGCATCACTATGCCCAGGTTAAATGAGTTTTGGTAACTTGTGCCTTTCAAGGAACTTACCCATTTTATCTAAGTTGTAGAAATTATTCACATAAAGTTGTTCATAATATGTCCTTATCTTTTATTATCTGCAGTGATGTCACTTCTTTTATTACTAATATTAGTGATTTGTGTATTCTTTCTTTTTTTCTGGTCACTGGCTAGAGGTTTATGAATTTTATTAATTTTTCTTTAAGAACTAGCTTCTGGTTTCATTACTTTTCTGTTTTATGTCATTAGTTTTCACTTTGATCTTTAATGTCTTTTTTATACTTATTTTGTGTTAAATTTGCTATTCTTTTTTTAGTTGTAAGGGGGAAGCTGAAGTCACAGATTTGAGATCTTTCTTTGTTTTTTGTTTTGTAAGATAGGCATTTAGTGCCATACTTTTCCTCCCAAGTACCTCTTTAGCATTATCCCGCAAATTCTAGTACATGGTGTTTTCATTTACATTCAGTTCAAAATACTTTGTACATTCTTTTATGGAAGTGTTACTGACTTTAAAAATATTTGGGGATTTTCCAGGAGTCTTTCTGTGATATCAAATTTAATTGCATTACAGTCAGAAAACATACTTTGTATGACTTGAATCATTTTGATTTTATTGAGCTTTCTTTTATGGCCCAGAATATGGACTGTCTACCTATCTACATTGTCTTATATGAATTTAGCCACTGCAGCTTTTTTTATCTTTTTTTCTGTTGAGACAATCTTACTCTGTCTCCCAGGCTGAGTGCAGTGGTGCAATCACAGCTCACTGCAGCCTCCACCTCCCAGGCCTAAGTGATCCTCCCAAGGAGTTGAGACTAAGTTGAGACTACAGGTACAGACCACTGTGCTTGGCTAACTTCTTTTTCCCAGAGACAA
The DNA here is from genome assembly GCF_028878055.3 of Symphalangus syndactylus. Lineage (NCBI taxonomy): Eukaryota > Metazoa > Chordata > Mammalia > Primates > Hylobatidae > Symphalangus > Symphalangus syndactylus. The sequence goes on along the minus strand of NC_072423.2, from coordinate 120,383,122 downwards.
GGTTGCCCAGGCTCGTCTCAAACTCCTAGATGCAAGCCATCCTCCCGCCTCCACTCTGAAAGCCTGTAGGATCTGTTGTGTGTTCTCATTTTTCTGCTGGGATTACAGGCATGAGCCACCATGTCTGGCCTTACAGTTTTCTTTGGCTAATGTTGTCATGGTATATCTTTTTCTATTCTTTTGCTTTTAATTTATCCCTGTCTTTATATTTAATGTACATTTCTTGAAGGTGGCAGATAGTAGGTTCTTATTTGTTTAAAAATCCAATATGACAATGTTTGCCTTTTGGGATGTTTAGATTATTTACATTTGATACCATTACTGATATGGCTAGATTTGGGCCTATCATCTTTCTACTTGTTTTCTAATGGTCCCATCTGTTCTTTGTTTCCTTTTATCCTCTTTTTCTATTTTCTTTCTTTTCTTTTTTTTCTTTTGTTTGAGACAGAGTCACTCTGTCACCCAGGCTGGAGTGCAATGGTGTGATCTCGGCTCATTGCAATTTCCGCTTCCTGGGTTCAAGTGATTGTTGTGCCCCAGCCTCCCACGTAGCTGAGATTATAGGCACACACCACCATGCCTGGCACATTTTTTTGTATTTTTTTTTTTTTTTCTTTTTTTTTTTATTAATTTTTTGTGCATACAAAAACAATAAACATTTTCTAAAAATACATACAAACAAAAAGATGCGTATCAAACATATTAGGAAGGTTGCACATGGGAAGTCGGGGAATAGAAATGGGGGTGGGTTTTTTGTATTTTTAGTAGAGATGGGGTTTTATCATGTTGGCCAGGCTGGTCTTGAACTCTTGGCCTCAAGTGGTCTGCCCCCCTCAGCTTCTCAAAGTGCTGGGATTACATGCATGAGCCACCGTGCCTGGCTTTTTTTTTTTTTTTTTTTTTCCATTTTCCATAGGATTAATGGTGTGTAAATATCAGGTATTGTTCTTTTCAGTCTTTCCAAATGATCCTTTCTCTGGCCTTGGTTAGTTTTCCCATACCCATGTACTGATCTGTATTTTGTTGAATACCCTAAAGGGACCTTCTGCCGATAATTGAGATTCCATCTCTATGCAGCCCTCTCCTCTCTGGCATTCTGTCCTATAAACTCAAGCTGCCTTGGTCTCTTCAGACTCTACAAGGAAATATGCCAGGTTCTGCCTCAGTTCCCTCTTCCTGTGTTGCAGCCTGGAAACTCCCCAGGGTAGTAGCTTAGGGAATTATAGGGCTCACCCCTTTTCTTTCCTGTTTCTCAGGGATTGTTTTCATTTTTTGCATGATATCTTGAAAATTATTGTTTTATATAATTTGTCTGGTTATTTTGTTTCAGGCAGGAGGGGAAATCCAACCCCCATGATTCCACCTAGATAAGAACTGGAAGTTTTCCCTTAGCATTTTTTTTTTTTTTTTTTTGAGACAGTCCCACTGTCACCCATGCCAGAGTACAGTAGCACGATCACAGCTCACTGCAGCCTCAACCTCCCCTAGGCTCAGTTGATCCTCCCACTTCAGTCTCCCAAGTAGCTGGGAGCACCACCTTGCATGGCTAATTTTTGCATATTTTGTAGAGACGGGGTTTCACCATGTTTCCCAGGCTGGTCTCGAACTTCTGAGCTGAAGCAATCTTCCCACCTTGGCCTCCCAAGGGGCTGGGATTACAGGTGTAAGCCACCACACCTGGCCTGCATTTTCAAAAACATTACCCTTTTACTTTTGCGGTTTAGTCTGTTGCCATCTCGACTTCCCAGTCTTCGTGTGTGTTTTTCCTTCTCTGAAAGCCTGTAGGATCTGTTGTGTATTCTCATTATTCTGAGACGTCTCAGTTACATGCCTATGTGTAGATATTTTTCATTCATTGTCCTAAATACTTTGTTGGTCCTTCCTTCTCTATGTTGCTTTTAAGGAGATAGAATATTTTACCAAGTTATAAACAGCAGTGCACATTTACAAAATCCTTAGCTCATCCTTAGTTCTGTGGTGTGAATTGTGCCCTTTTTTGTTGCTTCCCCTTCTGTCAGAAGTTGAGTTTCATCTTTGTGTGCTTTTCTAGTCTAGTTATCATTCATTCTCTTTCTGCCTTCTAAAATTCTGTTTATACCTCTAGTTGGCTTTGATTCTTCTCTTTTTTGTGAGACAGGGTCTCACTCTGTCACCCAGGCTGGCATACAGTGGTGCAAACACAGCTAACTGCAGCCTTGACCTCCCCAAGCTCAGGTGATCCTCCCATCTCAACCTCCCAGGTAGCTGGGACTACAGGCATGCACCACCACACTTGGCGAATTTTTGTATTTTTTGTAGAGACGGGGTTTCACCCTGTTGGCCACATGGCCAGGCTGGTCTCAAGCCATCCGCCTGCCTCGGCCTCCGAAAGTGCTAGGATTACAGGCGTGAGCCACTGTGCCCGGCCTGCTTTGACTCTCTCTTGGGCTATTATGTTACTATCACTTTAGTGGGGTTAGGGAGAGAGTAGAGATCACTGTGTTTATACAGATGTCCCCTGTGCATGTGCACACAAAACCCACACTGAGGAAAGGAACCCAGAGGAACAGATGGGCACGCAGAGCAGGGCACAGTGGAGGCAAGCAGAGATCAGCAGATGAAAATAGAGCTGTTTGCTAGGGATGACCACAAAGGGATGCAATGACCCTTGGACTCCCCTGTTAGTGCGGGCAAAGATGGCTGAGGGCTGGCCTCTGGTGGAGTGCTGGATAACTGTCATTGGTAATACCACTGGACCCAGTAGATCTTCTGCCCCACTACTTAGCCTGGTCCTCTGCCCTCACGCAGGGTTTGAGCAGGAACTTGTTGTTTTAGGAACCAGTGACCTTTGAGGATGTGGCTGTGTACTTCACCCAGAATGAATGGGCCAGCCTGGACTCTGTGCAGAGGGCCCTGTACAGGGAAGTGATGCTGGAGAATTATGCAAATGTGGCTTCCCTGGGTAAGACATCTCTTCTTCTTGATTTTGGCCTCTGCCCTTTGAGCATCCTGGCTTCTTTATTCCTTAGAACCTTGTGAGGTTTCTTTTTTTTTTTTTCTTATTTTATTTTTTTTTTTTGAGACAAGAGTCTCAATCTGTCACCCAGGCTGGAGTGCAGTGGTGCAATCTCGACTCACTGCAACCTCCACCTCCCAGGTTCAAGCGATTCTCCTGCCTCAGCCTCCCAAGTAGCTGGGATTACAGGTGGGCGCCACCACACCCGGCTAATTATTGTATTTTTAGTAGAGATGGGGTTTTTCTATGTTGGCCAGGCTGGTCTCAAACTCCTGGCCTCAAGCGATCCTCCTGCCTCAGCCTCTCAAAGTGCTGGGAAGACATGTGTGAGCCACCACTCCTGGCCCGAGAACTTTGTGGGGTTTCTAATAACTCTGTTGCCCTGAAGGCTGAGCTGCCTGGAGGTTTCTGGGTGGAGAGAGCCCTGCGTTCCCAGGTTTTGAAATCAGCTGTCCCTCCAACCCTGGGAGAGGCTGTACCCAAAACATGGGAGGGAAAGGAGCTCTTGGGAGCACAGCAAAGCCCCTTGTGTCTTCCAAGTTCTCTGAAGAAAACTTGAGATTCCCTTATGTGAGCGTGGGATTATTCTGGGACTCTGTGCCACTTTGTGGGAAATTTCTGTTCTCCAGCAGCATAGATTAAGTTTCTCCCTGACTCACCTTGTCTCTCACTACCTGGCTCAGCAGATAAAGATAAAGGGGGCTGTGAGAGGATCCTGGTTCCTGATTCCCCTTACCTTTTCCTGTTTCTTTCTCCCTGGGCAGCATTTCCATTCACCACGCCTGTTCTGGTCTCCCAGCTGGAGCAAGGGGAACTGCCATGGGGCCTTGATCCCTGGGAACCTATGGGCAGGGAGGCTCTCAGAGGTATCTGTCCAGGTGAGCATGAGAACCCGCTAGCTGCCTTTTTGGCTTGGCTTGCTTTCTTGTTTTCACATTTCATTGGGCAAGAAGTGTTTCTTCTCTTGGGAGACTGTTTTTGTTCCTGTGGAATCATTACATGTGATTCTCTGAGTTCATGGTGGTAGCCTACCTCAACTGGGGAAGGGCCAGTCTCTTTTAAGACAGGAATGACTGTAAGATTTCTTTGTGTATTCTTCTTCACCTCTCCTCCTCACAACCTGCCAAGGGAGACTGTCTGATTGGGCAGCACTTAAACCAGCTCATTTCTTCTCTGTCATATGAAAACATTTTATTTTTCTGCCAGTTTGTTTTTGCAAAGAGAGGATGTCAGCCACCTTTGGAGGAAAACAGGCTTCTGGCAACATGGCTGGCCATCTGCATATCATAGGCTACATTGTTTAAGCACTGACTTAAATAATACAAAGTTTATTTTTATAATGGAAATTTTCAAATATATGCAAACACCAGCATAATGCACTCCATGTATCCTTCATCCAGCCTCAACAGTCAGCAATATCCTTTGATTCTTATTTCATCTTTCCCCCACAGATACTTAAAAAAATTTCTAAAGCAAAATTTATTATAAATTAAAGGTGAATAACTTCCTCACTTTGATGGCTATTGATATAAGAATTAAAAATAGGCTGGGCATGGTGGCTCATACCTGTAATCTCAGCACTTTGGGAGGCCGAGGTGGGTAGATTACCTGAGGTCAGGAGTTCGAGACCAGCCTGGCCAACATGGTGAAACTCCATCTCTACTAAAAATGCAAAATATTAGCATGGACGTGGTAGCACGTGCCTGTAATCCTAGCTACTCAGGAGGCTGAGGCAGGAGAATCGGTTGAACCTGGGGAGTAGAGGTTCCAGTGAGCTGAGATTGCACCATTGCACTCCAGCCTGTGGGCAGCAAGCCACCCAGGTGCCAAGGCAAGAGACCGAGGGCACAAGCTGTTCCAGTATAATAAAGAAAATATATAGAATAAGAATAGTTATACTAGAAATAGATTATAGATATGATTATATATGAATATTATTAATCATTAGTTTGTAGCATTACTCTTTTTTTTTTTTTTTTTTTTGAGACAGAGTCTCGCTCTGTCACCCAGGCTGGAGTGCAGTGGTGCAATCTCGGCTCACTGCAAGCTCTGCCTCCCAGGTTCACGCCATTCTCCTGCCTCAGCCTCTCCGAGTAGCTGGGACTACAGGCGCCCGCCACCACGCCCGGCTAATTTTTTGTACTTTTAGTAGAGACGGGGTTTCACCGTGGTCTCGATCTCCTGACCTCGTGATCCGCCCGCCTCGGCCTCCCAAAGTGCTGGGATTACAAGCGTGAGCCACCGCGCCCGGCCTGTAGCATTACTCTTTATTCCAATATTATAATAATCTTTGTTCTACAATTATAACCTAGGAGAAACCAGGCCATACAGAGATAGGAGCTGAAGGGATACTGTGAGAAGTGACCAGAAGACGTGTGAGCCCTCTGTCAAGCTGGGACAGGGCCACTAGAGGGCTCCTTGGTCTAGCGGTAATGCCAGTGCCTGGGAAGGCACCCATTACTTAGCAGACCTTGGTCTAGCGGTAGTGCCAGTGCCTGGGAAGGCACCCGTTACTTAGCAGACCGGGAAAGGGAGTCTCCCTTTCCCCGGGGGAGTTAGAGAAGACTGCTCCACCACCTCTTGTGGAAGGCCTGACATCAGTCAGGCCCACCCGCAGCCAGCCAGAGGCCTAACTGTCTCCCTGTGATGCTGTGCTTCAGTGGTCACGCTCCTGGTCCACTTTCATCTTCTGCCCTGTACACCTGGCTCCGCCTTCTAGAAGAAATAATGACGTAAGCTGTCCCCTCTCTCTCTCCGCCTCGGCTACCAAATAGGGAAGGGCCCCCTGTCTGGTGGACACATGACTTGTGTGACCTTACCTATCATTGGAGATGACTCTCACTCCATACCCTGCCCCTTTGCCTTGTACACAATAAATAACAGCGCGGCCAGGCACTCGGGGCCACTACCGGTCTCCGCATCTTGGTGGTAGTGGTTCCCCGGGCCCAGCTGTCTTTTCTTCTATCTCTTTGTCTTGTGTCTTTTTTTCTACAATCTCTCGTCTCTGCACATGAGGAGAAAAACCCACAGGCCCAGTAGGGCTGGACCCTACCCCAGCCTGAGTGACAAAGTGAGACTCTGTCTCAAAAAAAAACCCAGAAACATCAAAAATTAGCCGGATATGGTGGTGTGCACCTGTAGTACCAGCTACTGGGGAGGCTGAAGCATGAGAATCGCTTGAACCCAGGAGGTGGAGGTTGCAGTGAGCCAAGATTGCACCACCACACTGCAGCCTGGGTGACACAGTGAGATTCTATCTCAAAAATAAATAAATAAATAAATAATAGTATATTTTTTAATCTTTCTTATTCTGCTTCACCCCTTCTCTGCCTGTGAAAATTTACTGTGCTTTTCTGCAGAGAATGCCCATTACTGATCCACTCCCAAGTCTTGAGTTTAAGTTGTACCTTTCTGGATGTGACCTCAGGACCCTACGTCATCTGAGTAAAAATATTTTCTGAACAACTTTTTTTTTATGAATGCATGCAGGCTGAAGATTTTATGTAGTCTGCAAAAGGTTTTGATAGTGGAGGGAATATTTCTCTTTGGCTTTCCCTTATTATCATGTGAGTTTAGTAGTTCACTTTTCAAACTGTTGTATTAAACAAATGCACAACCTATGAGACCTTTTAGGAAAAATGGCAAGTATTGTTACCAGGCCCTCTTTGGGACTTACATTCACTCTTGGAAGAGTTCTTCACATTTCCAGTGCTTTTTGGTTTTAAAGGCAAGCCTCCAAACCTTCCTTTCTCCTGGATGCTGTGGTGGTTGCCATGCATGGCATCCTCAAGCACTGCATGGGAGCCTGCTGCTTTACTAGAGCCAGCTTGATGGTAGAGATCAGCTCTCTTTTCAAGACTATGACATGGATGATGTCTTTTAACAAGCATCTCTTAAGGAATCTAAGCCTGTGGGACCTGTTGTAGTGCTTGAGTTGTTCAGCCTGCCCCTTCTCTAATCTTGGGAGTCTTCCTCTCACTTATGGATTTCCATTTGTTACTTTTCTATGTTTGTGTCTTCGTCTGCCTCATTCATTTTTCTCTTAGTCTTTCTGCCCTAATTAACAGTCTTTGTAGTTTTCTGGTTTTCACACTGTTTATGGGAATGCCTCCTGGCCTTGCTTGCCTCCCCTCTCATAGAGTTTTCATGTCCCTTGCAGGGCTCTGTTGTGTGGTGATCTTAGGCAGCCATCTTGTGAGCATATTAGAAAATATCCATATACTCATGGCAAATTAGAACCACTTGATTCTGTTTCTTCTTCAGCACAGATATTGTGTGTGTGTGTGTGTGTGTGTGTGTGTGATATCAGGGACTGACACTTGTATTTTCTTTTTGTGATAGGGGATGAGGCTAGAACTGAGAAGGAAGGATTAACTCCAAAGGAGCATGTGTCCAAAGAAACAGAGTCCTTCAGACTGATGGTGGGGGAGCTGCCAGGGAATGTTTCCCAGCACCTTGACTTTGGGAGCAGCCTAGAGCAGCCCCAAGGTCATTGGATAATTAAGACAAAGTCAAAGAGGAGACATTTCACAGATACCTCAGCCAGGCACCATGAGGCTTATGCAGTCAATAATGGAGAGAAGTTTGAGAAATTAGGAAAAAATATTAGTGTCAGCATACAACTCACTACGAATCAGACAATTCCTAGTGGTCAGATATCTTATGAATGTGGACAATGTGGCAGATATTTCATTCGAATGGCAGACTTCCACCGACATCAGAAATGTCACACTGGTGAAAAGTCTTTTGAATGCAAAGAATGTGGAAAAGACTTCAGATATAACTCATTACTTATTCGGCATCAGATAATTCACACTGGAAAGAAACCATTTCAGTGTAAAGAATGTGGAAAAGGTTTAAGTTCAGACACAGCCTTGATTCAGCATCAGAGAATCCACACTGGAGAAAAGCCCTATGAATGTAAGGAGTGCAGCAAGGCCTTCAGTAGCAGCTCTGTCTTCCTCCAGCACCAGAGATTCCACACTGGGGAGAAGCTCTATGAATGTAACGAATGTTGGAAAACTTTCAGTTGTAGCTCAAGTTTCACTGTCCATCAGCGAATGCATACTGGGGAGAAACCTTATGAATGTAAAGAGTGTGGAAAACGATTAAGCTCCAACACAGCCTTGACTCAGCATCAGCGAATTCACACTGGGGAGAAGCCGTTTGAATGTAAGGAGTGTGGGAAGGCATTCAATCAGAAAATAACCCTGATTCAGCACCAGCGAGTTCACACTGGCGAGAAACCTTATGAGTGTAAAGTGTGTGGTAAAACCTTCAGCTGGTGTGGAAGATTCATTCTGCATCAGAAGCTACACACTCAGAAGACACCTGTCCAAGCATAGGGCTATCCATAGTTAGGCCCACTGTGCATCTCCTTTTTTCTCTTTATTTTCATGCTTTTTATCAGTGTCCTCACTGTCCTTCCTGTGTAGATACTTGGCTTTCATCATGAAATCTTCCTTAAGTTTTTTGAACCTGTTTCTCCAACATGAAGTCTCTTTATGGTTAGAAAAGACCAAAAAACAAGCAAACTTAGAAACATAAAAGGAAATGTCCCAGATTTAAATGATATGCTGGGTGCCCAGCAGGATGGATTCAAGGGAAACCTACATTAAGGAAAATTGCTGTGAATTATGAAAACACCAAGTGTGAATAAGAGGATCATGGAGACCCTAAAAGGTTTCTAGAGAGAGAAAACAAAAGATCAGAAATGAAAATGGGGCTGGGCGCGGTGGCTCATGCCTGTAATCCCAGCACTTTGGGAGACCAAGGTGGGCGGATCCTGAGGTCAGGAGTTCGAGACCAGCCTGCCCAATATGGTGAAACCCCGTCTCTCCTGAAAAAAAAAAATACAATAATTAGCCAGGCGTGGTGGCACATGCCTGTAATCCCAGCTACTTGAGAGGCTGAGGCAGGAGAATCACTTGAATCCCTGAGGCAGAGGTTGCAGTGAGCCGAGATGGCACCACTGTACTCCAGCCTGGGCGACAGAGTGAGACTTTGTCTCAAAAACAAGAAAAAATGAAAATGGCATTAGATTTTTCAACAGCAACCTTCAAAGTCAGATGACAATGTGTATGCCTTCAGACTTCTCATGGAAAATGTCTTCCCCTGCAATTCTGTACTCCGAAGTATAAGTATAGAATAAAGGCATTTCAGACCCTTTAAATCTGAAATCTTTATCTCCCATGCATCCTTTCTCGTATGCACAACACTACACAAGGAGTAAACCAGTCAATAAAAAGACAGATATATGGATTCCCTATTGCAGTCCATATGTCAGAAGTCTCCTAAGTTCAAAAACGGGCCCTGTCCATGTGGAGCCAAATGCATCTTGGAAGACATTCCTAGTAGGGTGCAAACTTCCAGAGATCTATCTCAGGTTCAGTGTCCACCCACCCTGCTTATTCTTCAGTTTGTCTTCACTAGACAGTTGTAGTCTGTGCCTTTGCAAAAGTCAGGATGTATATACTCTTTGAGTCAGGTGCAAGGCACCATTTGTCTCAAATTTACTCTCATTGCTGTTTCAAGTGACCTCAAAGCAGGCAGCATTTTCTTGCAACTCCATCTAGTTATTTTTTATGATCATGGAAGAACCTACCATTATTGCTGTTATCTGTGGAAATGAGGGAAGATGTAAATGTGTTAGGTTTTAGCATCCCCTCTGGCAGCCAGCTTGATTTTGCCCGTTGCAGGAAGCAGAGAGTAGTGATTAATAATACAGAGCCAGGCAGACTTTGATTTGAGCCCAGGTGTTTGTCCTTGATTAAGTTACAAAAACTGTGCACTAGTTTCCTTATCTGTAAAATGAGGATGACAGTAAATCTACCCCATAGGTTTGTGTTGGGGATTAAATGCATTAATACATGTAGAAGTGTTTCAAACAGTGACTACATAGAATAAAAGTATTACCTATTATTGGCCGGGCGCAGTGGCTCACGCCTGTAATCCCAGCACTTTGGGAGGCTGAGGTGGGCGGAACATGAGGTCAGGAGATCAAGACCATCGTGGCTAACACGCTGAAACCCTGTCTCTACTAAAAATACAAAAAATTAGCTGGGCGTGGTGACATGTGCCTGTAGTCCCAGCTACTTGGGAGGCTGAGGCAGGAGCCCTGGGAGGCAGAGGTTGCAGTGAGCCAAGATTGTGCCAGTGCACTCCAGCCTGGGCGACAGAGTGAGACTCTGTCTCAAAAAAAAAAAAAAAATTATTACCTATTATAATCTTATTGGGAAGTTTTGACTTATCAATATACCATTGAAACAATGATCACAGTTCAAGATAATAATCAGCCACCACCCCAAAACTTTGCTTGTACCCCTCCATAATCCCTTCCTCTTGGCCCTTCACAGGCAACCACTGGTTTGCTTTCTGTCGCTTGGATTAATTTTCCTTTATTTTTTGGTCTGGTGTCTTTCACTCAGCATAATTATTTTGAGATTCACCCATGTTGTTCCATATATATCAATAGTTCATTCCTTTTTATTGCTGAGTACTATTCCACTGTATGGATATGCCATAATTTGTTTATTCATTGACCTGTTGATGGCCATTTGGGTTGTTTTCAGTTTTTGGCTATTACAAATAAAGCTGCTATGAACATTTGTGTCCACATCTTTGTAAGAATATATGCTTTCATTTATCTTGATCAGGAGTGGAATGGCTAGGTCATTAGGTAGATTGATGTAGATTAAACGTTTTAAATTTTTATTACATTTTTATTTTTTAGAGGTTGGTGGGGGGCAGTTCTTGCTTTGTTGTTCAGGCTGGACTCAAACTCCTGGGCTCAGGGTATCCTCCTGCCTCAGTCCCCCTGTCTTACTCTTAGTAGCTGGGACTACAGGTGTGCACCACCATATCCTATCTAACTTTTTGAGAATCTTCAAAACTGTTTTAAGAAAGAGGTTGTGCCATTGTACATTTCCACTTGCATTGTATGACAGTTGTACTTCCAATACATCTATGCCTACACTTGATGTCAGTTTTTAAAATTTTAGCTATTCTAATTGTTTAATGCTATCCCATTGTGGTTTTAATTTGCATTTCTCTAATGACTATTGTGCTTATTTGTGTTCCATATAACTTATTTGATGAAGTGTCTGCTCATATTTTTTGCCCATGTTTTTATTGTGTTGTTTTTGTTTTATTAATCTTTGAGAGGTCATTATTTATTGTGGATACAAGTCTTTTTCAGATATGTGATTTTTAAATATTTTCTTCTAGCCTGTCGTTTGCCTTTTCGTTCTCATGACAGTGTTTTTTTTTTTTTTTTTTTTTTGAGATGGGGTCTCACTCTGTTACCCAGGCTGGAGTGCACCATCTTGGCTAACTGCAACCTTTGCCTCTCAGGTTCAAGTGATCCTCCCACCTCAGCCTCCCGAGTAGCTGGGATTACAGGTGCACATCATCACAGTGTCTTTTAAAGAGCAGAAGACATTAATATGCATGAAATCCAATTTATCAGTTTATTTTTAGATAGAGATAGGGTCTCACTATGTTGCACAGGCTGGTCTTGAACTCCTGGGCTCAAGCGAGCCTCTTGCTTTGACCTCCCAAAGTGCTGGAATTATAGGCGTGAGCCACTGTGTCTAGCCTGTTTTTTTTAATAGATCATGGTTTCAGTGTCAAATCTAAGACATCTTTGCTTTACCCACATTTGCAAAGATTTTTTTCCTGTCTTCCCTTTAGAAGTTTTATAGTTTTTTTTTTTTTTTTTTTTTTTTTTTTGACAGAGTCTCACTCTGTTGCCCAGGCTTGAGTGCAGTGGCAGGATCTCAATCAGTGCAGCTTCAGAGGTTGCTCACTGCAACCTCCACCTCCTAAATTCAAGCGATTCTCCAGCCTCAGCCTCCTGAGTAGCTGGGATTACAGGCATGTGCCACCATGCCCGGCTAATTTTTGTATTTTTGGTAGAGATGGGGTTTTGCCATGTTGGCCAGGCTGCTCTCGAAATCCTGACCTTAAGTGATCTGCCCACCTCGGCCTCCCAAAGTGCTGGGATTACAGGTGTGCACCACTGCGCCTGGCCAGAAGTTTTATAGTTTTAGGTTTTACATTTAATTCTATCATCTATTGAGTTAATTTTTGTCTGAGGCATGGATCCAAGTTTTTTTTTTTCTTCGTATAAGTATCCTATTGTAGCACCATTTTTTTCTTTTTTAAGAGATGGGTCTCACTATGTTGCACAAGCTGAAGTGCAGTGCTATTCATAGGCATGATTATAGTGTACTGTACCCTTGAATTCCTGGTCTCAAGTGATCCTCCTGCCTCAGCTTCCTGAGTAGATGGGACTACAAGTCTGTGCCACTGTTGCCTGGCCTGTAACACCATTTTTTGAAAAAAGTTCCCCCGCTGAACTGCCTTTGTACCATTGTTGTGAATCAGAAGTCCATATATGTGTGGGTCTATTTCTGGATTCTGTTCCATTGATCTGTTTGTCTGTCTTGATGCCATTAAGGCACTGCCTTTATTATTGTAGTTATCTAATAAGTGTTGAAATCTAATAAGTGTTGGAAGTCATACAGTGTTAGTTCTCCAACTTTGTTCTTTGTCAAGGTGTTTTGGCCATTAGAGGTCTTTTGCATTTCCATATGAATTTTAGAATCAGTTTTTCAGTTTCTACAAAACACCTCCTGGGAGTTTGATTGGGATTGCATTGAATATAATGATCAATTTATGGAGAATTGACAACTATATAGAGTCTTTTGACCCATGGACATGGTAGATCTCCCCGTTTATTTAGATATTTATTGATTTCCTTCAGCAATGTTTTATAATTTTTACTGTGCAGATCTTTCACACTTTTCCTCAGATGCATCTAAACATTTCATCTTTTTCATGCATAAGTACTTAATAACTTACGATACTTATAATAATAAACAGTAAATTTCCAGTTTTTGCTGACATATAGAAATATAATTGGTTTTTATGTATTAACCGGGTATCCTGCAACCTTGCACAACTCACTTATTGGTTCTAGTAATGTTTTATAGATTCCATAGGATTTTCTAACATTGAGAATCATGTTTGCAAATAACAGTTTTACTTCTTCCTTTCTAATTCTGGATGCTTTTTTATTTCTTGCCTTATTGTAGTGGCTAGTGGGTGGGGATAGTGTGTTTTTAGGGAGAGCTAATCTCTCTGGCATTGATCAGGTGAGAGACATTCAGCTCCAGAGACTTTAATTTTGCTGTTACATGAACCGACTCAACAATTGCAAAGTCTGAAGTTTCTCATATCTTTTGGTTCACTTTGCCCTTTAGCTTCCTCTAGGCAGCACTGCCTATAGTTTGTTTCTGTTGAGGCTGTTCTGGAAAAGAGTGGGCCTCTTGTACCATGGTCCCAGTTTTCTCCTCTGAGTGCTCATGATTCCTGTCATGGTTCCAACCTGGGGATTTTAGGCACTTAGTCTTGCCTACCAAAACTTTCATCTCTTCTCCCCGCACCATAATACCAAATGGAGGAGTTACATGTCCAATCTTGTTCCCTCTAGTTAGTTCAAGTTAGAACTAATTGTAATAACTGATACTCTTTAGAGTTTGTGGTGTAAAAATGTGTACGTGTATGTACACCCATATATGTGTGTCCATTTCTCTAGATTCATGGTAGATACTCTTTTTGATAGGCTTAGAGAAGGGGCAGTATATAAATATATGTTCTAATGCTATTGTTCTTGGAAATCTAATTCATCTATTTAAAACAATTGTGCTTCATAAATGTTACAATAAAAGTACTATAGATTATAGAAAGGTCTGTTTATTTTCTTTTTTTTTTTTTTTTAATTTTTATTTTTTGAGAAGGAGTCTCGCTCTTTCACCCAGGCTGGAGTGTAGTGGCGTGATCTCGGCTCACTGCAGGCTCCGCCCCCCGGGGTTCACGCCATTCTCCTGCCTCAGCCTCCCGCGTAGCTGGGACTACAGGCACCCGCCACCTCGCCCGGCTAATTTTTTGTATTTTTAGTAGAGACGGGGTTTCACCATGTTAGCCAGGATGGTCTCGATCTCCTGACCTCATGATCCGCCCGCCTCGGCCTCCCAAAGTGCTGGGATTACAGGCGTGAGCCACCGCGCCCGGCTGAAAGGTCCGTTTCTGTGGTAGGTAAAGAATGTGTTTAGCCAGCTCCCAAAATGGTCCCCAGTGATTCTCCTTCTGGCATTCACACCCTTGTGTATCCACCACTGAATCATGACTGGCCTGTGATGATAGTATATTGAGGAAATGACAGAGTGTGACTTCCAAAGCTAGGACATAAATGATATTGCCACTTCTGCCTTGACCTCTTGGGTTGCTCACCTGAGATGGAAGTGGAAGTCTGCTGCTGTGTTGTGAGGATGCTCAGCCACGTACAGATACCCGGTGTGCGAAGGGAGGTTTCTTTTTTCTTTTCTTTTTTTTTTGAGACAGTCTTGCTCTATATCCCGGGCTGGAGTGCAATGGCGGGATCTTGGCTCACACTGCACCCTCCGCCTCCTGGGTTCAAGTGATTCTCCTGCCTCAGCCTCCCTAGTAGCTGGGATTACAGGCACCTGCCACCACGCCCGGCTAATTTTTGTATTTTTAGTAGAGACAGGGTTTCGCCATGTTGGCCAGGGTGGCCTCAAACTCCTGACCTCAGGTGATCTGCCTGCCTTGGCCTCCCAAAGTGCTGGGATTACAGGTCTGAGCCACTGCACCCGGCGCAGGAAAGGAAGTTTCACACTAATAGCTGGCATCTATGTGCCAACCATGTGAGTGAGTTACCTTTGAGGCAAATCCCCAGCCTCAGTCCAACCTTCAAGTGACTGCAGTCCTGGGTGACACCTGACTAGACTCTCATGAGAGATCCCAAGCCAGTACCATCCAGCCAAGCCACTCCTGAATTCCTCATCCACAGCACTTTTTTTTTTTTTTTCCTTTTTCTCTTTTTAGGACTGACTGACCTATGTTCACTGATTCATAGAAACTTTAAGAGATAATAAATGTGTTTTGTTTTCAGCCATAAGGTTTTAGGGTGATTTGTTATGCAGCAGTAGGTACCTAAGATACTCTCCATAATAGGACTTAATAATCAGTTTAATTCTTAAGAAAGCAATAACAAATCCAAGAAGTGGGACCCCTGTAATAAAGCAATATATCTAGATATCCAGGATCATTTTTTATCTTTTAGTGGTGGGAGACCAATTCCCCTTTATACCATGGAAATGCTTGGTGATGAGGAGCCTGGTATCTGGAACTGTGTTCAGGAGAAGTATCAGCGTGATCAAGGTAAAACAAAGTCTGGGCCGGGCGCGGTGGCTCATGCCTGTAATCCCAGCACTTTGGGAGGCCGAGGCGCACAGATCACAAGGTCAGGCGATTGAGACCATCCTGGCTAACACGGTGAAACCCCGTCTCTACTAAAAATACAAAAAATTAGCCGGGCGTGGTGGCGGGCGCCTGTAGTTCCAGCTACTGGGGAGGCTGAGGAAGGAGAATGGCGTGAACCCGGAAGGCAGAGCTTGCAGTGAACCGAGATTGTGCCACTGCACTCCAGCCTGGGCAACAGAGTGAGACTCCGTCTCAAACAAACGAAAAAGCAAAAAACAAAACAAAACGAAAACAAAAGTCTGTCCATCTTGGCAACCACTTTGATACTGGAGAAAGGCTCCTGTCCAGAAGGAAGGGCACAGTAGTGAGATACTTGCCAATGAGCTGGGTAGAGTTGCGACTGACTGGCTGGCTTCGGGAAGTGTTTATCACTGACTGGCTCATGTTCAGAAGCTTGGAGTGAGGCTGTTGTGTACTGGTTGATTTTCAGAGTACGTGTACTGATCTAAAATTATGTAAATTAATGGCAAATACTTGTTAGTGACTTGGGACTTTGGTCAAAAAACAGTCTTTTCCTTTCTTGAATATGAAAAATAAGTTCTTTTAATTAGCAGCCTCCCCTCTTCACTGTTTTTATTTCCTGCAGTCCAACTAACAGAACAGACCATAAAGGATTGTCCAGATCATTATTTGTGGAAGTATAAGATACATATATTTCAGCCAGTGTTAACATTTAAGTTATTTAAGTGCCAGTTACTGAGCAGAAAAATAGCTGTAACTACGAGTTTTTGTAATTTATTGGAAAAAGCTAAATATAAGACATTTAGGGTGTCCTGCCAAAGTCAACACAGGACAAGATCATTTAGTATAGGACATGTCCTGTGTATACAGGATGCCTAGCAACTGTAGCCACGGGTGTTTTGGTTGTTAAATGAATCTGTCCTAAAAGGTTCCACGCACATCTAGGTCCTTGGAACGGAGAGGGCTAAAAGGGCGAGTGGAAACCATGGTTTCCCTGAGGACTGCCCAGCGGAGGACCCAAGCAAGATCCTGGGCTTGGGCCTCTTAGAGATGACAAAGCAGGCGCCATTCTTCCCTCACCTGCACGGCCCAGGCTTCAGGTGAGCCACGGGGTGAAGGCGGCCAACAGCTGAGGCGCAGTCCGTGAACTGGGGCCCCACTTGTGCCTAGAGTGCGAGGTCTGGGTAGAGCCAGGCTGCATCAGTCCGTGACACGCCAGCCCGAGGCGATGCCAACGGCTGCCGGAGAAAACCGGGCTTAGAGCGCCACAATTCCACGCCCGCCGCCGGCCTCTCAACCCAGCGGGTCGCCGCAACCTCGCCTCTTCCGCAGGGCGGGGCCAGCCATGAGAGGCGGGGCGGGTCTGGCCGCGGGGCGACCGAGATGGCGGCCTCCGGGGGCCTAGAGGGACCCTGGGCGTGCACTCGCCCTTCCGGCTCGGACATTAGTTAGTGACCAGCTCCTCGGTGTTCCGCAGAGCGTGGGTTTCAGCGAGTTCTACGTGCCAGGTCCGCCCGGTGCCGGCTTCCTCGCTGCCCCTGGCGGCTCGTCAGCCCCCACTTTCCCTGAACTTGGTCCCAATGGCGGCCCGCCCCTCCTTCACCCGGACCGTGGGCATCTGGGCCTCGCCGAAGCCGCCAAGGTGGTTGCTCGGGCTTCTAGAGCCTGAGTCCAGCCCTTTGCCACCGAGGCCTGATCCTCTTTTCTGCCCTAAAGAACTTGCCCTGACAGCCTCTCGCTCCCGGTACTGACGTTTCTGATGTTTGGGGTCGTCTGCTTTCTTGGGTGGAGTGTTAAGATCCCGGTTGGGTGGGGTCTCCGGTCAGCATCACCCACTGGGACGCTGAGTATTTTACCCTTAATCTGCATTCAGCCACCCCAGTCCCTCTTCTCCTGAGGTTCTTTCTTTTGGGTCAACGTCATCGTCCCTGTAAGCATTCTGTAAAGACTCTTTGCGTTTGTAGAGACCCAAAACAATACGGACAGGGCTCTTGGGTCCCTTGGTTTACCCGTACGAATGGGCTCAAAAAAAGCTCTTCGGACTGAGCAGACAGGTGGAAGATTGTCCTGAAGACCAGGCAGAACAATTCGTAAGAAGTTTGGGGCTGTCAGCGTGAGAACAATTAGAGGGAGTCCTAGTAGAATCCGTGCATCCAGTGCTGGAAATGTGGAAACTGGGAGGGCCATAGGTTGCTGTAGGTGGTGGACGACAGAGTCCTTAGCACTCATGGCTCTTTTTCTCTTAGATCCTGAGGATCTTGCTTGTCCAAAGCCAGAAGACAGTGCATGAAGCCAGGGGACATCCGCCATGCTCCAAACAACTTGGCCTCAGGTGAGCTGAGCTTCTTTCAGTTGTTTTTTTTTTTTTTTTTTTTTTTTTTTTACTAACATTAGCTATCAGATAATCAGAAAAGGATGAGGAAGGCGTAACTTGGCCAAGCTGTATTTTCCCCTTTGTATCTATCTCTAGGGCTATGGCAGATGTAAATATGTGCTGGGGAAATGAAAGTTTTGTGTATGGAGAGTGGTGAGTTTGGATGTATAGATTTAAGTGGAAGAAAGGGGACCTATGCCAAGAAATTCTTTCTGAATGTGGAAATCCAGATCATGTTCTAGAAATGAAAGTCACCTGCTGAAATCAGACTTTTTTTTGTGAGACAGAGTCTGGCTCTGTCGCCCAGGCTGGAGTGTAGTGGCACTATGATCTCGGCTCACTGCAGCCTCTGCCTCCTGGGTTCAAGTGATTCTCATACCTCAGCCTCCTGAGTAGCTGGGATTACAGGTGTGCGCTGCCACGTGTGGCTGATTTTTGTATTTTTAGTAGAGATGGGGTTTACACCACGTTGGTCAGGCTGATCTCGAACTCCTGAGCTCAGGTGATATGCCTGCTTTGGCTTCTCAAAGTGCTGGGATTATAGGCATGAGCCACCACGCCAGCCTGAAATCAGGAATCTTTATTGGAGAGATTGCCCACAAATTGTATTGTATGTATCCCAGAGAGACTAGTATTGTTACTTTAATATACATTTTCTAAATGCTAGATGCAAGGACTCTGAAGTTAGAGAGAAAGCTAGATGTACTCTAGAAACCAGAAGGGGTCAGAGAAAGTGGTTCAATATGAGATGGAAGAAATAGATACCTGTATTATAGGTCATGGTGAGGACAGTGGTTTCTGTACTGGTTCATTGGGAAGGCACCGAAGAATTTTAAGCAGGGGCATGACATGGTTGGATTTATATATTAAAAAGATTTTCCCAGCCCTTAGTGGCAAATTGACGGTAGAAAGGTGTTGGTCAATTAAGAAGATATTAAGTGTTGTCCTTTAATTTTTTTTGTTTTTGAGACGGAGTTTTGCTTTTGTCGCCCAGGCTCCAGTGCAGTGGCGCTATCTCGGCTCACCGCAACCTCCACCTCCCAGGTTCAGGCGATTTTCCTGCCTCAGCCTCCCAAGTAGCTGGGATTACAGGCATGCGCCTGTTTTTTGTTTGTTTGTTTGTTTTTTGAGCGGAGTCTCACTGCGACACCCAGGCTAGAGTGCAATGGTGCATTCTTCGTTCACTGCAACTTCCGCTTCCCTTGTTCAAGTGATTCTCCTGCCTCAGCCTCCCGAGTAGATGGAATTACAGGTGCCCACCACCATGTCCGGCTAATTTTTGTATTTTTAGTAGAGACGGGGGTTCTCCATGTCGGTCAGTTGATCTCGAACTCCCAACCTCAGGTGATCCGCCCACCTCGACCTCCCAAAGTGCTGGGATTACAGACGTGAGCCACTGCGCCTGGCAAGTGTTGTCCATTTAAAAATTTTTTTTGTTTGAGATAGAGTCGCACTCTGCCACCCAGGCTGGAGTGCAGTGGCACGATCTCAGCTCACTGCAACCTCCGCCTCCTGGATTCAAGCAATTCTCCTGCCTCAGCCTCCCGAGTAGCTGGGATTACAGGTGCACGCCACCATGCCCGGCTTATTTTTGTATTTTTAGCAGAGATGGGGTTTCACCATGTTGGCAGGCCGCATTTTACTTTTTAATTTAATTTATTTATAGTTTTTATTTTCTGGAGCAGTTTTAGGTTCACAGCAAAATTAAATGGAGATTTCCCATGTATTCCCTGCCCCTACACATGTATATACAAGTTCTGATAGAAGTTCAAATACAAGTCTGGTATCAGCACAGTACAATGTCAGTGTCTTTAAAAGAATGGAAACGCTTTCTTTCTTTCCTTATTCTCCGATATGTCCTAAACAGCATATGTGGTTTGATTGAGAAATAACTTACCCTGAAACGATTTAACACTGGTACTTAAAATAGTTTTTTAGAGCAGTTTTAGTTGATAACAAAATTGGGCAGAAAGCAAGAGTTCCCATTTATCTCCTGCCACCACAAAACACACAACCTTCTTCAATATTAATATTCCACACCAGAGTAACACGTTTGTTACAGGGAGTGAACTTACACTGACACATCATTGTCATCCAAAGTCGATAGTTTACATTAGGATTCACTCTTGATGGATGACATGTATCCACTATTATAGCATTATGCAGAATAGTTTCATTGCCCTAAAAATACCTTATGCTCCTCTTATCCATCCTTACTTTCCCCTTAGTCCCATCCCAGTTGACAACCATCAATTGATTTTTGTATTCTCTTCATAGTTTTGCCAGTTCCAAAATGTCATATAGCCAGAATCATACAGTATGTAGCATTTTCAGATTGGCTTCTTTTACTTAATGATAATGCATTTCCTTTCCTCTGTGTCTTTTCATGGCTTGATAGATCATTTTGTTTTAGTGCTGAATAATATTCCATTGTCTATATATACTACAGCTTATCCATTCACCTACTGAAGGACATCTTGGTTGCTTCCAAGTTTTGGTGATGATGAATAAAAGCCCCTGTAAATGTCCATATACAGATTTTTGTGTGGACATAAGTTTTCAACTCCTAAATTTAGTTAAGCACCAAGGAGCATGACTGCTGGGTTGTATAGTAAGAGTGTGTTTAGTTTGTAAGAAATTGACAAACTGTCTTCCAAAGTGGCTGTCCCATTTTGCATTCATTTGCACCAGCAATGAATGAGAGTTCTGTTGTTTCACATCCTGGCCAGCATTTGGTGTTGTCAGTGTTTTGGATTTTGGCCTTTCTAATAGGTATGTAGTGGTGTCTCATTGTTTTTATTGCAATTCTCTAATGACATACAATCTCAAGCATAGTTTCATATGCCTATTTGCTATCTGTATATTTGCTTTGTTGAGGTGTCTGTTGAGGTCTTTTGCCTGTTTCTTAATTGGCTTGGTCATAAAGAGTTGTTTGTATATTTTGGATAATAGTGCTTTATCAGATGTCTTCTGCAACTATTTTCTCCCAGACTTTAGCATGTCTTCTCATTTTCTTAATGTGTTATCCTTTTGAAATATAGTTTAATTCCCCCTCATTTTATTTTCAATTGTTTTCTCCAAAACATTGTTTGCTAGTTTTTCACACATGCTTTTTTAGAAGACTTTAAATGATCTCCCACCTCTGCACAAATTTCATGGATTTTTTTGGTAGAAGAGTGGATTTTATTGAATTCATGAGTAAATTTGGAGATAATTGACATCTTTACAAGTTTGGTTCTTCCCATTCAGAAACACTATATGTTCCAATTTATTCAGTTCTTTTTAAATGTATCTTAGTAAACATTTAGTGTTCTTCCATCCTGTTCTCACTGATTTCTCTTAAGTCCATTCTTAGCAATTTTTTATGTGAATGGCATCTTAGTTTCTTTCAGTGTATTTTCCAGTTGTTTGTGATGGTACTTAGGAAAGCTAATAATTTTGATTTACTTATTCTGTATCTAGATAACTTAGTGAATTGTTTTATCAGCTCTAAATGTTTTCAGTTTATTTTCTTGGTTCTTAGATGTCTTTAGGCAGATAGTTATTTCATCTGCAAGCAAAGATATTTATGTTAATTCCTTTCCTATATTTATGCTCCTTTCCCATCTTTTGCAGAAAGTAGAACCTCAGCTTATGGTAACTTGTCAACTATCAACTTTAATGGATTTGCTCTAGCATTTTACTGTTTATTTGGTGTTTGCTGTTGGTTTCTTACTCTCTTCATAAGTTAAAACAATTTTTTTAATGGTTAAACCGTTTTTGAAATAAACTCTTAGGAAATATATATGAAGCATCTGGTACATGTCAGGCACTCTACTGTGTGTAGAAAACCAATCATGAACAAACAATTCTTGCCTCATGGAGTTACATTCTGGGAGGGGGAGATAGATAGTAAACCATATCATATGACATGATGAATAATACTGTGGAGAAAAATGAAATAAAGTGAGGTACATAGGGACCATCCACAGGAGGAACAAAAAGATATCCCAAACCCAATTGCCTTAAAACAATATTTTTTCCTTAATATTAGGCATTTTCTAGGGCTCATGAAACTTGAGGATAGTAGATGGCAGGAGAGGCAGACAGTTTGTGGAAGAAAAGATGATGGATGTAGGTTGGGAGGAGAAAGTTGTGAGAGAAGCTCTGGAGATGTCAGGGTGTGGGGTTTGACTTGCTATAAGTGGAGGTGAAATTTGGTTTTACCTGTGAGCCTGTGGTTACTGTCCTCAGAAGCCCTTAATGGCTTGTTGAAGCAGTAATTGTATGCAGGACAACATGATCCAGTCTGCTGTTTGGGCTTTTGGCTCACATTATTTTGGGGGCCCATTGGACCTCATCATTGCCCAGTTTAAAGACTGGCTTTCCCTTTGAGGAGTGTCTAAATTTATTTTATTTTTTCCTTTCAGTGTCTCCTTTAGAGCTGAGTTCTCTACTTGCTCTTGTTTGAAAAGACACCCTCCCATAAGGACCTGTGTGCAGAGCCAGTAGAGCTGCTATAAGCAGTTTGAGTTGCCAGAATTTATCCTTGATGTACGGTTCTTCCCTCCTTCCTTCAAGACCAGTTATAGTCATATTCCTTTTTCTCTGTTCCCCTGTGCCCACTCCAGTGCATAGGCTGCTTTAGGGGCTACCAGGAGTCAGAATGTAGAACGTGACATGCAAGAGTTAGGAGCTTGGCTGTGCCCCTGTTGGTAGGTATTTTATTTTCAGCATCTGAAAAGAACAAGGCTGACTGCATAGGGTAATGAGACTCTCCTGGGAGGTGGAATCATCTGTGGGAGCGTCAAGGTGAAAAGCCATACAGATCATGAAACCCCCTCCAAGCTGAGAGCCTAGTCTCTGTGCTCTGCACTATGCTGACTCTAGAAGCAGAGAAAGGCTGGGTACAGTGGTTCACACCTATAATCCCAGCACTTTGGGATCTGCTTTCAGGTGGATCACCTGAGGTCAGGAGTTCAAGACCAGCCTGGTCAACATGGTGAAACCCCATCTCTACTAAAAATACAAAAATTAGCTAGGCATGTTGGTTGGTGCCTATAATCCCAGCTACTCGGGAAGGTGAGACAGGAGAATCGCTTGAACCCAGGGAGCAGAGGTTGCAATGAGCCGAGATTGCACCGCATCACTCCAGCCTGGGAAACAGAGCAAGATTCTGCCTCAAAAAAAAAAAAAAAAAAAAAAAAAAAAAAAGAACCAGAGAAAGTAGCCAGTGGACACCATCTGGAACTGCTCTGGAGCCTCATGGAAGATTCAGAGGCTCGGGCTTCCAGGGTGGTGTGTGTAGTTTTGAGATAGATGACCCCTAATTTAAGTTGGGGGAGGGGGCCCATGTGGCCTGGAGGGAGTACACTAAAGATGGTTTGAATGGTGATTTTGGGAGTTGAGGAGTTTGAGAAGCTATTCTCCAAAGATAAGGCAGCACCAGGTTCAGGGGTTAGCCATGTTTTTGGAGAAGTTTGTGAGCCCAGTGTGGGAGACAGCTTGGTGTGTTAGTAGAGCCCCCGTTTGCTGTTTGGCAAATCTGGATTGAAGTTCCTGCTCTAGCACTTCTTGGCTATGTGATCTTCAGCAAAGTAATTGAACTTTTGAATCTAAGTTTCATCATTTGAAAAATGGGAATAGTAATTCTTATTTCACATATATTTTGTAATGATTAAATGAAAACCAAGATTTAAAATTACCAACCTTGTCTGGGCATGGTGGCTCACACCTGTAATCCTAGCACTTTGAGAGGCCGAGGCAAGTGGATTGCTTGAGCCTAGGAGTTCGAGATCAGCCTGGGCAATATGGTGAAACCCTGTCTTTATAAAAAAAAAAAAAAAATTAGGCTGGGCATGGTAGCTCATGTCTGTAATCCCAGCACTTTGGGAAGCTGAGGTGGATGAATCACCAGAGGTCAGGAGTTTGAGACTAGCCTGGCCAACATGGTGAAACCCCATCTCTACTAAAAATACAAAAATTAGCCTGGCATGGTGGTGTGTGCCATAATCCCAGCTACTTGGGAGACTGAGGCAGGAGAATCACTCGAATTTGGGAGGCAGAGGTTGCAGTGAGCTGAGATTGCACCATTGCACTCCAGCCTGCCTGGGTGACAGAGCAAGACTCCGTCTCAAAAAAAATAAAAATAAGTAAATAAAATAACCAACCTAGGGGCCTGGTGCACAGGGCTAATCAACAAGTATAGTTGTCTTCATTCTTGGGAAGATGGAGATGGCCCCAGGGGAGGGAGTCAGAGAGGGGAACACCTAGTGAAGAGACAGCCTTGGTAGATGTGATGGAGCTCAGAAAACTGGGGGACAGATCTGTGCCCAGGGACGTGGCACTGTCAGCCTGTCTTTGAAGACCAGTGATTCGGAGAAGAGGGTCAGAACAGGCAGGCTAAAGGTTTCTTTCAAGAGAGCCAGCTTTCTGATAAGGCAGAAAGGTGGAAAAGACAAATTTGCAAAATACTGGGGATATTTATAACACGCTGCCTTTGCATTGTAGACAATGTTGGGGAGAACCAAAGAGAAGCTAGGTTCAGGAAGCAGATGGGGGCTGTGCATGTGCACTTTGGATGGGTGGATACAGGGTGTATTAGTCCATTTTCACGCTGCGGATAAAGACGTACCTGAGACTGGGAAGAAAAAGAGATTTAATTGGACTTACAGTTCTGCGTGGCTGGGGAGGCCTCAGAATCATGGCGGGAGGTGATAGACCCTTCTTACATGGTGGTGGCAAGAGAAAAATGAGAGAGCTTGGGCAGGGGAACTCCTCTTTTTAAAACCATCAGATCTCGTGAGACTTATTCACTGTCACGAGAACAGCATGGGAAAGACTTGCCCCCATGATTCAATTATCTCTCACCAGGTCCCTCCCACAACACGTGGGAATTCAAGATGAGATTTGGGTGGGGACACAGCCAAACCATATCACAGGGTGAGTAGCTGCTGTCTATAGTGGTTGGGGTATAGAAAATAAGGAGAGAGGATTATGGAGTGCTTGAGGGTAGGAGGTGCCAGGGGGAGAGATCTGTGAAGCCAGGAACCTAGGAGTTGATGCAGTTACCAGGGAGAAAGCACCTGGATGCCAGGCTATAAGAATCAGCAGCAGTTAGGGGCTCCAGAGCTGGGTAGATGAGAGAGTGTTGGGGCTCCCCATCTGAAAGTGGAACTACTGGCTGAGGGCTCGCCCCTGGCTGTGGTGGTGGGTGTTCTTGTTTGAGCAGACCTTCCATGGGGCTCAGAGTTGTGGACGCAGATAGGTTTATCCCTTCCCTGAAGCTCAAGCTGCTCCCTTCTTCCTTCTACTTCTCACTCAGAGATTGAGCAGGAACCTGTTTTTCAGGAGTCAGTGACCTTTGAGGATGTGGCTGTTTACTTCACCCAGAATCAATGGGCCAGCCTCGACCCTGCGCAGAGGGCCCTGTACAGGGAGGTGATGCTGGAGAATTATGCAAATGTGGCTTCCCTGGGTAAGGCCTCCCTCTGTGGTCCTTGTAACAGTTTGCTATCTTCCTCAGATGTTTTGGGGATTCTAGTAGCCCTTGGGTTTGATGACTTCAGAGGAGAGTTTCG
This sequence comes from Symphalangus syndactylus, assembly GCF_028878055.3. Lineage (NCBI taxonomy): Eukaryota > Metazoa > Chordata > Mammalia > Primates > Hylobatidae > Symphalangus > Symphalangus syndactylus. Next base: position 120,357,885 of record NC_072423.2, on the reverse strand, counting down.
CAATCACCAGCCTCCAGAAGTACTGGGTAGGGAAATCCTTGGTTCTCTTTTTGTGTGTTTGTTTTGAGACAGAGTCTCACTGTGTCACCTAGGCTGGAGGGCAGTGGCATAGCCATGGCTCACTGCAGCCTCAAACTCCTGGGCTCAAGCAATTCTCCTGCTTCAGCCTCCCAAGTAGCTGGGACTATAGGCGTGTACCACTGTGCCTGGCTTCTCTTTGGTTTTGAAATTAGACTTCCTTATACTTCAGGAACAGTGTGGTTCTGGGCCCTGAGGGAAAGCATTCTTTCTGGCACCCTAGGTGAGCCCTTTGTTCCTTTGTCCATCCAGTTTTCTGGGGATGTTGGCCCCCCCTTTGTGGAAGGGTCTCCCAGGGGAGCAGTAGGTACATTTTTCCTGAGGGAGTTTCCCTTCTTCTGAGTCAGGGCCAGATTGCAGCTTCTTTCTGAGCAGAATCGTACCTCCTCGGCTTTATTGTGGAGCACAGTTTGGACCTCCTTGTCAGAACTCTCACTTGGTCTGCTGGTGTTCAGTTTCTCTCCCAGGTAGCCTGATGGAGGGTGGGCTGATAAAGATCCCAGGAATAGCTCTGGACGTCTCCCCTCAATTTGTCTTTCTCTTTTCTTCATGAAGTAGCATTTCCATTCCCCAAACCTGCTCTGATCTACCACCTGGAGAGAGGGGAAGCACCATGGGGCCCAGATCCCTGGGACACTGAGATTCCGAGAGGCATCAGTCAAGGTGAGTATGAGAATCCAGTGTTAAGTTTCTTGTTTTGCCTTCCTGGTTTACTAGGTAAGAAGTGTTTCTTATGCTGCAGGGAACAAATCTCCCAATTATTTATAAGTCGATACTCATTGTACTCTCTGACCTCACACTGAGTTCTGACCCTGAGCTTCGAAAGACCACCTCCAGGAGTACATGGCCTCACGCTGTCTGCACATTCATGTGGCTGTCCTCCGAGGCAGAAAAGCTGGGACCCAGTAGCTCCTAAACTACTTCTTTCTTACTTACCGGTGGAAAAGTTTTAATTGTATGCCATTTTTCATTGCAAAGAAGTGGGGTTTCAGCCAAATTTAAGGAAAATATGATTTTTTGTGGCCAAACTGATTTATTTGTGCTATAGCTGTAAATTTTACTTTAGGCCTTCAGTGCTGAAAAGAATGGCTTTAATTTGCCTTTTTAGTATCTAAATCACTTAAGAGTTTCATTTGCCATAATCTTTAGATCTACATTATATTTACCATAGATGGGACTATAGAGGAAAGGGCTAGGAATATTCTCCCATCATAGCCCCCTACGCACACACACGCACACACACAAACACATGCACACACACATGTGCACACACACACTACCTAAAATTTCCCTGAGATGGCTTACCAGTCCTGGAAGGTTTTGGTTACTTGTGTTTCCGTTTTTTCGGAAGAAAATTTTCAAGCCTTCTCACACATACATGCTTTTGTATATAGTGGTTCCTTTAGCACAGGTGCCACAGTGGCTTATAGCTCTCTGATCCAACTTCTGTTCCAGCTGACTTTCTTTTTTTCTTTTTTTTTTTTTTTGAGACGGAGTCTCGCTCTGTCGCCCAGGCTGGAGTGCAGTGGCGCAATCTCGGCTCACTGCAAGCTCCGCCTCCCGGGTTCACGCCATTCTCCTGCCTCAGCCTCTCCGAGTAGCTGGGACTACAGGCGCCCACCACCGCGCCTGGCTAATTTTTTGTATTTTTTAGTAGAGACAGAGTTTCACCGTGGTCTCGATCTCCTGACCTCGTGATCCACCCGCCTCGGCCTCCCAAAGTGCTGGGATTACAAGCGTGAGCCACCAAGCCCGGCCTCCAGCTGACTTTCTGAAACTAATCATCTTTTATCCCAGAATATTGTGTGGGATATTTAAATATAGGATAATTAGGACATTGTTTAGAATTTGGGGTGATTGCCTGGGTTACGGGTAGGGCATTGGGATCCAGTTTTTTCCTGGTTTGTGTTTCTCAGTCTGCAAGCCCACTTGTAGTGCTGGAGCTGCTTCTCTATTCTTCCCAGTCTCTCATTCTTTTCTCCTCTTCTGGGTTTCTGTCTCTCTTTAAAAATTTTTTCCATTTCTCGCTGTTCTTTCTTATTCTCTCCTTCTTTTTTCTTTTTTGTCTCTCCTGCCTTTTTTCCTTCTGATTCTTGATTCTCCTTCTTCCCATTTCATCTACCTTAGTTCAATTTTCCAGCCTTCCTCATGGGGAGCACTTCCTGGCTATCTTTCCTGTTCCGTTTCTGTGTCTTTACTTCTCCAATTCTATGTCATTATTTTTCTATTTTTTTGAGACAGGGTCTAGCTGTGCTGCCCAGGCTGAAGTGCAGTGGCATGATCTCCACTCACTGCAACATCTCCCTCCTGGGCTCAAGTGATCCTCCCACCTCAGCCTCCATAGTAGCTAGGACCACAGGTGTGCGCCACCACGCCCGGCTAATTTTTGTATTTTTTTTTGTGGAGATGGGGTTTCACCACATTGCCCAGGCTGGTCTCGAACTCCTGAGCTCTAGCCATCCGCCTGCCTCAGCCTCCTAAAGTGCCAACATTACAGGCATGAGCCACCACACCTGGCCTGTCATTATTTTTCTTTGCCTTTCTCATCCTCCTTTATAGATGCTTGTACATAACCATTCACAGGTATATTTTTAAAAATTACATTCTACAAGAGAAAATTAGGAAGACTGGATCCTACTTTTCTTCCAGTTTTGTACCTAGGAACACTTATGGTTTCTTTGGTCAGGTGGTGAGTCCTGGATCAAAAATGAAGGGCCAGTTATAAAGCAGGAAGCCTCTGAAGAAATGGAGTTGCACAGAATGCCAGTAGGAGGACTTCTCAGGAATGTTTCTCAGCACTTTGATTTTAAAAGAAAGGCACTGAAGCAGACTTTCAATCTAAATCCAAATCTGATACTTCGAGGTGGAATGAAGTTCTATGAATGTAAAGAATGTGGGAAAATCTTCCGATATAACTCAAAGCTTATTCGGCATCAGATGAGTCATACTGGGGAAAAGCCCTTTAAGTGTAAGGAGTGTGGCAAAGCTTTCAAGTCCAGCTATGACTGTATTGTACATGAGAAAAACCACATTGGAGAAGGGCCCTATGAATGTAAGGAGTGTGGCAAAGGTTTGAGTTCCAACACAGCCTTGACTCAACATCAGAGGATCCACACTGGAGAGAAACCCTATGAATGTAAAGAGTGTGGAAAGGCTTTCCGTAGGAGTGCAGCATACCTGCAGCATCAGAGATTACACACAGGAGAGAAACTCTATAAATGTGAGGAATGTTGGAAAGCTTTCGGTTGTAGGTCACTTTTTATTGTCCATCAGAGAATTCATACTGGGGAGAAACCTTACCAATGTAAGGAGTGTGGCAAAGCCTTCACCCAGAAAATAGCCTCCATTCAGCATCAGAGAGTTCACACTGGGGAGAAGCCTTATGAATGTAAGGTGTGTGGGAAAGCCTTCAAATGGTATGGAAGTTTTGTTCAGCATCAGAAATTGCACCCTGTGGAGAAGAAGTCAGTCAAGGTCCTTGGGCCATCCCTGGTCAGTCCCCAGTGCCCCTCTCCAGCCTTACCTCCTGTTCTTCTCCAGGGATCTTGTTCTGCTCCAGCCGTGGCTGTGCCTTCACTGACCGTTCCACATGCTGTGCTCGTTCCTACCTCTGGGAATTTGTTCATGCTGCTGCCTACATCTGGAATACCTTCTTCATCTGCCCAAATAGTGCGTGTCTTCCAGAGTCTTACTCCCACTGTGAAACCTTCCCCAGTTATTCTCACCCCTTCTTCTCACTCCTCATGAGCTTTATCTTGTCAGTCTTATGGCTCTTATGCCTGGCAAATCTCCACCCTAATTTTATATATTTTTTTGAGACAGGGTCTTGCTCTGTCACCCAGGCTGGAGTGCGGTGGTGTGATCTTGGCTGACTGCAACCTCCCCCTCTTGGGTTCAAGCGATTCTCCTCCTTCAGACTCTCGAATAGCTGGGATTACAGGCACGCCTCACCACGCCCAGCTAATTTTTGTATTTTTAGAAGAGATGGGGTTTTGCCATGTTGGCCAGGCTGGTCTCAAACACCTGACCTCAAGTGATCCACCTGCCTTGGCCCCCCAAAGTGCTGGGATTACAGGAGTGAGCCACTGTGCCCAGCCTCCAACCTAATTTGAGTTTCATTTGTATTTTTTTCCTCACCTTACATGTGTTACAGCTGTTTCAACATAAACTCCATTATAATCTATATACATTTAAAGACCATGTTTACATAATCTCTTCTGTAGAAAATGGAAATACTTAACCTTTGCATTGGTCCCTTTCAGGCTTGAACAACAGTGGCTATATCTGCATCGTGGGGTTGCTGGTGGTAGAACACGTTGGTGTTAGGAAACTTTGGAAAAGAGGATATCCCTGTATTAGGCCATTATGATTAGAGATAAGCAGCCTGGGAGAAACATAAAAGACCTGTGGCTACTGGTAGAGAATTGGAATAAGCTTCCAACAATGGACTGTAGAGATTAAGGGAGATTGTTTAGTGGGCCCATGGCTAGGTGGGGTATCAATACAGTTGAAGTTATGTTGCCCTTGGCACAGATCTTTGAGAATCTCATGCAGCTATGCAAAAGATAATGTGAAATAAACAGTAAAAAAAAAAAAAAATGTTGATGGCAGTGAGAGTAATCATGTCTTTAAATGTGAATTTTTTTTTCTTTAGTTTTGCTCTTGATAGCTAGATGTTTCTTTTAACTTTTATTTCCTAAGTAAATATACACAAAGGCATTCATCTTTGTTGAATCTGTTGTGCAGATTTTTCTTGATGAGCATTCTGTATTTTTTTTCTTTGCGAGCACTGGCTTCTATATTTTATTTGATATTTATGAATTGTAAATATGAATTTGATGAATTACTAAAGAAATAAAAATAATGGTGTAAAGCCAACTCGAGGGGAATCTGAATAAGCCTCCAAAATTGTTTTTTTTTTTTTTTTAAGAAATAAAGGGAGCTGTGTAGTGGGTCAGTGGCTAGGCTTATGTGGTAGGTTAGTGAAGTGGAATTTGGGGTTGCTCTTGGACATGGCCTTGATTAGGATCCTTTACAACTATTCAGAGGATTGTGTGAAGTAGTTACTGGAAAAAGAACTTGAATTATGCATTTATTGGCATTAATGTAAACATCATTAAGTCCTAAGCATTAATGGAAGGGTCCATATATTTTTTCTTTTCTTTTTTTTTTTTTTTTTTTTTTTTTGCTGCTGTTGCTGTCTAGATGTTTCTCTATAGCAATTAATAGCAAAACCTTTACATTCTTGGTTTTTAAACTTCACCATGTGCCTGAATTACGTGGTGTGCTTGTGAAAAGAAGAATTTTCTGTCTTGCACAAATTCTGATTTTAGCTATCTGTGATGATGGCCAGATCTTTAGCATGGACCATACTTTGAGAGATATGCTTCAAACAGAAAATGCCCACCCCTCCTCCTTTACCCAGCATATACTCTATGGTTAATTCTTAAAGTAATTGCCTTACAGTCTCCGTTAACTCTCTTGCCCTTCTCTTGCTTTGTCATGCTCGCTTGGCAAAACCTCATCTCTGACTAAATGCAGTTCTTTGCCTTCTCTGTTCCTGCACCAAAAGTGATCAGGAGAAAGCATATTACCAGGCTGAACTGTCACTTTAAATTCATGACCAGTAACTTCATGGAGGCCCTTAATGTTTCCTGACGGTCATACTACAATTTTTGGAGTCCACTTAACTCACCTGCTTTCCTAGGCCACTACTTTATACTTCCTCTCTTCTGTAACTTCCAAAACATCCCTCTCAGTTCTCGTGCTCAGCTGATGGTTATCTTTTTGCCTTCGGCGAGAGAACAGCAAGCTCCAGAAAGTGGCTGTGCCTTCAGCCCTGTGCTAGAATGAGAACATATGGAGCCAACTTGAGTCCAGAAGAGCTGTGGCCACCTCGTTTCGCCCATCTACTTTTCAGCTTGCAGTGTCTGATTCTTCACTACCGTATTCTCAGTCACTTCCACTAAACAGTGCCACTGTTTTAAGGTTCTGTCACACTCAGTAACCCACTTCTGGTTCCTCATTCCGTGTCAGTGATCAGTAGTAGACTGAAGAATCCACCTTAGATTTGCTGCATACTATTAATTAGCTTACAAAATGTCTAAGAGGAGCTAAGCTGGGATGCCACATAGGCAGAAGCCAGGAAAAATGACCAACCACAGAACTAAGTGGTTCCAGTGGAAACTCAGCAGCTGCTGGTGCCTGCTACTGGACTGCCACCCACATTGAAGAGAGAGACTGGACCACCAGGAAGGTCGTTTCACATTCTGTAGTAAAAATACCCCCACAATCATTTTGGTAGGGTCTTCTGTCTTCAGCTAGGGTGTACTTGCTTGGTGGGAGTTAGTTATATATGTATGTCCAAGTTGAAGGGGCTTCTGGGAAATACAGTTTTTGGATTTTGCCTGGGAAGACAGTCATAATATGGAGAAGTCTGAAAGTGGGGAAGGGATTTTCAAAATATGTTGGGCAGCTGTAAAATATCAGATACCCATTATAGGCATTGAAGGTTACCTAAATGACAGAAGGATGCACTATATTCATGGGTAGGAAAGATTAGTTTCATCAAGATTTCAATTTTTATCAACTCATAAAAGTATCAAAATTCCAGAGGGGTGTGTGTATAGAGAGGCAAAGGACACAGAATAGCTAACCAAGTTTTGAAAAACAAGATGGGGGTTTTATGCTACCAGATATTATATGCAATGATCATCAAACAGAACGAAGCAAAAAACAAACTCCCCAAACCCAAGTTGAAAAAAAAAAAACCCCACACTGTAATAGTATTGTTATTATTATTTTTTAAGTTGGAATCTTGCTCTGTTGCCCAGGCTGGAGTGCAGTGGTGCAATCTTGGCTCACTGCAACCTCCACCTCCTGGGTTCAAGTGATTCTCTTGCCTCAGCCTCCTGAGTAGCTGAGATTACAGGTGTGTGCCACCATGCCCAGCTAATTTTTTACTTTTTAGTAGAGACAGGGTTTCACCATGTTGGCCAGGCTGGTCTTGAGCTCCTGGCCTCAAGTGATCCACCCGCCTCAGCCTCCCAAAGTGTTGGGATTACAGGCGTCAGCCACTCTGCGTGGCCTGTAACATGATTTGCTGAAATTTTTGAAAATCTAAAATAATGTACTGTTTAGAAATATACATATTTTATACAAAATTATAAAGAAAGCATAGAGAGGTAAGCATTAGTGGCACAGCTGAGAAAATATAAAAGGTATTTCCGTCTCTATCCGGTCTCCCTTATTCTGCTACTGCTCTCATTCTGTCTCATCCCAGGAATCCAGTCCCAAGTGCTGCCTGCCAATTGTCCAACACCCTCCACCTTTGCCACCTATTTCTTGTTGTAAAACAGATGTTTGTTTCTAAAATATAATGAATTAATGATTATCACAGCACAGGCATACCTCATGTTATTGCACTTTGTTTTATTGTGTTTTGCGGATATTGCATTTTTTACAAACTGAAGGTTTGTGGCAAGCCTGTGTTGAGCAAGACTATCAGTGCCATATTTTTCAACAGCATGTGCTCACTTCATTTTTCTGTGTCATGTTTTGGTAACTTACAATATTTCAAACTTTTCATTATATGTGTTTTGGTGATTAGTGATCTTTTATGTTTCTATTGTAATTGCTTTGGGGTGCCACAAACTGCATCCATGTAAGACAGTGAGCTTAGTTGATGTGTGTGTGTTCTGATTACTCCACTAACTGATGGTTCCCCATCTCTCTCCCTCTCCTCAGACCTCACTATTCTCTCAGACACAACAGTATTGAAATTAAACCAGTTGATAACCTTAAAATTCCTTTAAGTGTTTAGGTGAAAAAGTCAAATGCCTCTCACTTTAAATCAAAAGCTAGAAATGATTAAGCTTAGTGAGGAAGGCTGATGTCAAAAGCTGAGATAGGCCAAAAGCTAGACTGCTTCTGCCAAACAGTCAAGTTGTGAATGCAAAGGAAAAATTCTTGAAGGAAATGAAAAGTACTACTCCAGGGAACACATGAACGATAATAAAGTGGCCGGGTGCAGTGGCTGACACCTAGAATCCCAGCACTTTGGGGAGCCAAAGTGGGAGGATCCCCTGAAGCCAGGAGTCCGAGACCAGCTTGGGCCACACAATGAGACCCTTGTCTCTACAAAAAATTAAAAATTTAGCAGGGTGTGTTCATGCATGCCTGTAGTCTGATCTACTTGGGAGGCTGAAGTGAGAGGATCCCTTTAGCCAAGGAGTTCGAGGTTGCAGTGAGCTATGATTGTGTCACTGCACTCTAGCCTGTGTGACAGAATGAAACCGAAAAAAGTGAAACAGCATTATTACTGATATGGAGAAAGGTTTAGGGGTCTGGATAGTAGATCAAACCAACCACAAATTCCCTTAAGCCAAAACCTAATCCAGAGCAAGGCCATAACTTCCATTGTATGAAGGCTGAGAGAAGTGAGGAAGCTGCAGAAGAAAAGTTTGAAGCTAGCAGAGGTTGGTTCATGAGGTTTAAGAAGTCATCTTATCATAAAAGTGCGAGGTGAAACAGCAAGTGCTGGTGTAGAAGCTGTAGCAATTTATCCAGATCTAGATAAGTTAATTGATGAAGTTGCTACACCACGAGATTTTCAATGTGGACCAAACAGCCTTCTTTTGGAAGAAGAAACCATCTAGGACTTTCATGGAGAGGAGAAGTTAATCCCTGGCTTAAAAGCATCAAAGGGGCATTCCCGGCGGCTCCGGGTTTGGCGACAAGGACGTGGGAGTGTGACTGCGTCTCGGGCAGCATGGCCAAGAAGCGGCACACACTGGACTCCTAAGCCCAGTGGCTCCCCGACTCCTTCAAGGACAGCCCCAGTAAGGGCCTTGGACCTTGCGGATGGATTTTGGTGGCGTTCTCATTCTTATTAACAGTTATAACTTTCCCAGTCTCAATATGGATGTGCATAAAGATTATAAAAGAGTATGAAAGAGCCATCATCTTTAGATTGGGTCGCATTTTACAAGGAGGAGCCAAAGGACCTGGTTTGTTTTTTATTCTGCCATGCACTGACAGCTTCATCAAAGTGGACATGAGAACAATTTCATTTGATATTCCTCCTCAGGAGATCCTCACAAAGGATTCAGTGACAATTAGCGTGGATGGTGTGGTCTATTACCGTGTTCAGAATGCAACCCTGGCTGTGGCAAATATCACCAATGCTGACTCAGCGACCCATCTTTTGGCACAAACTACTCTGAGGAATGTTCTGGGCACCAAGAACCTTTCTCAGATCCTCTCTGACAGAGAAGAAATTGCACACAACATGCAGTCTACTCTGGATGATGCCACTGATGCCTGGGGAATAAAGGTGGAGCGTGTGGAAATTAAGGATGTGAAACTACCTGTGCAGCTCCAGAGAGCTATGGCTGCAGAAGCAGAAGCGTCCCGCGAGGCCCGCGCCAAGGTTATTGCAGCCAAAGGAGAAATGAATGCATCCAGGGCTCTGAAAGAAGCCTCCATGGTCATCACTGAATCTCCTGCAGCCCTTCAGCTCTGGTACCTGCAGACACTGACCACCATTGCTGCTGAGAAAAACTCAACAATTGTCTTCCCTCTGCCCATAGATATGCTGCAAGGAATCATAGGGGCAAAACACAGCCATCTAGGCTAGTGTAGAGATGAGCGCTACCCTCCCAAGCATGAAGTGGGGGACCAAATTAGCCTTTAACTCATAAAGAGAGGGTAGGGCTTTTCCTTTTCCATATGTCAATTGTGGTGTTCCCAGAATGTATAGCAGTTACAAAAATAGGTGAAAGAATTGTTAGCTTGTAAATACCAAGAGATTGGTGATTTATATAAGGTAATCTGTTAGTCTTAAAATAGTTAAAAGTTTGTATTTTTAGATTATTATGTAGTAGGTTAGATCCCTCTTGTTTTGACTTCCACTGACTCATTCTGAACCCCCTAAGCACCCAGGACAGAGGCAAGAACCTGGGCTGTAACTGCCACCTGACACCGCTGACTGGATAAATGCTTTGCAGAAAGTGATGACCTTACACCACAACCAGCTTCTCTAGGTCATATGTGCCTTACCTCCAGAGAGTCTTTTTTTTGTTTTGAGATGGAGTTTCACTCTCGTTGCCCAGGCTGGAGTGCAGTGGCATGATCTCGGCTCACTGCAACCTCCGCCTCCCGGGTTCAAGAGATTCTCCTGCCTCAGCCTCCCCATAGCTGGGATTACAGGCTCATGACACCATGTCCAGCTAATTTTTGTATTTTTTTTTTTTTTTTAGTAGAGATGGGGTTTCACCATGTTGGCCAGGCTAGTCACAAACTCCTAACCTCGGGTGATCCACCCACCTCTGCCTCCCAAAGTGCTGGGATTACAGGCATGAGCTACCACACCTGGCTTGGAGAGTCTTAATTAAGGAAATTTCCTAATGTTCATTTATTTTCTAAATCCAGACCATGTTTCAGAATAATCCTTACTTGAGAGTAGCCATTTTCTTGCCTATACTTGTCAGAACTAGAGGAAATAGCCAAAACTAATGAAAAAGATTAACCCTTCAAAGACTTTTAAATTCACTACTATAGTGGTCATTTTAAAAATACATCCATGTTTTAACTTATTTGAGCCTTCTAAATGATTCCTCTGTGTTCTGTCTTTCAAACCAGCTAAATATTTGTCACAAAAGTGCTTTTTTCTCACTGTTGCCCATTTTCTATGTCAGGTTTTAAACAGTTTTAATTTTGTAATAAAATTTTCTCTACATTCTGTATGCAATTGTTATATATCCATTTTAATAGCTTAAGGACTACAATACTTTTTAAAGAGATAACTTCAGGAAACCATTATATTTTACTATCTGCATGCTTTAACTGTGGTACACTGTGAAATATGTTGATTACAAACCCATTCATTACATAGTATAAGGAATTCACAATATATTGACTATATAATGTCTAATGATCTTGGGCAGATACTGTCAAACTTACAATATCTATATAGATGTAGATCTTTTTAAATTTACCTAGTCATTCTTCTGTCATGTATATTGATGCTGAAAGAGGAACTGGTCAGCTCCTCTGGACAACAAATTCTTAGTCTATAATATTAGGAGACATCTTCTGTTTGGCAAATGTCTATGAATCGGAGCAACCTGGCATTCTGCTTACTGGCCAGAAAGCTGGCGGGTGACATTTGTAACATTTCCTCTTTGAGACCCTGAGTTCACCTAGAGAAGTCTAAGCATAACAGCTTTCTTTCCCAGCATGAGCCTTTATAACTCTCCTTAGCTCAACCACTCTGTCCATCCAGCCAATGGATGTCCCTTCCCCTGAACCCCAATTTCAAGCTTATTTTAGGAAGCCTTGAACTACCATGTATCCTGGCTCCTAGCTGAGTTTATTAGAGGTATGGAGCAGTGCAACTTAAACTCAAGTTGCACTTACATTTTGAATTTTTAAATGATGGTTTTATCTGTTGTGCGAAGTGGCTCACCCTTAAGGACCAGGAGGCTCCATATCCTGACTGAAAATCTTTTCTGAGACTTAGAGTAATAATGCTTTTGGTTCCTTGAGTTCTCCTGTCTCTAGATACCAAATGACCTTGACTTTTCTTTTTTTTTTTTGAGACAGAGTCTCGCTCCGCCACCCAGACTGGAGTGCAGTGGCGCAGTCTGGCTCACTGCAAACTCCGCCTCCCGGGTTCACGCCATTCTCCTGCCTCAGCCTCTCCGAGTAGCTGGGACTACAGGCGCCCGCCAACACGCCCGGCTAATTTTTTGTATTTTTAGTAGAGACGGGGTTTCACCATGGTCTCGATCTCCTGACCTCGTGATCCGCCCGCCTCGGCCTCCCAAAGTGCTGGGATTACAAGCGTGAGCCACCGCGCCCGGCTGACCTTGACTTTTCTGCCTTGTGAATTCATAGTCCAATAGGTTGAAATTAAATCACTTGGGAGGGATGCATAGAAGGAGCTCTAGGAACACAGTGCCAGTGCAGAAGTTTTTCCAGGTGGCCTCCCTTTCCAACAATGTACATAATAAAGTATATGCACTTTCACTAATAATAATAAAAAAAAGCATCAAAGGATAGCTCCTCTCTCTTGTTAGGGGTTCGTGCGGCTGGTAACTTTAAGTTGAAGCCAATGCTCATTTACCATTCAGAAAATCCTAGGGCCCGTAAGAATTACATTAAATGCACTCTGCCTGTGCTCTATAAATGGAAGATCAAAGCCTGGATGACAGCACATCTGCTTACAGCATGGATTACTGAGTATTTTAAGCCTACTGTTGAGACCTATTAAATATTAGGAAAAAAAAATTCTGTCAGGTGCGGTGGCTCACACCTGTAATCCCAGCACTTTGGGAGGCCAAGGCAGGTGGATCACTTGAGGTCAGGAGTTTGAGACCAGCCTGACCAACATGGTGAAACCCTATCTCTACTAAAAATACAAAAATTAGCCAGACATGGTGGTGTGTGCCTGTAATCCCAGCTACTTGGGAGACTGAGGCAGGATAATTGCTTGAACCCATGAGGCAGAGGTTGCAGTGAGCTGAGGTTGCACCACTGTGCTTCAGCCTGGGTGACAGAGTGAGACTGTCTCAAACAAAAACAAAAACAAAAACATTTCATTCCAAATATTACTGCTCATTGATAATGCATCTGGTCACTCAAGAGTTCTGATGGAGATGTACAAAGAGATTAATGTTTTCATGTCTGCTAAACAACATCCATTCTGCACGATCCATTACTCCATGGTTCAAGGAGTAATTTTGACTTTCAAGTATTATTTAAGGAATACATTTTGTAAGGCTGTGGCTGCCGTAGTGATTCTTCTGTACAAAGTAACTTGAAAACCTTCTGGAAAGAATTCATCATTCTAGATGCCAGTAAGGACATTTATGATTCATGGGAGGAGGTCAAAATATCAACATTAACAGGAGTTCAGAAGACATTGACCTCAACCCTGATGGATGACTTTGAGGGGTTCAAGACTTCGGTGGATGAAATAACTGCAGATGTGGTGGAAATAGCAAGATAACTAGACTTAGAAGTGGAACCTGAATATGTGACTGAATTGCTGCAATCTCATGATAAAACATGAACAAATGAGGAGTTGCTTCTAATGGAAGAGTCATGAAAGTGGCTTCTTGAGATGGAACCTACTCCTGGTGAAGATCCTGTGACCATTGTTGAAATGACAACAAAGGACTTAGAATATTACGTAAACTTAGTTGATAAAACAGCACCAGAGTCTGAGAGGATTGACTCCAATTTTGAAGAATTTTCTACTGTGGGTAAAAGGCTATCCAACAGCATCACATGCTACAGATAAATCTTTGGGAAAGGAAGAGTCAGTTGATGTTGTAGCCTTCATTGTTGTCTCATTTAAAGAAATCTCTAGAGCCACACTAACCTTCAGCAACCACCACACCGATCATTCAGCAGCCATCAACAGTGAGGCAAGACTGTCTTCCAGCAACAAAGACTCTACTGAAGACTTAGATTATCGTTAGCATCTTTTAGCAATAAAATATTTTTAAATTGAAGTATGTGGATTGTCAGATATAATGCTATTGCAAACTTAATATAGTATAGATTAAACATAACTTTTATAGGTACTGGGAAATAAAAATAATTGTGTGACTCCCTTTATTGTGTTAAACATTTTATTACAGTTGTCTGGAAGCAAACCTGCAATATCTCCAAGGTATGCCTGTATTTTTCTTTTTTTTTGAGATGGAGTCTTGCTCTGTCGCCCAGGCTGGAGTGCAGTGAGGCGATCTCGGCTCACTGCAAGCGCCACCTCCCGGGTTCACGCCATTTTTCTGCCTCAGCCTCCCGAGTAGCTGGGACTACAGGCGCCCACCACCACACCCCGCTAAGTTTTTTGTATTTTTAGTAGAGACGGGGTTTCACCGTGGTCTCGATCTCTTGACCTCGTGATCCGCCCGCCTCGGCCTCCCAAAGTGCTGGGATTACAAGCGTGAGCCACCGCGCCCGGCCTTATTTTTCAAAATGTGGTCTTTTAACATTGCTATGAAGTATATTAGTAATAATATCTTATTTCATGGTTGTCCAGAAAGAAGTTACATAACTTGTCTTAATCTAAAAATCATATCATTTAAAAAGCCTAACGATTTAATATATTTCATAAAGAAAACTTTTGACAATTTGTTTTTAAGAGACAAAGTTTTCTGTGTTGCCCAAACGGTTTGAAACTCTGGGGTCAAGCGATCCTCCTCCCTCAGCCTCCCAAGTAGCTGGGACTACAGGGCATTTGACAATTGTATTACCTGAAACCCAATTGTAAGGCTAGCTCATATCTTTCTCTTAAATGAATCAGCAATCAGTGTTATACGATTTCATTTCCACTGATCTACTTACTAGTTTCAATGGATTTGTGGTGTTACAGTAAGGAAATTTCAGTTGGCCCAAAAGTTTCAATCTACTCCATTTTGCTGCTTCCACAAGGACACCTAGGATTTTAATAATGATAAAAAGATATACTTTCCTGGTACTACTCCCCATTTGACATTTAAGCACAGGGCATTGAAAAGTTAGATTTTTACATTTCAGGTTTGTATAGAAAGAAATGAGGCTCCGGAGAGAGTAAATGACCTTGCTAATGGTTGCAGTGGTTGGGGACAAAGTTGAAGTATATTGATGCACGCACTCAGCCCTGACGCTAACTTTCTAACAATAACAGTCTCAAGTTATAGCAGCAGTTTTCAGTGTATCAAGTAATTATTTACATGAAATAGTGTTTTTTTTGTTTTTATTTCTGTTTTTGCAGGTAGTCTTAGCAGTTCAATTGTAATTTGTTCTTCAGTGACTATCAAATTGGTTAATTATGGAAGCAGTGATGTCCATTAGATTGTAGAGGTGTAAATAATTGTCAAATGTATAGGCAGCAGAAATCTGAAGGCAAATTGTGCCTGTTACTGAGAAGGGAGGTTCTCTTTACGGCTGCTGTGAGCTGGGGACAGAGCAATTTTCTTGTGCTTTTCAGATCTCTCATTTTCTATAAACAAAGTGCTTAATTGTTTTATAAACAACCTAGAAGGGATGTCTATATCACTTGTATAGATTGTCCATTTTTAATCTCTTGATTGTATAAGCAGGTTTTTTTTTTTTTTTTTTGAGACGGAGTTTGCAATGGCACGATCTCGGCTCACTGCAACCTCTGCCTCCTGGGTTCAACCGGGTCTCCTGCCTTAGCCTCCTGAGTAGCTGGGATTACAGGCATGTGCCACCATGCCCGGCTAATTTTGTATTTTTAGTAGAGACAGGGTTTCTCCATGTTGGTCAGGCTGGTCTGGAACTCCCAACCTTGTGTGATCTACCCACCTGGGCCTCCCAAAGTGCTGGGATTACAGTCATGAGCCACTGCACCAGGCTATATAAGCACCTTTTAAATTTAAAGAATTGCCGGGCACAGTGGCTTACGCCTGTAATCCCAGCACTTTGGGAGGCCAAGGCGGGCGGATCATGAGGTCAGGAGATTGAGACCATCCTGGCTAACACGGTGAAACCCTGTCTCTACTAAAAATACAAAAAAAATTAGCTGGGCATGGTGGCAGGTGCCTGTAGTCCCAGCTACTCAGGAGGCTGAGTCAGGAGAATGGCGTCAACCCGGGAGGTGGAGCTTGCAGTGAGCTGAGATTGCAGCACAGCACTCCAGCCTGGGCAACAGAGCAAGATTCCGTTTCAAGAAAAAAAAATTTTAAAGAATTGTTTTCTACTCAAGCAGGGAACTGCTTAGGGCAAACCTGCCTTGTATTCAAAGTCACTCCTCTGCTCACTGAGATAGATGCATATCTGATCTGCCTCCTTTGGAAAGACCAATCAGAAATGTAACCCTTTATGTATCACCTAGCTGACCTGGAAGCTCCCTCCCTGCTTCACGTCTTCCTGCCTTTTCTTCAAGTTGTTCTGCCTCTCCAGACCGAACCAATGTACTTCTTACATATATTGATTGATGTCTCATGTCTCTCCCTAAATGTATAAAACCAAGCTGTGCCCTGACCACCTTGGGCACATATCAGGATTTCCTGAGGCTATGTCACAGGCACATCCTCAATCTTCGCAAAATAAACTTTCTAAATTAACTGAAATAAATAAATAAATGTTTTCTAACTATAAAACAAATATGTGCTTAGAGCAAAAAACTTACCTAGAAAAGTACTAGGCCTGAATTCCACCACTTTTAATATTTGGTGAACACACATATGTACACATACACAAATTATAATATGCATATTCTATTGTACATTTGTGCTTCTCAGCAGAATATCATGCACATGTCCCAATTAATAAGTAAGCTATAATATGTTTAATTGATACATCACATTACATTCCATGGACTTACACTCTTTACATAAGCAGTCTCATTATTAAACATTCAGGATATTTCCATTTTGAATCTCATTTATTTATTTAGAGACAGGATCTCGCTCTGTCACCCAGGCTGGAGTGCCATGGTGTGATCATAGCACACTGTAGCCTTGATCTCCCAGGCTCAAGCACTTCTCCTGCCTCAGCTTCCCAAGTAGCTGGGACTACAGGTGCCTGCCACCATGCTTGGCTAAGTTTCCTATTTTTAGTAGAGACAAGATCTTGCTATGTTGCCCAGGCTGGTCTCAAACTCCTGGGCTCAAATGCTCCTCCTTCCTTGGCCTCCCAAAGTGCTGGGATTACAAACATGAGACAACGTACCCAGCCTTTGAATCTCTTTTAAATACTTTGAGAAACAACTTGTACATACATGATGATACAGTCATGATTTTTAAAAGTTTATTTCCAAGGATTTTTTTTTTTTTTAATAAAAGAAATAGGGCCAGGTCTGGCAGCTCATGCCTGTAAATGCAGCATTTTGAGAGGCTGAGGCAGGTAGATCACTTGAGCCCAGGAGTTGGAGACCAGCCTGGGTAACATGGTGACAACCTGTCTCTACAAAAAAAGAAAAAATTAGCCAGTTGTGGTGGCACATGCCTGTAATCCCCACCACTCGGCAGGCTGAGGCAGGAGTATCACCTGAGCCCAGAAGGCAGTGATTGCAGCGACCTGTGATTGCACCACTGCACTCCAGCCTGGGTGACAGAGTGAGACCCTGTCTCAAAAAAAGAAAGAAATAGAGAAGAAAGAAAGAGAAAGAAGGACGGAGGGAGGGAGGGAGGAAGGAAGAGAAATATTTAAATTAAAGTGAAGGGAGGAAGGAAGGAAAATATTTCAATTAAAGTGGAGATCCCTTTTGTTGTTCTCCCTGTTTCCCTGTTATTTTTTCCAGAGTTCATAAGTAATATATAATATTGCTTTATGTATTTATTTTTGAGACAGGGTCTTGCTCTGTCACCCAGGCTGGAGTGCAGTGGCCCAGTCATGGCTCACTGCTTCCTAGGCCTCTTGGTCTCAAGCAATCCTCCTACCTCAGCCTCCCTAGTAGCTGGGACTACAGGTGTCCGTCACCAAACCTGGCTAATGTTTTAATCTAATTTTTGTAAAGATGGATTCTTTTTTCTTTTTCTTTTCTTTTTTTTTTTTTTTTTTTTTTTTGTGACGGAGTCTCCTTCTGTCACCCAGGCTGGAGTGCAGTGGCACGATCTCGGCTCACTGCAACCTCCACCTCCTGGGTTCAAGTGATTCTCCTGCTTCAGACTCCCAAATAGCTGGGATTACAGTGCCTGCCACACCAGACCTGGCTAATTTTTTTGTATTTTTAGTAGAGACAGGGTTTCACCCTGTTGGCCAGGCTGGTTTCAAACTCCTGACCTCAAATGATCCACCTGCCTCGGCCTCCCAAAGTGCGAGGATTACAGGTGTGAGCCACCGCGGCCAGTAAGATGAGTTCTTGCTGTGTTGCCCAGGCTGGTCTCAAACTCCTGGCCTCAAGTGATCCTCCAGCCTCGGCTTACCAAAGTGCTATCTCCAAAGAGCCAGGAGACTCACATCTCCTGCATCCATTTAACATAGCTTACTTGTTAATTGGGACATGTGCACAATATTCTGCTAATTTGTACATTTTAAAAAGTTACATAGCTGCTGTTGTTCCAGGGGCACTGGAGACAGTTATGCCATGTACAACTATGTACAGTGATTCTATATTAGTTTCAGTGTATCATTTAGCAACTTTTTTCTATTAACAAATTGCTTGAGATATAGTACTATAGAACATGTGGTTTAGCAAAATTAGGGAATAAACCAAAAGAGAGAAAAACTTTGTGTCCAGGAATGGAGGATCAAATATTCATAGAAAAGTGAAGGAACAGGAAGACAACTGTGCGCCTGTCTTAGGCAACAACCACTTCAAATTGGAGGAGGAGGAGGAGGATGAAAAACTGAGAAGGACTCCAGGAAAAAAGGGCAAAAAATTTAAAAATCCCAATCCATTATTGTGCGATGTCAGAACACCAAAGATAAAGAAAAGATTACACATCAGGAAATTGGATTCAGAATGGCATCAGGCTTCTCAATAGCAACATGGGATGCTGAAAGATAGTGAAGGATTGCCTTCAAAATCCTGAAGAAAATTATTTTCAACCTAGAATTACACCCATAGTCAAATATCCATCAAAAGGAAATTAATGTGAGCAGAATGCCATGCACTGACTGATAAATGTACTGAGAATGCTGGAGTTAGAAAAATAATCATATTGCAAGCATTATAGTAAAGATTGGTTCAGGTAAAAATCATTAATGTATGCTGAATCTAGAGGGAAATTTAATGAGGAGGAGAATATTTGTATAGTCTTAAATATCTACCCATGGAAAGCTTATTAGTTGCAAGAGAAAGCAAAGTAAGCATCTAGAGATTGTACAACATCTTGACTGGACACAAAAAATTAACACCACCAATGAGGAGTATATAGAAATTGTGACCTCCATATGTGGTGATCTGAGAAAGGCACATCACTTGAATGAATTTTCTAACCAAAGATGAATGTCTGGATCTAACCACAAGGATGCACCAGATAAGCCCAAAATAGAGTATGTTATATTACAAAAGGAGTTTCTGTATTCTTAAAAAAGTGTTAATTGCTGTAAAAGACAAAGATTGAGAAAAGATTCCAGATTATGGGTGACTAAAGAGACATGTCAACTAAATGCAATGCTTGATCTGACTGAATCTTCTACTAGAGGAGAAATAAACTGCTAAAACAGACATTGTTGGGCCAATTTACAACATTAAAATCTAGACAATATATAAAAACATTGGATCAATGTTAAATTTACTAAAGTTGATAACTGTTATGGTTATTTGGAGAATATTTTATTCCATGGAAATATTATATATACACTGAAGTATTTATAGATAAAGGGCCATGGTGTATGTAACTTTTTTTTTTTTTTTTTGAGATGAACTTTCACTCTTTTTGCCCAGGCTGGAGTGCAAAGGCGTGATCTCAGCTCACTGCAACCTCCACCTCCCGGGTTCAAGTGATTCTCCTGCCTCAGCTTCCCGAGTAACTGGGATTACAGGCATGCGCCACCACACCTAGCTAATTTTGTATTTTTAGTAGAGATGAGGTTTCACCACGTTGGTCAGGCTGGTCTGGAACTCCTGACCTCAGGTTATCTGCCAGCCTCAGCCTACGTAAGTGCTGGGATTACAGGCATGAGCCACCACGCCCGGCCTATGTAACTTATCCTTAAATATTTTAGAAAAAAATGATTATTTGTCTATCTAATCTTCTATCACGTATTCATTCACCCATCCACAAGAGAGAAAGAAAGGAAGAAAAAGAAAATGCTAAAGAAAATTGAGTAAAATATTAATAAGTGAGTCTGGGTAAAGGGTAACAAGTGTTTCATGTATATTCTTATTCTTACAGCTCTTCTATAAATTTGAAATTTTTCCAAAACAAAATAATATTATAAAGATATTTTAAGCATTCGGGAACTAAATAATTTAACCATCATGTTATAAGAATATGTGTGTTTCAGAAAAATGAGGAAACAATAAAAAAATGTAGGGGATCCAGGAAATTGGGTATCCAGCACAGAAGAAGGAGAGAATGGTTATCCTTCTCTTGTGCAATTTTATACTAGGGTTAGGCAGCAACCAATCAAGATTCTAATAGAACAATAAGAGGTTGTGAGAGGGAGATCTTCTGGAGAAAAAAAAAGGTGGGGGGAATTGATAGATTGCTTGAGGTACTTAAGTGTTGGGGAAAATACTGTTTGACAGGTCTGTGGGAGAAAAGGGTCATAAAAAACAAAGCAAATTACAAAAAGAATTCAGGCAACTGTGAACTACAGGAAAAACGAAAAGTTGAGTGAGAAAAAATGTAATTAGGAAGCACTACTTAGTTTAGAAAGTAACATTTATGCAGCCATGATAATGTAAATGCTGCATTTCATTACAACCAAAATTTATGGATATAATAATATTGGGAGAATGAGAGTAGTAATGTTGGGAGAATGGGAGTATAGTGAGATGTAAAACAGCTAAATCCTCAATAATTGCAACAGGAACTTAACTGATTCTAGCTAAAATAGATAACTACCTCTATGAAGAGCAGTGTAAACACATGTGGCAGCTACAGTTGGTTGTCTACAAAACATCCAGTCTCTTTCTTCCTTCTGTCTGGGTTTTGTTCAGCATTCCCTCCCTCCATTAGCCATGCACAGCAAGGTGCATCTCCAGAGGGTAGACATTGCTTGCTCCAAGTCAATTATGGTGTTTCTGTACCGCTTCCTGACCAGCTAGGGCATAGCAATGTGTTGCAATTCTAGCCAAGAACATACAAGGGAGGGCTTCTTAGGAGCTTGAAGGAGTAAATTTTTTACTTTTACAAAAGAGACACTGAGGAAGTGGCCTTTCGGTATTGTTATGTCTGGATGTGGTATTCAGAGCTGTTGCATTCATCTTGTGAGCCTCATGTGAGCCAGACAAAATGACAGAGGGCAGACAGAGCCCAGATAATCTCCGAGAAGTGGAGCCTGGATCACACTACACCTTATATTTTCTTTTGGAAATGTCTTTAAAAGATAAAATCAACATAAAATAAATATAAAGTAAAAAAAAAAAAAAAGAAACTAGTACTTTTTGCCATCTAAATCCTTCATCCAGATGTTATTGTGAACAGGGTGCACATTATTTAGGTCATTTTCCACATGCATATGTGATTTTTAAAATATATGTATGTATGTTCATACATACATGAACACATATGCAATTTTTAAAAAGCCCAATGGGGATCATACTATAGGCCATTGATTCTCAAACTTGAAAATGCTTAAGAATTCTCTGGAGGGTTTCTTAAATACAGATTACTAGATCCTATTCACAGAAATGCCACACCACAGGGCATGCTCAGTCCTTCCAAGGATTAGTGGGCAGACTCATCTGGAGGCATGGCCACCTCAGACCTTCTGAACATTCATGACTCACGTCTCCACTCCTCCCACTGCTCTCGAGTCTTGAGGGAATAATCCCATTCTAGATTCCCCTTCTCAAACAGAAAAACACAAGGCCTGCATTGAATCCTCTCTCCAGGCTAGTTAATTCCCTCAATAAACTTAGGCTTTTAACAGAAAATGCCTGTGTTTAGGGATTATTTTCATGTCAGTAGATTCCAATGTGCAGTTTCTTTCCCTCCTTCTCTCCCTCCCTCCTTCTCTCTTTCCTCTTTCTTTTTCTTTCTTTTTTTTTAAGAAACATAAACACTTTTATTATTATTATACTTTAAGTTCTAGGGTACATGTGCACAACGTGCAGGTTTGTTACATATGTATACATGTGCCATGTTGGTGTGCTGCACCCATTAACTCGTCATTTACATCAGGTGTATCTCCTAATGCTATCCCTCCCTCCTCCCTCCACCCCACGACAGGCCCTGGTGTGTGATGTTCCCCACCCCATGTCCAAGCGTTCTCATTGTTCAATTCCCACTTATGAGTGAGAACATGCGGTGTTTGGTTTTCTGTCCTTGTGATAGTTTGCTCAGAATGATGATTTTCAGCTTCATCCATGACCCTACAAAGGACATGAACTCACCCTTTTTTGAAATACACTTTTTAACTGCTCCCATGAAAAGAGAAAAATCCAGATTTTAGTACCCGAGACACTGGCTACTCTCCTGGGAGAGGAAACAAAAATAACTCACTCCTTGATGGTTGGCAGCAGCAAAATCAAGCAAACGAACCATAAGTCACTTTTTAAATTGCCCTGCCACATCCACGGTATGCCAGATGCTGCAGTAAAACCCATCAGATGAACCTTTTCAAGATGCTTTCTGCCTGATTTACTCTTTCTGCTCTTTACAATATATTTTCCCCGCAAATGAGTGCATGCTCATTCTGTCTGATTTTCTACCTCCTGGCAAACCTTCATTACAAAGATAGTGAGAAACAGGCTGGCAGAAACCTTCAGGGAACATCAGCAGACTTGAATCTAAAATGATTGTGGGCCAGGCCTGATGGCTCATGCCTGTAATCCCAGCACTTTGGGAGGCTGAGGCGGGCGGATCACTTGAGGTCAAGAGTTTGAGACCAGCCTGACCAACATGGTGAAACCCCGTCTCTACTAAAAATACAAAAATTAGCCGGACATGGTGGCGGGCACCTATAATTCCATCTACTCGAGAGGCTGAGGCAGGAGAATCACTTGAATAAGGGAAGTGGAGGTTGCAGCGAGCCAAGATCGTGCCATTGCGCGCTAGCCTGGGTGTCGCGGTGAGACTCTGTCTCAAAAAACAAACACAAAACCAAAACAACAAAAAAATGATAATGGTTGGCTGGCATGGTGGCTCATGCCTGTGATCCCAGCACTTGGGGTGGCCGAGGCAGATGGATCACTTGAGGTCAGGAGTTCTGACCAGCCTGGCCAACATGGTGAAACCCTGTCTCTACAAAAAAATTCAAAAATTAGATGCGTGGTGGTGCGCGCCTGTAATCTCAGCTACTCGGGAGGCTGAGGCAGGGTAATTGCTTGAACTTGGGAGGCAGATGTTGCAGTGAGCCGAGATCATGCCTCTGCACTCCAGCCTGAGTGACAGAGCGAGACCCCATCTCAAAAAACAAACAAACAAACAAAAAAAACAGAAAAAAATGATAACTGTTCTTTGGAGACAAATTTATTCTAAATTAAGTGTGCTTTTCTAACAATAATGAGATATGTGATAGTTGATGACACGTTGGTGAACCCACTAAACAAATTAATTCATTCTCTTAACAATACTTATTGGGTGCCTACTATGTGCTAGGCATTGCACTAGGACTAAGATACTGTGATAAACAAGTCATCCCCTCTTGGTAAGCACTTGAAGGAAAGGTATGGGGTATTGGGAGTAAAGAGGAGGGGCTGAGGGAAAAACGCAAATGTCCTGGAATAGTCAGGTACATGGCTCATTTGAAATACTGAAGGAAGTTTGCTGTGGCTGGAATAATGAGTGAAGGATGGAGAAAATAAAAAGTACACGATAGCATCATTTTACTAGTGCAACTTGCTTACTTGTTAAATAGAGATTTTTTTAAAAAAAATTCTTTTTGTAGAGATGGGGTCTCACTCTGTTGCCCAAACTGGTCTTTAACTTCTGGCCTCAATTGATCCTCCCACCTTGCCTCCAAAGCACTGGAATTACAGGTTTGAACCACTGCACCTGGCCTCTATCAATTATTGAGAATGGAGTATGGAAGTCTCCAACTATTATTACTGAGTTGTCTCTTTTTCAATTCAATTCTTTTAATTTTTAGTTTCATGTATTTTGGGGCTCTATTATTAGGTGCATCTATGCTTATAATTATTATTTCTGCATGCTAAATTGAGTTTTTTTTTAACTGTTACAAAACATCTTTCTGTCTCAAGTACCTTTTTTTTTGTCTAGGAGTCTCTTTTGTCGATATAGTACAGCTACTTCAGCTCTCTGATGGTTACTGCGTGCATAGCATATCTTTTTGTCATGATTTTATTTTTAGTTTAATTGTGCCTTTGATTCTAAATTGTGTCTTTTAAGACAGCATATAGTTTGATTATTTAAAAAATCTATTCTGCTAGTCTATGCCTTATAAGGCCTACTTCATTTAAACTTAATGTAATCACTGATGTGGTAGGATTTACATCTGCAACTTTGCCGTTTGTTGCCTATATGTCTTCTGTCTTTTTTGTTCCTGTGTTCCTCTACTGCCTTGGCCTCCCAAAGTGCTGGAATTACAGGCATGAGACACCACACCCGGCCCTGGACTTATGTTCTTAAAAAGTTATTATTCAATGTGTTATAACCAATTTCAGTCACTATTCTTATTCTTTTTTTGAGACAGAGTCTCATTTTGTCACCCAGACTGGAGTGCAGTGGTGCCATCTTGGCTCACTGTAACCTCCACCTCTCAGTTCAAGTGATTTTCCTGCCTTAGTCTCCTGAGTAGCTAGAATTAGAGGCACATGCCACCACACACAGCTAATTTTTGTATTTTTAGTAGAGATGGGGTTTCACCATGTTGACCAGGTCTGGTCTCAAACTCCTGACCTCAAGTGATCCACCCACCTAAGCTTCCCAAAGTGTTGGGATTACAGGCATGAGCCACCATGCCTGACCATTATTCTTATTCTTGAGTTGTCTTAAATTTGGCTTCTAGGAGCCCTTTCATTCTGGCTCCTGTGTCCTTTGGCCCTCCTCCAACTGGTATTTGAGGATTTTTGTGCTTGCTGGTGCAATATGATGTCCTACACTTAGTTGATAACTTCCGGTCTCAGCCCTGGAATCAATGATTTCTCTGAGGAGCTCTGGTATGGGATGGTATTTAGACACCAAGAGCTGGCTAGATAGCTTGTTATCTTCACCATGGATTATTCAAGACTAGTTCATTGGTGTGGGCTGCTGGACTTTTCTTTCCTTCTTTCCTCCTTTCCTTCTTTCTCTCTTTCTCTTCTTTCTTTCTCTTTCTTTCTTCCTTTCTTTCTTCCTGTCTTTCCTTCTTTCCTTCTTTCCCTCTCTCCCTCGTTCCCTCTTTCCCTCTTTCTCTCTCTCTCTCTTTCTCTTTCTTTCTTTCTCTTTCTTTCTTTCTTTTCTTTTCTTTTCTTTTCCTCTTTCTTTCCTTCCTTCCTTCCTTCCTTCCTTCCTTCCTACTTTTCTTTCTTTCTTTCTTTCAGTCTTGCTCTGTCACCCAGGCTACAGTGCAGTGGCGTGATCTTGGCTCACTGCAACCTCCGCTGCCCAGGTTCAAGCAATTCTCCTGTCTCAGCCTCTCAAGTTGCTGGAACTACAGGTGCACACCACCATGCCCAGCTAATTTTTGTATTTTAGTAGAAATGGGGTTTTGATGGGGTTGCCATGTTGGCCAGGCTGGTCTCGAACTCCTGACTTCAAGTGATCCACCCACCTCAGCCTCCCAAAGTGTTGATTACAGGCATGAACCACCATGCCCAGCCTGGACGTTTCTTTATGTCTTGAATTATAGCTTCATGTGGAAATCCAAAGTGAAGAACAAGATCGATTGCTATGATCTTGGTACTGAAGGATGATGACCAAGGGATATCAACTGTTGGTTCTCATTTGAACCTTAGTCATTGTGGGATTTTTATTGTAAGAAACAAGTAGGCTGGGCGTGGTGGCTCATACCTGTAATCCCAGCACTTTGGGAGGCTGAGGCAGGTGGATCACCTGAGGTCAGGAGTTCCTGACCAGCCTGGCCAACATAGTGAAACTGTGTCTCTACTAAAACTACAATAAATTATCCAGGCATGGTGGTGGGAGCCTGTAATCCCAGCTACTGGGGAGGCTGAGGCAGGAGAATTGCTTGAACCCAGGAGGTGAATGTTGCAGTGAGCCGAGTTTGCGCCACTGCACTCCAGCCTGGGCAACAGGAGTGAGACTCTGTCTCAAAAAAAAAAAAAAAAAGCCTGCCTGCCTGCCTGCCTGCCTGCCTGCCTGCCTGCCTGCCTGCCTGCCTGCCTTCCTTCCTTCCTTCCTTCCTTCCTTCCTTCCTTCCTTCCTTCCTTCCTTCCTTTCTTTCTTTTCTTTCCCCTCTCTGGCCCAGGCTACAATCTACTCGGCTTGCTGCTGCCTGCGCCGCGGACTGCCTGGGACTGCCGGCGCCCGCCACCGCTGCCTGCCTTTTCTCCTTTGGATGCAGGCACGCGTTCACCATCTTGGCCACGCTGGTCGCCAGCTCCTGACGCCGAGTGCTCTGCCCGCCTCAGCCTCCCGAGGTACTGGGACTACAGACGGAGTCTCGCTCACCCAGTGCTCGGTGTTGCCCGGGCTGGAGGGCGGTGGCGTGGTCTGGCCTTGCGGCAGCCTCTACCCCGCGGCCGCCTGCCTTGGCCTGCCAGGGTGCTGGGATTGCAGCCCCTGCCCGGCCGCCACCCCATCTGGAAGGTGGGGAGCGCCTCTGCCCGGCCGCCCCGTCTGGGAGGTGAGGAGCACCTCTGCCCGGCCGCCCCGTCTGGGAAGTGAGGAGCGCCTCTGCCCGGCCGCCCCGTCTGGGAAGTGAGGAGCGCCTCTGCCCGGCCACCCACCGTCTGGGAAGTGAGGAGCGCCTCTGCCCGGCCACCCACCGTCTGGGAAGTGAGGAGCGCCTCTGCCCCGCCACCCACCGTCTGGGAAGTGAGGAGCGCCTCTGCCCGGCCGCCCCGTCTGGGAAGTGAGGAGCGCCTCTGCCCGGCCACCCACCGTCTGGGAAGTGAGGAGCGCC
Organism: Symphalangus syndactylus; assembly: GCF_028878055.3. Taxonomy (NCBI): domain Eukaryota; kingdom Metazoa; phylum Chordata; class Mammalia; order Primates; family Hylobatidae; genus Symphalangus; species Symphalangus syndactylus. Next base: position 120,331,203 of record NC_072423.2, on the reverse strand, counting down.
TCTGCCCGGCCACCCACCGTCTGGGAAGTGAGGAGCGCCTCTGCCCGGCCACCCACCATCTGGGAAGTGAGGAGCGCCTCTGCCCGGCCACCCACCGTCTGGGAAGTGAGGAGCGCCTCTGCCCGGCCGCCCCGTCTGGGAAGTGAGGAGCGCCTCTGCCCGGCCGCCCCGTCTGGGAAGTGAGCAGCGCCTCTGCCCGGCCACCCCGTCCGGGAAGAAGTGAGGAGCGCCTCTGCCCGGCCGCCCCGTCCGGGAAGAAGTGAGGAGCGCCTCTGCCCGGCCGCCCCGCCCGGGAAGAAGTGAGGAGCGCCTCTGCCCGGCCGCCCCATCCGGGAAGAAGTGAGGAGCGCCTCTGCCCGGCCGCCCCGTCTGGGAGGTGAGGAGCGCCTCTGCCCGGCCACCCATCGTCTGGGAGGTGAGGAGCGCCTCTGCCCGGCCACCCATCGTCTGGGAGGTGAGGAGCGCCTCTGCCCGGCCACCCATCGTCTGGAAAGTGAGGAGCGCCTCTGCCCGGCTGCCCCATCTGGGAAGTGAGGAGTGCCTCTGCCCGGACACCCATCGTCTGGGAGGTGAGGAGCGCCTCTGCCCGGCCGCCCATCGTCTGGGAAGTGAGGAGCGCCTCTGCCCGGCCACCTATCGTCTGGGAAGTGGGGAGCGCCTCTGCCCGACCACCCATCGTCTGGGAAGTGAGGAGCGCCTCTGCCCGGCCACCTATCGTCTGGGAAGAAGTGAGGAGCGTCTCTGCCTGGCCGCCCCATCTGGGAAGTGAGGAGCCCCTCTGCCTGGCCGCCCCGTGTCTGGGTAGAAGTGAGGAGCTCCTCTGCCTGGCCGCTCCGTCTGGGAGGTCTACCACGGAGGCCAGAAGCAATGTGGGGGCTGGACGTGGTGGCTCACGCCTGTGGTCCCGGCACTCTGGGGGGCGAGGCGGGTTGATCACTTCGGGCTAGGAGTTCGAGACCAGTCTGGCCAACTTGGCGAAACATGAAGAATACAACAGACAAACCAACCAACCAACTCAATGACAACAAAACAGGTCTACCCTGGAGTCATACTCTAATTTTTTCTATTTTCCTCCCTTTCTGATCCTTTATCCCACTTTCTTTTTCTTCCTCTTCCTTCTCCCTCTTCTTTGTCAAATAGAGGATTGAGTTATTATCACTGATCCATATAAAGTCCCTCTCTCATTTATTTTAACTCCCACCCCCATTTCTATTCCCCGACTTCCCATGTGCAACCTTCCTAATATGTTTGATACGCATCTTTTTGTTTGTATGTATTTTTAGAAAATGTTTATTGTTTTTGTATGCAAAAAAAATTAAAAAAAAAAAGAAACAAGTAAATAATTTATGATTGGCTGACATGTCTAATTTATATAGCTATCTGATTTCCAAATAACTAACAGAGTACTTGGCATATTTGTAGTCACCAGGGAGGTTCTTCCTGCCTGCTGCACAGACAAAACCAATTCACTGAGACCATATGGCACTGCAATAAAGTAAGAGTTTAATTGACATGAGGTGGGCCATGCTATGCAAGAGAGAAAGTTATTATTCAAATAAATCTCCCTGAAGGTTCATAGATTAGAGGTTTTCAAGGATAGTTTCGTGGACTGGGGACTAGGGAATGGGGAATGCTGATTGGTTGGGGATGAAATCATAGGGGTATGGAAAATGGTCCTTGCTGAGGTGCTGAATCTGTCTCTGGGTGAGGCCACAGGACCAGCTGAGTCATGGGTCATGAGTCCAGGTGGGGTCAGTCTGAACGACATTTCAAAAAACCAGTGTTAGGTTCTACAATAGTGATGTTATATCTAAAACCAATCTTAGGTTCTATAATAGTGATGTTATCTATAAGCAGTTGGAGAAGTCACAAATCTTGTGACCGCTTGAACAATGGCTGGTTATCATTTAACTAAGCCTACATCTCAACAGAATTCAGGCCCCTCTCTATTCCTAAACTTGTGGATTTTCACTAATTATACAAAGGCAGTTTAGTTTTGGGAAGGGCTATTCATCCTTGCTTTAAGGTTAAACGATGAACTAAAGTTCTCCCAAAGTCAGCTGGTCTACATGCAGGAATGACCAAGTATAGCTTGGAAGTTAGAAACAAGATGGAATCGACTATGTCAGATTTATCTTCTGTCATAATTTTGCAAAGGTGGTTTTGGTAAAACCCCATCTCTACCAAAAATACAAAAAATTAGCCGGGCATGGTGGTGGGCACCTGTAGTCCCAGCTACTCGGGAGGCTGAGGCAGGAGAATGGCGTGAACCCAGGAGGCGGAGCTTGCAGTGAGCCAAGATAGCGCCACTGCACTCCAGCCTGGGCGAAAGAGCGAGTCTCCATCTCAAAAAAAAAAAAAAGGTGGTTTCAATCTCCCCCTTAGGTTTTAGTGCATATCAATCCTGAGGTGTGAGCTACGGAGATGGGGATGGGAAAAGGGCAATGACTGCTCTTCTTCCTATTGACAGGAGAATAGTTGGGGTAGGGTTGCCCATAGGGTAGGAGGATTGAAACCATCTAGCAGTTGTTTGCATGTATTCACAGGTCCCAGGTTGGGATACCAAGGTCTTCATAACAAAAACATTAGTACTCTTATCCACACCTTTAGCACAGCACTTAATCGAATAGCAGACTGTAAGATAAATAATGAGCCCAACTTAAGGAATGATAGTCTTAGCTTCAGGAATCCCTGTAGAACTGACCTGAAGCCTTGAGAGATCCAGGTGAATGAGAACCAATCAGATATTGGGTCATTAGCAGTGACTCAAAAACAATGGACAAAGTTGGAATCTAATAACAGGCAAACTATAGTTTTTCTGAAACATAATTTTTCTCTTTCCAATTTTCCATTTCTACCTAAGACAAATCATAATAGGACCAATTTATTTGCAAAATAAGTTTTAGTTTTATAATACTTGGTTCAATTATTTGTATACTGAGCAGCAAGAATAAGTATTTGCTATATGGGCTCTTTTGTTTTTAATAAAAGGCTTTCCTGGAATTTATTTCATAAGGAAGCTCAGATTAAATCTTTTAAAAAGCCTCTTGAGCCCAGCCAACTATTTATCTGTGCCTGCAGATACCTGTACAAATTGAGTGAGTTCTTCTCTTCTTGAGATCCCAAAATAACTTAGGGTTCCTGGGCCTGTCAGAAAGCAACATTCTTTCATGGTCATGAAAGGCAAAGGAATTGTTCCAGATTAAAGGAGATTGAGGAGACATGACAACTAAATTCAGTGTGTGATCCTAAATTTGGATTCTAGATGACAAAAAGGACATAAGAACATTCTAAACTTAGATTCTAGATGACAAAAAGAACAATTGGTAAAAATTTGAATAAAGGTTGTAGGTTAGATAGGGCTGTATTAATGGTAATTTCCTTGTTTTGATAATTGTAATATGGTTATGTAAGAAGTTAACATTTGGCCGGGCGCGGTGGCTCACGCCTGTAATCCCAGCACTTTGGGAGGCCGAGGTGGGTGGATCACGAGGTCAGGAGATAGAGACCATCCTGGCTAACACGGTGAAACCCCATCTCTACTAAAAATACAAAAATTAGCCAGGTGTGGTGGCAGACACCTGTAGTCCCAACTTCTTGGGAGGCTGAGGCAGGAGAATGGCATGAACCCAGGAGGCAGAGCTTGCAGTGAGTTGAGATCATGCCACTGCACTCAGCCTGGGCAGCAGAGCGAGACTCTGTCTCAAAAAAAGAAAAAAAAAAGTTAACATTTGGGGAATCTGGGTACATACAGGATTTTTGTACTATTTTTCAACTTTTTTTGGTGTGTCTAAAATTATTTCAAAATAAAAGGTTAAAAAAAAAAGAGTGACATTCTTTACCTACCTTAGTTTAGAAACCCAGTAAAGGATTAAGTATGAGGCCAGTTTTTCCAAAGAGCTTTTACTGGCTCTATTAGATCAACCTCAGTTCCTCAAAACAGTCTGAAAACATGTCATTCCAGCCAAAGCAATGGTAAAACAGCCAGCTTCTCCAATTGTGTCCTGTTACAAAAGAAAACAGATCCTTATTGAAATTATACAAATAACAATATTACCATAAGCTAAGAATACTCAGAAATAGCTTCCAAATTCTAGAGAAATCAGGTAGAAATATGCTTTAAAGTTCACTCACAGGAGTGTACATTATTCAATTGTTAAAAGGTGTAAATAGCTCAAAAGACAAGACATTTTTTGACTCTGAAAAAACACAAAGAATCAGCCACATTTCAAGCAAAAAGTCATAAAAAGATTATTTCAGTCTTCTATTAGTTCAGTTTATACAATTAACTCCTGTTCTGCTTGATACTGATGAACACATCAGCTCTCCTGTGAGAGTCCTGGAAGTTTTTCCCTCTACTTTAATGGCACAATTTCCAAAGTTATCAGAAATCTGCAGCCAAGAGTATCTTTTAAAAGGCAAACTACCTTTTACTTATTTTATTTTTTAGATACAGGTTCTTGTTCTGTCTCTGCAGCTGCAGTGTGGTGGTGTGACCTTAGCTCACTGCAACCTCAAACTCCTGGGCTCAACTGATCCTCCCACCTCAGCCTCCCAAATAGCTGAGAATATGAATGCCTGCCACCATCTCTGGCTAATTTTTGTAGAGATGGGGTCTTACTTTGTTGGCTAGGCTGGTCTCAAACTCCTGGCTTCAAGTGATCCTCCTACCTTGGCCTCCCAAAGTGCTGGGATTACAAGTGTGAGCCCCCATGCCCCGTCACAAACCACCTTTTAAAAAGGATCAATCAAGATAGTAATTATCTATGACAAAAGTCTCAGGACAGCAATGGTTAAAGACACAATCAACAAGGAAATCTGGTCACCTCTATGGCACACAACAATTGAATGTAACAATTATAAATATTATTGATAACATATACTGAGACATTAGAATTATAGGAAGCTTAAATGATTTTGGAACACATACTGATAATATATTTATATAAATATAACCTAAATAAAGTTAAACACCATTTTATATTTGTCAATGTTTTCTGTATAGTTTTAGTAAGCCAAAGGTGACTATGTCTCTTTTGGACTTTAGGGGACCCTCAAAAAAGGCTTACTTTAGCATTTGGTTTTGGAAAGTGTGTCAAATATCAAAGGTCTAAAACACTTGATACCCCAAAATAGGATTATAGGTCATTTATTTAGCTGAAGTGATAACTAAAAAAATTTTGAAGTGCAAAAACCTTTACTTGTTGGTAGAAGGGAGACTCAGCTTTCCAAATAAGACCCAGTAAAGACAATATGAGCTCAGTTGAGCCTGTCTCTTTTCTTTCCCCTCTTTTTTCCTTTTTTTCCTGCAGTTTATTTAAAAGGTAAAGAAAAATCTTTCATCATCTCTCAATATTACGTGAAAATCTTGTTCAAAAGAGAAAACCAAATTCTACCTTTTCATTGATTATTAACGTTAAACCTAATTTTTAATAAAACCTTATAAAATCATTCTTAATCACTTAGACCATATGGCAAGATTTCCATAAACCATCTATAATTCATTATAATTTTCTAACAAAGAACAGATCAGTGTTCCAAGGTAACCCTGTTATTCTGACACATGGGCCCGGATTCTAGCCCTGCATCAGTGTGCTTTTTATTTTAATGTTTAATTTATAGAAAAACTAAATAATCTTTTTCAAATGTTAGCCAACTTGCTTAAACACATAGAACTTCCTTTACAAGATCGATGTTTTACAAATCTTTTACAACTTGCTTAGCCTTTCAGTTTTGTCCTATAATTTTTTTAACTTAAGATAATCCTTAAAAGTTCTAAACTAGAAAAAATTACTTTCTCTTTAATAAAAATCATACTTCCATGTCTTCTTATAATCTTTTATGAAAACACATTCTACTTTCCTTATATGCCTTGCATGTAAAACTATTTCTCACTAGTCTCAATTACATATGTTACAGTGTTCACTCTTAGCAACTTTTATTTTTGTGAGGAACCTGAAATATAAGCAAGTTTAACCATGTATCAGATTGCAGAGCCCAGGATAAGGATAGAGCTGCAGACCCGTCCGACTCTTCCCAGCATAGCCAGGGGACATGGCTAACTCCATGGCTCCAGGCCTTACCTAAAATTTAATGGCTGTAAAACAGGTAAGTCAAACAATTATTAAAAAAAAGTCATAAAAGCAGTTTATGACCTTAAAACTTATAGCAAACGCCGTATCTGATTTGCCTAATTCAAACCAATTGTCTAAATTCGGAAAATATTTTTATTTTATTTTACCAATAATTTTTAAAACCATATTTTTATTTTATTTTTTTTTTAAATTATTATTATTATACTTTAGGTTTTAGGGTACATGTGCGCAATGTGCAGGTTTGTTACATATGTATCCATGTGCCATGTTGGTTTGCCGCACCCATTAACTCGTCATTTAGCATTAGGTATATCTCCTAATGCTGTCCCTCCTCCCTCCCACCACCCCACAACAGTCCCCGGAGTGTGATGTTCCCCTTCCTGTGTCCGTGAGTTCTCATTGTTCAATTCCCACCTATGAGTGAGAACATGCGGTGTTTGGTTTTTTGTCCTTGCGATAGTTTACTGAGAATGGTGTTTTCCAGTTTCATCCATGTCCCTACAAAGGACATGTTAAAACCATATTTACCGAAGAATATAAAGTGATTAAAGTTTCTATTTTTCTGGCAAAATATTTGATTTAAGTGCTTTTTTTCTTTTCTTTCTTTTTTTTGAGACAGAATCTCACTGTGTCACCCAGGCTGGAGTGCAGGGGCATGATTATGGCTCACTGCAGCTTTGACCTCCTGAGCTCAAGTGATCCTCTTACCTCAGCCTCCTGAGTAGCTGGGACTAGAGGCATGCACCACTGTGCCTGGCTAATTTTTAAAATATTTATTTTTTATTTTTTATTTTTTTTTTTGTTTTTGTATTTTTAGTAGAGATGGAGGTTTGCGATATTGCCCAGGCTGGTCTCGAACTCCTGGCCTCAAGTGATACGCCTGCCTCAGCCTCCCAAAGTGGTGGATTATAGGCATGAGCCACCATGCCTGGCCAAAATGTATTCTTATTTTTATTTTTTAACTTTTATTTTAAGCTCAGGGGTACATGTGCAGGTTTGTTACATAGGTGAACTTGTGTCATGGAGGTTTGTTGTACAGATTATCTTATCATCCAGGTAGTAAGCCTAGTACCCATTACTTATTTTTCCTGATCCTTTCCCTTTTCCCACCCTCCAACCCCTGACAGGCTCCAGTGTATGTTGTTCCCCTCTATGTGTCCCCATGTGTTCTGATCATTTAGCTCCCACTTATAAGTGAGAACATGTGGTATTCGGTTTTCTCTTCCTGTGTTAGTTTGCTAAGGATAACAGCCTCCAGCTCCATCCATGTGCCTGCAAAGAACATGATCTCATTCTTTTTTATGACTACATAGTATTCTATGGTGTATATGTACCACATTTTCTTTATCGAGTCTATCATTGCTGGGCATTTAGGTGGATTCCATGTCTTCATTATTGTGAATAGTGTTGCAATGAACATACACATGCATGTGTCTTTATAGTGGAATGATTTATATTCCTTTGGGCATAAACCCAGAAATGGGATTGCTGTTGAATGGTATTTCTGTCTTTAGCACTTTGATGAATCACCACACTGTCTTCCACAATGGTTGAACTAATTTATACTCCCACCAACAGTGTATAACCATTCCTTTTTCTCCACAACTTTGCCAGTGTCTGTTATTTTTTGACTTTTTAATAATAGCCATTCTGACTCATGTGAGATGGTATCTCATTGTGGTTTTGATTTGCATTTCTCTAATTATCAGTGATGTTTAGTTTTTTTTTTCATATGATTGTTGGCTACATGTATGTCTTCTTTTGAAAAGTGTCTATTCATGTTAAATTTATTTTTTTTTTGAGACAAGGTCACACTATGTTGCCCAGGCGAGGCAGGATAGTTAGTCAAGGAAGTAACCATGTCCTTGGGATGCAGCAACCGTGGTGACCACGCTCATTCAAGCATAGCTGTCTCCAGTAGGGAATTGCCCCTGGAGAGAGCATGTTGGTTTTACCTGACCTCAGACTGACCCTTTGTTCATTATAATAGTAAAAAACACACTCCTGGGTGGAGACTTAAGATGCTAATGAGACATGTGATGTATGAACAAGCATATACAACTACTGCACATGTGTGTCGAGAGGACCATCCAGAACATGCTTGTTAGTAACACCTCTTCCCACCCCCTTTTGAATAATCATGTGAGACTCCTATAAAGGGAGTTTCCCCAGTAACAGCCAATGCTATCTTATCCTCACGAGCAGCCTACTCTGAACCCTCTCTCAGGTTGTACTGTTTATTGTGCACCTAACTTTCAGAGTATTCTTTCTCCTTTGTCATGTGCCTGTTATTTAAATTCTTTTAAACTAAGAAGACAAGAATTGAGGTTTCACAACAGCCATCAACAAGGCTGATCTCGAACTTTTGGGCTCAAGCAATCCTCCTGCCTTGGCCTCCCAAAGTGCCAGGATTATAGGTGTGAGCCACTGCTCCCGGCCTAAGTGCTTATTTTTCTTTAAGCCAATTAATTAGAGCTCTTTTATATATTTTGGTACTGAAACATCACACACCTGACACATATGAATACAAAGACAGAAGTAGATCTGGTAGCGTTATAAGATTCTTCATTTGCCGGTTTTTAAGTTTCTCTTCCCTTTTTTATACGGTCAGTCTCTTGATTGCCTGTTCCTTGCCCTAAATAATTCTCAGAGAGGCAATTGTAAATTTGCATTTTTTTTTTTTTTTTGAGACAGAGTTTTGCTCTCGTTGACCAGGCTGGAGTGCAGTGGCGTGATCTCGGCTCACCACGACCTCCGCCTCCCGGGTTCAAGTGATTCTCCTGCCTCAGCCTCCCAAGTAGCTGGGATTACAGGCATGCGCCACTACGCCCCGCTAATTTTGTGTTTTTAGTAGAGACGGGGTTTCTCCATGTTGGTCAGGCTGGTCTCGAACTCCCGACCTCAGGTGATCCGTCTGCCTCAGCCTCCCAAAGTGCTGGGATTACAGGTGTGAGCCACTGCGCCTGTCCTGTAAATTTGCATTCTTAAAGGGACAATTCTTAGGTGAAACAAGATAGAGAATTTATGTTTTACTCAAATCAAGGAAAATGGTTTAAAAGTCCAGCTAAGAATGCCAGGAAAAGCAAAGACCTTTCTTTATACATGGAGTATTTCCTTAAAGATTTAAGTTTATAAATTGGATTAGTGGCTTTAGGGTGGAACCTTTTAAGGAATGGGCCCAAGAAAGCATGCAGTTTCTAGGGCCTAATAAACAGGAGTAGCTGGAAGGCATAACAGATCCTCCAAACTCAAGGATCTCATTTTTACACTGGATCCCGGGTCCCCCAAAAGAGGAAACCGCTATGGGATGAGACAGTGCAATGCTTTTACCATGCATGTCACTGCAAGGATATTCTCTTGAGGCCTGTGAGCAACCCAAAGCCAACCAGCACATTCTGTAATCAGCCCATCTCCCATCCTTTCTTACCAGGCACCCAAGAGCATGATTTTCTTATCCAAAGAACCAGGTATCACTCTGTAGTAATATCCACTCACTGTAAGCAACTGCCATTACATTAGCCATCCCTAAAAGTATACTTTCTCCCTAGCTATTACACACCAAGGCTAACAACCCTTTCATCACGCAAAGTAACTTCTGATGCCCCAAAAGTCAAAAAGGTCAGGTAACACAATGAAAAACGAGCAGGGCCTTAGATTTTGAGAGGGATCTGTCTGCTTACACTTTTTGGGATTCCATGAGGAAAACATGTTTTTCCCAAAATGGAGTCTGTAGCATCTCCTCTGTTTCTCCCCAAAAGTCCCAGGCTCTCTGGAATTACCTTAGGTCTTCTCATGTGGGCATTGAGGGTGGCAACAAGACAGACAAAAGTAAATGGAGAAACAATTCAGTTGACTGAGAGGAAAAAAACTTTTTTTTTTTTCTCTAAAAACAAGACCAAAGAAGAGAAAAAAGCATAAAGGCCTTTTGAATATATGCATAATTTGGATATCCACTTTTAATTAAGTTGACTTTTAACCACAGAGCTCTTTTTAAAAAAATGATTTTAAATATCTTATTACCAGACTGTAGCCAGGACAAACAGCCAACACCTCTGGCTTTTAAGCTTTATTTTTCTTCCCCAAAGGTATTTTCCCAAGTGAACCCAAAAATCCTTAACTAAGGTTATGATTTATCTGTGGACACATGAAGTGTTTCCAAAGAGATGACAAGCGGTTTTTACAAGATCTAGAATCACCACTAAGATACCTTGGAGAAAGGAAAACTCAAGATAGAAAATCAGAAGCTGTCCTTGGAGGGAAAAAGAATCAGTAAACAGCAAAAGCCCCGGAATTTTTTTTTTTTTTTTTTATTGAGACAGAGTCTTGCTCTGTCTCCCAGGCTGGAGTGCAGTGGTGCAATCTCGGCTCACTGCAACCTCCACCTCCCTGGTTCAAGCAATTCCCCTGCCTCAGCCTCCTGAGTAGCTGGGATTGCAGGCGCACGTCACCACACCTGGCTAATTTTTTTGTATTTTTAGTAGAGATGGGGTTTCACCATGTTGGCCAGACTGGTCTCCAATTCCTGACCTCAGGCAATCTGCCCACCTCGGCCTCCCAAAGTACTGGGATTACAGGCATGAGCCACCTCGCCGGGCCATTTCCACAAGTATTAAACCAGAAAGAACTCATTCCCTAAGCCAGGAATTGAACACAGGCCACCTTTTTTGAAAGGGAAATGGCTTAGCTACTGAACTACAGCATGAGGCGACTACCATCTTCTTTCCCAGAAGGAGTCTAGAGCAGTCATTTTCAAGCTTCAAAGGATTTTAACTGCTCAGGAGAATTTTCTAAGACTAGCCATGGCATTATCATGTGTCCTTCTTTTAATTCAAACCTTTAAAAAAATGTTGCAAGTAAAAGTTCTGTAAAATCCTTTTTTAAAAATGGCATACTTAATTCCAATAGCGTGTCAGTCCAAAAGCCAGTTAAACCAGATGGTAATTTTCCCAGATTTTACCATATAAGCAAGAAGTATTTCTACAGATCGGGGAGAGGAGACATGTCTGTGGTCCCCAAGAATTCACTGTCAGAAATGGGCTTAAGATAGTAAAAGATGACAAAAGCCCCATAGGATGGGGCCTTTTAAGAGAAAACTCACCCAAGTGCTTGACACATTTGGGATGGAGAGTGTACTGACACATTTTCAGACACTCGGTAACTTCAGACTGGCTGCCTGACATGAACCTGAAAATTCCTACCTTCCAGATGGTAGAGACAAAGAGAGAATACTACCACACAGTTGCAAAGTCAATCTCTCAAGGACATAAAACAAGACGAAAGGGAAACCTCATCTGGTTTTTGTTTCAGGGACCTGAAGCAAAGTTTGTAACTGACCAGTCTTCAGGGCTAGCTTGAACAGAGGGCTTATAAGGGAACTACAGCAGCGTTTTATCCCATAGTACCCCTCTTTATGACAGAATAACACAGAAGGACAAATTCATAGCACAAAGCACACCAGGTTTGCTACAACCTAAGATTTGTCACACAAATCCTTTTTCCCGTTAATCAAAACTTTGCGGAGGAGACAAGTGGTGATTTTTATCATTCACTCAACCAGTTTGCAGACAGAGAGAGAAGTCAGAAGCCTGACTGTAAGAAATCCTTACCCTTTTGCCAACTTGCCAGGTTTCTGGGTTCCCTTTCTCCGAGTGGTTTTGATGACCCTGTTTGCCATACTGTAGCAGTGGGGGCCAAGCTGCATTACAAAAGAAAACCATCTTTTTCTTTTCATGGAAACATAGGGAAAAGCCTCTCAGTTTTGCATGATGCAGCCCAACTGGCTGCATGGGGAAGTGAATTAACATTTTCCATTCCGGCCAAAACAAAATATACGTGACAAAACACAGACACCAGGCACCCCACTCAGCACCCAAGTATCAACCTGGCAAGGCTCAAACTTGCCCTTGTTGGCTCCTGCTGTCTTTGATCCACTAAGTGGGGTGGGATGACTTCTGACCAGGAGTATCTGCCTCCAGGTAAGACAGAAGAGTGGATGGTCACCATGAGTTATGCCTGTTGAGCTTCCTTCAGGGCCCACTGAATGTGACTGATCAGACAAACTAGGAGAGCCTGCTGGACTTCTGTCAGCAATTTCCCTGGGGAATCCTCTCCACACATACAAACATGCACAGCAAGGTAAAGACAAACAAAAAGGCCTTCCAAACCAAGATTCCAGACCAGAAGAGGATTCTTCCAATCTAACCTCCTATTCTCTGTCTAAATGCGGATAAATCTTCCCAAACTAAGGCTCATCCTACTATTTAGGGAGAGCCAGCTAAGACCTTGGAAGGAGCCAAACTGAGGCCCTCCACAGGTGCTGAACCAATACCCCTGAAGGCGTAGAACTGAGACCCATCCTAAAAAACTGAGACTCCCATAGGAGCCGGACCAACTGGGAGAAGGAAAGAGATGCTAGCTGGGCTTAGAACACTCACCAGACCAGTTTAAAAACATCTTTCTAGGGTGTAGAGTGGTGGCTCATGCCTGTAATCCTAACACTATGGGAGGCTGAGGCAGGCAGATCACTTGAGGCCAGGAGTTCGAGACCAGCCTGGCCAACATGGCAAAACTCCATCTCTACTAAAAATACAAAAATTAGCCAGGTGTGGTGGCACACACCTGTAACCCCAGCTACTTGGGGGGCTGAGGCATGAGAATTGCTTGAACTCGAGAGTTGGAGGTTGCAGTGAGCCGAAATCAAGCCTCTGCACTCCAGCCTGGGCAACAGACAGAGACTCTGTCTCAAAAAAGGAAAAAAGAAAAAAAAAGACATCTTTCCAGGAACTAGTTCTTTATTGCATTGCAATTAGGCTCAAGCACCATGGTCAACATCACCTTGTTGATAGGGAGAGCACTAGAGATGGCCTTCACTGCAAGAGAAATAAGTGGCCACCAGAGCTCACCTTCAGGTCCATCATACCAGTAGGAGATTAACAAACCATGAGCAGGCACCCACCCACAAAGGCGGATCCTAGATGAGCCCTCAATTTGTAATTGCTTGACAGGTTCTTCCTGCCCACTGCAGAGACAAAATCATTTCACTGAGACCAGGGCATTGCAGTAAAGTAAGAGCTTAATTGGCACAAGACAGGCCATGCCACATGGAGATGAACTTATTAATGTAAATCAATCTCTCCAAAGGCTCAGGGGTTAGGGGTTTTCAAGGATAGTTTGGTGGGCAGGGGACTAGAGAATGGAGAATGCTGATTGGTTGGGGATGAAATCACAGAGTGTGGAAAATGGTCCTTGTGTGCTGAGTTTGTCTCTGAGTGGGGCCACGGGACCAGCTGAGTAATGAGTCATAAGCCTGGGTGGGGTCAGTCTGAAAACATCTCAAAAAACCACCTATGGGTTCTACAGCAGGGATGTTATCTACAGAGGCAATTGGGAAAATCACAAATCTTGTGACTTCTGGAACAGCAGTTGGTTATGGTTTAAGCCTATATGTTAGCAGAATTCAGGCCTTTCTCATAATTCTAACCTTGTGGACTTTCATTAGTTTTACAGAGGCAGTTTAGTTTTGGGAAGGGCTGTTATTATCCTTGCTTTAAGGTTGAACCATAAACTAAATTTCTCCCAAAGTCAGCTTGGTCTACACCCAGGAATGACCAAGGACAGCTTGGAGATTAGAAGCAAGATGAAGTCTACTGTCAGATTTCTCTTACTGTCATAATTTCACAAGAGCAGTTTCATATTTAAGGGTTTCAACATGTGCTTTTTAAATAAGTAAATTACTAAAACATCTTTGTATAAATAGTTATTGCATGTCACCAGAAGATTAAACAGTAAATATAGAGGCTCATGAACTACAAATTGTAAAACAGCTCTCACTGTAAATTAAAATACAGATAAATAATTTCTACAGATATTTGTTTATAAATTGAAGAAACTGCTCCCATAATTATAGAGTTACTTTAAGGACATACAGCAAAAAGAATCTTAAAAATTAAACTTGTATATTGTATAGACTTGTATATTGGTAGGTAAATGTTTGTTATTAGCATAAGGGAAGAACATAATGTGAGAATCAGCTAGTTTGGTCTTTCCTTATTAGTGGGGAAAGGGGCAAAATTAGGCATTGTTTACAACTTTATTTGACATGACCCAGATTTTGAGAAAATTGTCTTTTTATCTTTCATTCCTGTATTGACAATTGTCACATGAGAGAACACAGGTCAGTCATGGAAACAGACATTTTGAGCCGTTTCAACTCATCTAGCTGGACACGCATAGACCCAAAACATAGTTCAATTTATTTCTATTCCAAAATAGAGTTCAATTTATTCTTCAGGAACCAACTGAGAGGTCATCTGACTTTGCTGGTATGCTAGCGTAAACCAGTAAGTATCTGAGACAGATCTCAATCAATTTAGAGGTTTATTTTGCCAAGGTTAAGGACCACGGCCCATGACACAGCCTCAGGAGGTCCTGAGAATGTGTACTCAGGGTGGTTGGGTTACAGCTTTGTTTTACACATTTTAGGGAGACAGAAGTTACAGGTAAAGACATAAGTCAATATATGTAAGTTAAGCATTAGTTTGGGCCAGAAAGGCAGGACATCTTCAAGCAAGGGTAGAGGGTACAGGGGGTTTCCAGGTCATAGGTGGATTTAAAGACTTCCTGATTGGCCATATGGTTGAAAGAGTTAAGCCCTGCCTGAAGAGTTGAATTCAGCATAAAGAGATGCTTGAGTTTAGATAAGGGGGTTGTGGAAGCCAGGGTTCTTGCCACGGAGATGAAGCCTCCAGTAGCAGGCTTCAGAGAGAATAGATAGTGAATGTCTCTTCTCAGACCTTGAAAGGTGTCAAACTCTCTGGAAAATACCTAGTAAGGGAAAGAGATTCTCCACTAAAAACAAATTTCTCCCGTAAGAGACAGCTTTGCAGGGCCATTTCAGAATATGTCAAAGAAATATATTTTGGCGTAAAATACTGTGATTTCCTTCAAGCCTGTTATCCGTCGTCTGATACTATACCAGAATCAGGTTGGAATTTGGTATCTTACCGCTACAAGGAATCTGTTTTGCCAGTTTTAAGATCTCCGTTTTAATGTTAATGCTGGTCAGTTGTGTCTAAACTCCAAAGGAAGGAGGGTACGATAAGACACGTCTGACCTCCCACCACCCTTCTCATCATGGCCTGAACCAATTTTTCAGGTTTCTTTGGGGTCCCACTGGCCAAGAGCGGGGTCCATAGAGTCAGTTGAGGGGCTTATTTTTGGTTTACACTAGTAATCCAGAGAGGGGATTAAGCCCTGTTTAACTCTCCACCCTCATTTTCACCTTGTTTGAAAAAAGATTCACACAGTTTCACCAATCATTATTATTATTATTATTATCATTTTTGAGACAGAGTCTTGCTTTGTCGCCTAGGCTAGAGTGCAGTGGTACAATCCTGGCTCACTGCAACTTCTGCCTCTGGGTTCAAGTGATTCTTGTGCCTCAGCCTCCCGAGTAGCTGGGACTGCAGGTGTGCGCTACCACGCCTGGCTAATGTTTTGTATTTTTGGTAGATACAGGGCTTCACCATGTTGTCCAGGCTGGCTTTGAACTTCTGTCCTCATGTGATCTGCCGGCCTTGGCCTCCCAAAGTGTTGGGATTACAGGCATGAGCCACCACGCTCAGCCACCAATCATTATTATTGTTAATTTTTTCTTTTAACACACTGTTGCTGGCTTGAATTTTTTTTAACAATTTTTTTCTTTTTTTTTTTTTTTGTAGAGATGGTTCTTGCTATGTTGCCCAGGCTGGTCTTGAACTCCTGAGCTCAAGCAATCCTCCCCACTCAGCCTCCCAAAGTGCTGGGATTATAGGCATTAGCCACCACACCTAGTTCACCAATTATTAACAATTTCCGTAGTTTAGTGTCTCTCTCTCTCTCTTTCTCCACACACACACACACACACACACATGCACACACACATGCACACACACCTTTTTTTTCTCTTTTTTGTCTGAACGGTTTGAGAGTAAGTTGCAGACATCATGTCCCTTCACCCCTTCACCCCTAAATATTTCCATGGCTATATCTAAAGAGCAATAACATTTTCTTATTTAGGTAACCTCAATATAGTTATCCAAATTTAGGAAATTTAATATTGATCCAATACTATTTTCTAACTGACTATCTAGATTCCAGTTTTGCCAGCTGTCCCATGAATATCCTGTATAGCTATTTTTATTTCTAAGCCAGGACACACATTGGATTTAGCTTTCATAACTCTTTAGTCTCTAATTTGGAGCACTTTCTCAGCCTTTCTTTGTTCTTCGTGACTCTGCATTCTTTAACCTAGGTTTGTCTGATGTTTTCTTATCTTTGAATTCAAGTTATATGTTTTGGACAGAATATCCTAGAAGTAATATCGTGTCCTTCTCAGTGTATTATACCATGAAACATACACTGTGAGACTGTCCCATTACCCATGACAGGAATGGATAAGGTGGTGTCCATCAGGTTTCTGCACTGCTAAATTACTATGTTTTTCTTTTGTAATTAATGAGCACTTTTGTGGGCAATAGTTAGGGTGTATGTGAATATCCTGTTCCTCACAAACTTTCACCTATTCTTGGCTGAATTATCACCCTAATTTTAAAATATAGATAATACATAGATATATAGATATATCTATATAGGTATATATATCTGTATAATCAGTGGAGCATGAGACAGAAACTGAATCAAGTTTTGTAATTCTACTAAATTATCCTTGGCACGTAAAATAATTGCAGAATGCTAGCAAACTTCCGACTAGTTCTTCAGTAGATTGACAAACAAACCAGTCAGGTGACAGCTGCAGATACTTTTAAACAGAGCTATGAGCAACCGCAAGAAAAGAAAGAATAAATTCAGGCTGAGACTGAACCTGGTAAGTCCTCAGGTTACATTCTCCTGCTACTCAGAGCCAGATAAACCTTGACTGTGTGACCCTCAGGCAATCCACCATTAATCTCAGGACTGGGAAAACCCTTAATTTCTCTACGGATTTAGTGAATGCTTATTTTCAAAATGTGCTTGGTTTCCAAGGCGGAAGTGCTTTCCTGAGGAGGGGCTTTCCTTATTTGCAACCAATCTTGACTAGTAAAGGAACTGTACAGGCCACACCCACCTTCTGCTCCTCCAATGCCTGGCGATTAAGGGCACAGAGGTCCCTGGCTTTGTGGGGATGGCTGGGATTGGGCTTTCTCTGGCTGCTTACATGTGGTACATTTACTTCTTTCTAAAGAAATCATTTGTTTTATATTCATTGGTTCTGCATGTCCCCTGACATACATCATATGAAAAAGTGGTGATTCAGAAAGAAGACCTCAAATCGGATGGTCCATCAGTGACAAAGTTCTGCTGGGCTTTTCTAAGCACCTGTGGCTCCAGGATGGAATTATTCTCACAGCCAAGTAACAGTACAGTTATTTTCATTCATCTGTTTACTTGGAAAGAGAATTAATATCTATGGGCTTATACAGAGATTTATGTATAAGGAGAGTTTCCACAGCATTATCATAAAGAAAACTGATGGTCAGAATAAGTGTTCTTCAAGTAAAACAAAAAAGCAAAAAACAATCTACTAGAATGGCAAGAGACTAAACTTAGTTTTTATTCAAATATAATTAACATACAGTGAAATTCACGTATCTTGAGCATTTGATGAATTTTGACAATTGTATATACCACGCATCACCACCAAAACAAGATATATAGAAAATTTTCTTCACTTCAGAATGTTCTCTCCTGTTTCCTTCCAGTCACTACCCATTACCTACAGGCAGCCACTGTTCTGATTTCTATCACTACCTTCGCCTGCAAGGTAACCACTATTCTAACTTGTATCTCGAAAGGTTGGTTTTGCCTGTTTTTGACCTTCATGTAAAGGGAATCATATAGTATATACTCTTTTTGGAGTTTAGTTTCTTTTTTTTTTGAGACGGAGTTTTGTCTTGTTGCCCAGGCTGGAGTGCAATGGTGCAATCTTGGCTTACTGCAACCTCCACCTCCCGGGTTCAAGCGATTTTCCTGCCTCAGCCTCCCAAGTAGCTGGGATTACAGGCATGTGCCACCACGCGCAGCTAATTTTGTATTTTTATAGAGACAGGGTTTCTCCATGTTGGTCAGGCTGGTCTTGAACTCCTGACCTCAGGTGATCAACCCGTCTTGGCCTCCCAAAGTGCTGGGATTACAGGTGTGAGCCACCACACCCCGCCTGGAGTCTAGTTTCTTTATTCAACATGTGAGATTCATCCACGTAGTTGTAATGTTTTATTGCTACGTAATATTCCCCAATATGATTTTGAAGCAAATTTCAGACATCATATCATTCTGTTTGTAAATATTTCAGTAGGTAACTCTAAAAGATGAGGGGTCTACAAAGACCCTAAATTGTTATACCTGAAAGAAATCAGCACAAATGCTGTGGCACATTCTGGTTTTCAGTCTAATGCGGGTGTTGAAAGTTGTGGCCCAGGCTGAGTCAGGAATAGGCAGAGGGGTTGGAGCCTGCTTGTGGCAGAGGAGTGAGGAGTGGGAGGAGAGAATTTATGAACCCTTAGTGGGGTTCTGGGGAAGGGCAAGGCACAGAGAATGAGGGAGGAGGGAGGATGCTGTCACAGCACTTGGAGCTTGATAAATGTATGTGGAATACATGACAACATCAAAGACCTTGGATGGAAAAATACCCTGTTTTCCACTGCTTTTGTCTTTTAGTCCTGGGTTTTCAGCCCCCTGAACTATGTATGTTAAGAAACGTTTATAAGGAGTTATGTGTATTTATTATGCTTAAAGATTCAACTAGCCTGCCTTAGGGTATGTAATATCTCTCAACCCCAAATACTCTTTCTTCTCTTTGTTTAAAATGCATCTTTATTCATATACCCAATTTTTCTTTTTGTTGGTATTAGATTTTGACTACAAGAGATTGGTCTCATTCCCAGGTTACCATGAATATGCCTGCATATCATCTTTTTTGTTCATTAAAAACATTTTTTCACCATTTTAGTTTTCTATTCCAAAAAAAAGTGTGTATTGACCCAACCCGCATGCAAATCAGTAACAGCACATTTCATGTTCTTGGTATATTTCCCTGTGCTTGCCTCTATTTCTGCAGCCCTCCTGCTGTTTTCCTGCCTGTGTGTTCTTTTATTCTGTTGATAGCTTTCATTTTGGTTTTCCCTTCGCATCTGGCCCTTCAAGCTGGGCTGCGGTTCCGCGCTGCGGTTGGGCCATTCAGTGATTGGACTCTGTCCAGCCCCTGCCAAATGCTGTCTCTTTCTGTAGCAGGAAGATGAGCTTAGGATATCTTTCTTATGGTGTCTTGAATGATGTATTTTGCTTTGGGTGCAAAAGCCCATACCAACTTGAAATGCTGTCTATGCTCTGTATTTAATAATAAATAGAATAGCAACAGTAATAATAATAGTAGAAACAGCCTTACACTTTTGGAGCCATCGTTGAGCACAGCCCTCCCCCTGGCTATTATTTTTCAATAATAGTCAAAAAGGTCTATAGATTATATTGCCAAATATCTTCATGAATGTTTTGTTGTGCCAACATTTTTCCCTGTGCTGTTACGGATTGTATCATAGTCCTCTCAATAGAAGTGAAAATTTAGAAATGAGAATTATTCTAGCTGATGACCAGAATAAATACTCGTAAGAAAAAAACTCTTCTATAATGGCAAGAGAGTAAGCCTTATTTTTATTGAAATATGATTAGCAGACGATGAAATGCACATCTTAAGAATTTGATGAGTCTTGACAATTGTAGACAGTCATATACCATCACCAAAACAAGATCATAGATCATTTCCATCATCTCAGAATGCTCCCTCCTGTTCCCTTCCAGTCAATACTCACCCCTCAGAGGCAGCCACTGTTCTGATATTTATCACCATAGAGAGGTTTTCCCTGTTCTTGAATATTGTATAAATGCAGTATGAGTGCTCTTGTATCTGACTTTTTTTTTACTTATTATTATGTCTGTGAGATTTATTCATGCTGTTGGTGTATCTATAGTCCATTCCCTATTATTGCTGAGTAGTATTCCATTATGTGTCAGGTAATTTATCTGTTCACCTGTTGATGGGCATTTGAATTGTTTTCAGTTTTGGACTATTTTGAATAAAGTTGCTATGAACATCTGTGTGCAGGTCTTTATGTGAGTGTGGCAGAAGTCTCTAAAATGTCTCCCAGTGATCCCTACCTCCTGTTGTTCTTGACCCTGTGCAGTCACCTCTCTTGAGTGTGGGTGGGACTTGTGACTCCTTCTAACTAACAGAATATGGTAAAGGTGATGGGATGTCATTTCCATGATTATGTCATATATGACTGTATCTTTCATCCTGCTAGCAGGTGCAGTTGACTCTTTTGCTGTCTTCTATGAAATAAGCTTCCCTATGGAGACACCTACATGACACGGAGCTAGGGGTGACCTCTGATCAACAGCCAGTGATAAATTGAGGCCCTCAGTTGAGAGTCTGCAGGAAACCAAATCCTGCCAACAACCATATGAGCTTGGAAGTGGTTCCTTCCCTAGTTGAGCCTCTGATGAGACCTGAGCCCTGGCTGGCACCTTGATGGCAGTTTTATGAGAGGTGCTAATGAGGAGGACCCAGCTAAGCCAGGCCCAGACTCCTGGCCCACAGAAACTGTGAGCCAATAAATGCAGCTTTTTAAAGCTGTTAAGTTTCTGGTAATATTACACAGCAATAGGTTAAAACAGTGGGCACGCGTTTTTAACTATCTTGGATAAATACCCAAGAGTGGAATGACTAGATCATATAGTAAGTGTATATTTAACTTTTGAAGGAACTGCCAAACTCTTGTTCACGTGGGTGTATATTTTTATACTCCTACCAGCAGTGTATGAGAGTTCCACTTGCTCCACGTCCTCAACAACATTTTGTGTTGCCAGTCTTTTTGATTTTCCATTCCAACTGGCATGGAATTATCACATTGTGGTTTTTAATTTGCATTTACTTGATGACTAAGGAGGAATAAACCTGTTTTAACCCGTTATGCAACCTGTTCAAAATTTGTTTTTCTTCCAAGAGAAATACAGCTTGTTTGTTAGCTTAAGTTTTTTGGTCCTTGTTATTTGAGATACACAGATGAAAAGACAGGATTCCTGACTTAAAGAAACATAATGTAAGGAACACATCAACATATTGTTGCATGTAAAATATAAAATGGGGAATAGAAAACATGAGATATTTACTATATACCTCATATATAAAATGAAAAATGAAATGGAAAAATGAGTAAATTAGTATACTCATTGCTAAGTGAAATAACATGTACTACTATGCCTTAAGGTAGGTGTTTGCAAATTTCATTTTAACATAAGGAATCTGAAGCTTACAGACAATTACCAGTTGAAATGGGCCAGGCTATGCTGCAGTAACAAACATCTCTCCATATTTCAGTGGTTTAAAACAACAAAGGCTTATTTCTTGCCCATATATATGTCCATCATGGGTTGGTCTGGAACTCTGTTCCGTATCTTTGCTGTTTTCATTGTAGAACTCTGGCTAACAGAGTGTGCACCACATTGCTGATACAGTGGCAAAAGGAAAAAAAAGCATAGCAAGGATTGCACAAGCTCTCAAAATTTCACCTAGTAGTGACATATTCACTTTGCTCACTTTTGTGGACAAAGGACAAAGGACTCCTGTGGGGCAGGGAAATATATTTCCATCCTCTAGAGGTAAAGTAATTTACCCTAAAGGGCAGAATCTTGACTCATCCCAGATCTTAAGATTCTAAACCTAATGCTTTTCCTTCTACACCGTAGTTGTCCCAAATGATCCTTAAAATCATATTGTTTCATTTATCTGCTGTTTCCATAGTGTTTTTGTTCTATTTCTAAGGTTGAAATATTCCCTTATTCATTTTTCATCAAAATGAGCCAGATAGCTCATGTAAAAAGAATTTATTTATTTACATGCCTGCTTATACACAGATGCGTATTTTCAATTTCTTCATTTCCAGTTCAGAAAGCTCTGTTGGTAATGAATTTTCATTAAAGTAGTACAAGATTGGAAAATAAAATAAGCTTCGACACATTTTCCAAAATAATCAACACAAACCCAATGTGAGAACCAGTCAATTATTACCTCCAGAATCAGTCCCAGATTATTAAAATGCAATTATACTCAGAAAAGTAACCCAGCAGGGGACCACATTTTTTTTTTCTCAGTCATTTTCACAGTAAATTTTCTTAGGGTCTAGTGGACACCTCTTCTGCACTCTCCTCCTGATATCTGAACAACACTGTAGGTTCACCCAGGACTTAAAAATACCAGAATTTGTTTCTCCCTCCATTGGTTTCAAAGATACCAATTAGATACTAAATCAGATATGGTTAGATACGATCTGTAGATGGGTTTTATATAGCTCACAGTGTTTACAACTTTAAAAGATTAGCTGCCAGTACTTAAAAATTGTGCATATAAGTTTGGATTTGCAGCTTCTCTCGGAAAACTGAAAGAGCTGACAACCCTGGGCCTCATCTCTATGTAGCAATGCTTGCCTGATGCTGAGTAACAGCTGGCCCTTTAGGAGGGCCAGGTGCCACATAGATCCTCATAGTCCCCACCTGGGACCTCTTCACTTACCTGAGTTTCCCAATGAAGGTACGCAGAAATTGAGGCTTTCTCAGCATCTCTCTCTTTCTAATTCTCTGCAGTTTTCCAAAGCCCCAGCTGTCAGAAGCCCTCTGATGCCTTGAGCTACTCAGCAGGAGATCTTCCCTAAGAGCTGCCTGTAGGGATAAGAGCCAGATGCCATAGCAGTAATGGCCAGTGAATTCAGCCCAGGGCGGTGCACAATTCCCTTGGTTCCTGTCAGGAATTTAAGGCAGTGCCTGAGCTTCCCCTGACTTGGTTCCCCAACTTGCCTTTCTTTTTTTTTTTTTTTTTTTTTTTTTTTTTTTTTTTTTTTAATTATACTTTAGGGTTTTAGGGTACATGTGCACAATGTGCAGGTTTGTTACATATGTATCCATGTGCCATGTTGATTTCCTGCACCCATTAACTCGTCATTTAGCATTAGGTGTATCTCCTAATGCTGTCCCTCCCCCCTCCCCCCACCCCACAACAGTCCCAGGAGCGTGATGTTCCCCTTCCTGTGTCCACGAGTTCTCATTGTTCAATTCCCACCTATGAGTGAGAACATGCGGTGTTTGGTTTTTTGTCCTTGCGATAGTTTACTGAGAATGATGTTTTCCAGTTTCATCCATGTCCCTACAAAGGACACGAACTCATCATTTTTTATGGCTGCATAGTATTCCATGGTGTATATGTGCCACATTTTCTTAATCCAGTCTATCGTTGTTGGACATTTGGGTTGGTTCCAACTCTTTGCTATTGTGAATAGTGCCGCAATAAACATACGTGTGCATGTGTTTTTATAGCAGCATGATTTATAGTCCTTTGGGTATATACCCAGTAATGGGATGGCTGGGTCAAATGGTATTTCTAGTTCTAGATCCCTGAGGAATCGCCACACTGACTTCCACAATGGTTGAACTAGTTTACAGTCCCACCAACAGTGTAAAAGTGTTCCTATTTGTCCACATCCTCTCCAGCACCTGTTGTTTCCTGATTTTTTAATGATGGCCATTCTAACTGGTGTGAGATGGTATCTCACTGTGGTTTTGATTTGCATTTCTCTGATGGCCAGTGATGAGGAGCATTTCTTCATGTGTTTTTTGGCTGCATAAATGTCTTCTTTTGAGAAGTGTCTGTTCATGTTCTCTGCCCACTTTTTGATGGGGTTGTTTGTTTTTTTCTTGTAAATTTGTTTGAGTTCATTGTAGATTCTGGATATTAGCCCTTTGTCAGATGAGTAGGTTGCAAAAATTTTCTCCCATTGTGTAGGTTGCCTGTTCACTCTGATGATAGTTTCTTTTGCTGTGCAGAAGCTCTTTAGTTTAATGAGATCCCAC
The DNA here is from genome assembly GCF_028878055.3 of Symphalangus syndactylus. Classification (NCBI taxonomy): domain Eukaryota; kingdom Metazoa; phylum Chordata; class Mammalia; order Primates; family Hylobatidae; genus Symphalangus; species Symphalangus syndactylus. The sequence continues at coordinate 120,307,177 of NC_072423.2, read as the reverse complement.
TTGTCGATTTTGGCTTTTGTTGCCATTGCTTTTGGTGTTTTAGACATGAAGTCCTTGCCCACGCCTATGTCCTGAATGGTATTGCCTAGGTTTTCTTGTAGGATTTTAATGGTTTTAGGTCTGACATATAAGTCTTTAATCCATCTTGAATTAATTTTTGTATAAGGTGCAAGGAAGGGATCCAGTTGCAGCTTTCTACATATGGCTAGCCAGTTTTCCCAGCACCATTTATTAAATAGGGAATCCTTTCCCCATTTCTTGTTTTTGTCAGGTTTGTCAAAGATCAGATAGTTGTAGCTATGCGGCATCATTTCTGAGGGCTCTGTTCTGTTCCATTGATCTATGTCTCTGTTGTGGTACCAGTACCATGCTGTTTTGGTTACTGTAGCCTTGTAGTATAGTTTAAAGTCAGGTAATGTGATGCCTCCAGCTTTGTTCTTTTGGCTTAGGATTGACTTGGCGATGCGGGCTCTTTTTTGGTTCCATATGAACTTTAAAGTAGTTTTTTCCAATTCTGTGAAGAAAGTCATTGGTAGCTTGATGGGGATGGCATTGAATCTATAAATTACCTTGGGCAGTATGGCCATTTTCATGATATTGATTCTTCCAACCCATGAGCATGGAATGTTCTTCCATTTGTTTGTATCCTCTTTTATTTCATTGAGCAGTGGTTTGTAGTTCTCCTTGAAGAGGTCCTTCACATCCCTTGTAAGTTGGATTCCTAGGTATTTTATTCTCTTTGAAGCAATTGTGAATGGGAGTTCACTCATGATTTGGCTCTCTGTTTGTCTGTTATTGGTGTACAAGAATGCTTGTGATTTTTGTACATTAATTTTGTATCCTGAGACTTTGCTGAAGTTGCTAATCAGCTTAAGGAGATTTTGGGCTGAGACAATGGGGTTTTCTAGATATACAATCATGTCATCTGCAAACAGGGACAATTTGACTTCCTCTTTTCCTAATTGAATACCCTTTATTTCCTTCTCCTGCCTGATTGCTCTGGCCAGAACTTCCAGCACTATGTTGAATAGGAGCGGTGAGAGAGGGCATCCCTGTCTTGTGCCAGTTTTCAGAGGGAATGCTTCCAGTTTTTGCCCATTCAGTATGATATTGGCTGTGGGTTTGTCGTAGATAGCTCTTATTATTTTGAGATACGTCCCATCAATACCTAATTTATTGAGAGTTTTTAGCATGAAGGGTTGTTGAATTTTGTCAAAGGCCTTTTCTGCATCTATTGAGATAATCATGTGGTTTTTGTCTTTGGTTCTGTTTATATGCTGGATTACATTTATTGATTTGCGTATGTTGAACCAGCCTTGCATCCCAGGGATGAAGCCCACTTGATCATGGTGGATAAGCTTTTTGATGTGCTGCTGGATTCGGTTTGCCAGTATTTTATTGAGGATTTTTGCATCAATGTTCATCAAGGATATTGGTCTGAAATTCTCTTTTTTGGTTATGTCTCTGCCAGGTTTTGGTATCAGGACGATGCTGGCTTCGTAAAATGTGTTAGGGAGGATTCCCTCTTTTTCTATCAATTGGAATAGTTTCAGAAGGAATGGTACCAGTTCCTCCTTGTACCTCTGGTAGAATTCAGCTGTGAATCCATCAGGTCCTGGACTCTTTTTGGTTGGTAAGCTATTGATTATTGCCACAATTTCAGAACCTGTTATTGGTCTATTCAGGGATTCAACTTCTTCCTGGTTTAGTCTTGGGAGGGTGTATTTGTCGAGGAATTTATCCATTTCTTCTAGATTTTCTAGTTTATTTGCATAGAGGTGTTTGTAGTATTCTCTGATGGTAGATTGTATTTCTGTGGGATCGGTGGTGATATCCCCTTTTTCGTTTTTTATTGCATCTATTTGATTCTTCTCTCTTTTCTTCTTTATTAGTCTTGCTAGTGGTCCATCAATTTTGTTGATCTTTTCAAAAAACCAGCTCTTGGATTCATTAATTTTTTGAAGGGTTTTTTGTGTCTCTATTTCCTTCAGTTCTGCTCTGATTTTAGTTATTTCTAGCCTTCTGCTAGCTTTTGAATGTGTTTGCTCTTGCTTTTCTAGTTCTTTTAATTGTGATGTTAGGGTGTCCATTTTGGATCTTTCCTGCTTTCTCTTGTGGGCATTTAGTGCTATAAATTTCCCTCTACACACTGCTTTGAACGTGTCCCAGAGATTCTGGTATGTTGTGTCTTTGTTCTCGTTGGTTTCAAAGAACATCTTTATTTCTGCCTTCATTTCATTATGTACCCAATAGTCATTCAGGAGCAGGTTGTTCAGTTTCCATGTAGTTGAGCGGTTTTGACTGAGTTTCTTAATCCTGAGTTCTAGTTTGATTGCACTGTGGTCTGAGAGACAGTTTGTTATAATCTCTGTTCTTTTACATTTGCTGAGAAGAGCTTTACTTCCAACTATGTGGTCAATTTTGGAATAGGTGTGGTGTGGTGCTGAAAAAAATGTATATTCTGTTGATTTGGGGTGGAGAGTTCTGTAGATGTCTATTAGGTCCACTTTATGTAGAGCTGAGTTCAATTCCTGGATATCCTTGTTAACTTTCTGTCTCGTTGATCTGTCTAATGCTGACAGTGGGGTGTTAAAATCTCCCATTATTATTGTGTGGGAGTTTAAGTCCCTTTGTAGGTCACTGAGGACTTGCTTTATGAATCTGGGTGCTCCTGTGTTGGGTGCATATATATTTAGGATAGTTAGCTCTTCTTGTTGAATTGATCCCTTTACCGTTATGTAATGGCCTTCTTTGTCTCTTTTGATCTTTGTTGGTTTAAAGTCTATTTTATCAGAGACTAGGATTGCAACCCCTGCCTTTTTTTGTTTTCCAGTTGCTTGATAGATCTTCCTCCATCCCTTTATTTTGAGTCTATGTGTGTCTCTGCACGTGAGATGGGTTTCCTGAATACAGCACACTGATGGGTCCTGACTCCTTATCCAGTTTGCCAGTCTGTGTCTTTTGATTGGAGCATTTAGCCCATTTACATTTAACGTGAATATTGTTATGTGTGAATCTGATCCTGTCATTATGATGTTATTTGTTTATTTTGCTCGTTAGTTGCTATAGTTTCTTCCTAGCCTCGATGGTCTTTACAATTTGGCATGTTTTTGCAGGGGCTGGTACCGGTTGTTCCTTTCCATGTTTAGTGCTTCCTTCAGGAGCTCTTTTAGGGCAGGCCTGGTGGTGACAAAATCACTCAGTGTTTGCTTGTCTGTAAAGTATTTTATTTCTCCTTCACTTATGAAGCTTAGTTTGGCGGGATAGGAAATTCTGGGTTGAAAATTCTTTTCTTTAAGAATGTTGAATATCGGCCCCCACTCTCTTCTGGCTTGTAGAGTTTCTGCTGAGAGATCAGCTGTTAGTCTGATGGGCTTCCCTTTGTGGGTAACCCGACCTTTCTCTCTGGCTGCCCTTAACATTTTTTCCTTCATTTCAACTTTGGTGAATCTGACAATTATGTGTCTTGGAGTTGCCCTTCTCGAGGAGTATCTTTGTGGCGTTCTGTGTATTTCCTGAATCTGAATGCTGGCCTGCCTTGCTAGATTGGGGAAGTTCTCCTGGATAATATCTTGCAGAGTGTTTTCCAACTTGGTTCCATTCTCCCCATCATTTTCAGGTACACCAATCAGACGTAGGTTTGGTCTTTTCACATAGTCCCAAATTTCTTGGAGGCTTTGTTCATTTCTTTTTATTCTTTTTTCTCTAAACTTCCCTTCTCTCTTCATTTCATTCATTTCATCTTCTATCAGCGATACCCTTTCTTCCAGTTGATCGCATCTGCTACTGAGGCTTCTGCATTCTTCGCGTAGTTCTCGAAACTTGGCTTTCAGCTCCATCATCTCCTTTAAGCCCTTCTCTCCATTGGTTATTCTAGTTATCCATTCTTCTAATTTTTTTTCAAAGTTTTTAACTTCTTTGCTATTGTTTTGAATTTCCTCTCGTAGCTCAGAGTAGTTTGATCGTCTGAAGCCTTCTTCTCTCAACTCATCAAAGTCATCCTCCATCCAGCTTTGTTCCGTTGCTGGTGAGGAACTGCGTTCCTTTGGAGGAGGAGAGGTGCTCTGTTTTTTAGAGTTTCCAGTTTTTTTGGTCTGTTTTTTCCCCATCTTTGTGGTTTTGTCTACTTTTTGTCTTCGATGATGGTGATGTACAGATGGGTTTTTGGTGTGGATGTCCTTTCTGTTTGTTAATTTTCCTTCTACCAGACAAGACCCTCAGCTGCAGGTCTGTTGGAGTTTACTAGAGGTCCACTCCAGACCCTGTTTGGCTGGGTGTCAGCACCGGTGGCTGCAGAACAGCGGATTTTCGTGAGACCACAAATTCAGCTGTCTGATAGTTCCTCTGAAAGTTTTGTCTCAGAGGAGTACCCAGTTGAATGAGGTGTCAGTCTGTCCCTACTGGGGGGGTGCCTCCCAGTTAGGCTGTTCAGGGGTGAGGGACCCACTTTAGGAGGCAGTCTGTCCGTTCTCCGATCTCCAGCTGCGTGCTGGGAGAACCACTACTCTCTTCAAAGCTGTCAGTCAGACAGGGACATTTAAGGCTGTGGAGGTTCTCGCTGAGTTTTTGGTTGTCTGTGCCCTGCCCCCAGAGGTGGAGCCTACAGAGGCAGGCAGGCCTCCTTGAGCTGTGGTGGGCTCCACCCAGTTCGAGCTTCCTGGCTGCTTTGTTTACCTAAGCAAGCCTGGGCAATGGCGGGCGCCCCTCCCCCAGCCTCGTTGCCGCCTTGCAGCGTGATCTCAGACTGCTGTGCTAGCAATCAACGAGACTCCGTGGGCGTAGGACCCTCCGAGCCAGGTGCGGGACACAATCTCCTAGTGTGCCGTTTTCCAGGCCCGTTGGAAAAGCGCAGTATTAGGACGGGACTGACCCGATATTCCAGGTGCCGTCTGTTTCCCCTTTCTTTGACTAGGAAAGGGAACTCCCTGACCCCTTGCGCTTCCCGAGTGAGGCAATGCCTCGCCCTGCTTAGGCTCGCGCGCAGTGCGCTCCACCGACTGTCCTGCACCCACTGTTAGGCACTCCCTAGTGAGATGAAACCGGTACCTCAGGCAGAAATGCAGAAATCACCCGTCTTCTGTGTCGCTGGGGCTGGGAGCTCCCAACTTGCCTTTCTGCTTGGACCCTTGTTACACTGACAGTCCATCCCTTGTTCATTCCTATGAGGTGTACGGATTACCAGAGCTGGCTGCAACCTTCTATTCCTTGACAGCCCTCTCCTGGTTTGGACGCTAGGCTTCCTGCTCACCTGTAGCCTCCGCTTACAGCCTGGCTACCTCCTTCGACTGCCACAGCTCAGGGCTTTCAAGTGGGCATGGCGTTGCATCAAGTTGTTATTGGCTTACATTTTGTTATTTATTTGCACAGGGTAAATATGTAGCAGGGTCTTTTTTTTTTTTTTTTTCTGAGGCAGAGTCTTGCTCTGTCGCCCAGGCTGGAGTGCAGTGGCACAATCTCAGCTCAGTGCAAGCTCCGCCTCCCGGGTTCACACCATTCTCCTGCCTCAGCCTCCCGAGTAGCTGGGACTGCAGGGGCCCGCCACCACGCCTGGCTAATGTTTTTGTATTTTTTTAAGTAGAGACGGAATTTCACCATGTTAGCCAGGATGGTCTTGATCTCCTGACCTCGTGATCCACCCGCCTCTGTCTCCCAAAGTGCTGGGAATACAGGCATGAGCCACCATGCCTGGCCTGTAGCAGGGTCTTTGCTTTAGGAGGCGGGATGATGAAATGACCAATGGGACAGAACAGGTAGTCCAGAAACTGGAAAAACACCTATATAGCCACCTGATTTATGACAAAGGTGACACTACAGTGTAGTGGTGAAAGGTTGTATTTTTTATTTTTCATTTTATTTTTTTGAGATGGAGTTTGGCTCTTGTTGCCCAGGGTGGAGTGCAATGGCGCTATCTTGGCTCATTGCAACCTCCGCCTCTCGGGTTCAAGCGATTCTCCTGCCTCAGCCTCCCAAGTAGCTGGGATTACAGGTGCACACCACCACACTCAGCTAATTTTGTATTTATAGTAGAGACGGGGTTTCTCCATGTTGGTCAGGCTGGTCTCAAACTCCTGAGCTCAGGTGATTGACCCGCCTTGGCCTCCCAAAATGCTGGGATTACAGGTGTGAGCCACTTCACCTGACCAGGTTGTTTTTTTTAAATCACAGTGTTGGGTGTATTGTATATCTAAATATAAAAAGTCTATCTTTATCTCTGCCTCACACACACACCAAAATCAATTCCAGGTGAATTGCAGATCTAAAACAAGTAGGACTCTGAAAGAATACATAGGAGGAATCTTCAGGAGCCGGCAGTACCGCTTGTTTATTTAGTTCACTTTTAAAGTCATTCCACACAAAGTAGGATTGAGAGCCTACCACATATTGGGCTTCGTGCTGGGCAGCAGTGACACAAGAGTGAACAAGACACACTCCTTGCCCTCAAAGAGGATGCAGTTTAGTTGGGGAAAGACACAAGAAGCAAATAAGTACAACAAAGTGTGATAAACACCCTAACAGTATATTAAGGGAGCCTAGAGGTAAGGTGAGGTAGGGTGAGGAAAGACTTTCACCCTAGTGCATGAGGGAGGAGTTAGCTGGGAGGAGTGGGGATCAGGGCACGTCTGGCAGAGAAAACAGCGTGTGCAAAGGCAAGGAAGAACTGGGCACACAGATTGCTACCAATTTCTTAAAAATGTGTAGAAACTCTCTCGGATTATATGCTGGCTTCTTGCTGAGAAGTATCACATGTCAGTTTAGCATATATGCCACAACATGTGATGTCAATGATGGGGATTGTTATCCCAGTTTTACTGATGGGACATGTGGATTTGGGGCACTTGGATGACTTATCCAAGTCCATCCACCTCTCTAGTGGAGATGGTGGAATTAGAACTCATGTCTTTGGATCCCTACTTTTGTATTCTTTCCATTATGCCATGTGGCTGCTAGTTCAGCCCAAATCACGCCTTTGGAACATCATAGAGCCGAGGGCTTTAAGGGGAGTAGGAAGGATGCTCACACAATCTCTGGCTAGGTTTACAATTGGCCAGGTTAATGCCTTCACGCTGCCCAGCATACATAAAGCTAAGGGACCAGCAAAGGGGAGGTTATATGAACATGGTCACAAAGGGTCCGGGTCACAGATGTGCTGAGTCGAAAGTGTCTATTTTACACTAAATGACTCTAAATGGAGGAGGGTGGTCCCGAAAGGAAACGCACACGTGGACGCCATGCCCAACATCTGCCACTAGGTGGAGCTCAGATGCAGGCTGATGAAAGAGCTGACACCCCTGGGCCTCATTTCTATGTAGCAATACTTGCTGAGTAACAGCTGGCCCTTTAGGAGGGCCAGGTGCCACATAGATCCTCATAGTCCCCACCTGGGACCTCTTCACTTACCTGAGTTTCCCAATGAAGGTACGCAGAAATTGAGGCTTTCTCAGCATCTCTCTCTTCCTGATTCTATGCCCGCAGTTTAAGGGTTTGGCAGAGGCTGCATTAGCACAGAGGGTAGGTGACTGTGCTCATATCTCTAACAGAAACCAGGATGGAGGCAGGAGGCCTTGGACACAAGCAGGATGACAATCCCACTTGCAGGCCTGCTAAGATCTGCCTAGGTCCATTTGCAAATCCTGGGCTGAATGTCATTGTCAGCTCCCTAAGGTCTCTGTGCCCTGAAACCATCAGGGAAGCTGGAATTAGGAGCCTGGGCTCTTACCTTTGCTTTGCCTGCATTTATCTGTGGGGTACACAAACAGCTGTATTTGGACTTTGACGTGATTATGGTACCCCACCTTTTTCCCACATGTGTAAAACACAACACTGGCCCTACAAGACCCCAAAATGTGCATGATGCCAGCTGGCAAGGAAGCATCTTTCTAAATTTCCTTGTGGCAAAATTCTGCTTGGGCTCATCAGACCTATTCTCTTTTTCTCCTTTCCTGGTTCCCTGTTTTGATATCCACTGGGAAATCCATGTGAATGACTAGTGAATCTCTTGTCATTTCACAAGTCAGTGTTTTCATGTTGTGATGTGGGGACAGCTTGTGCCTTGTAGGGCTGCTGCGAGCAACACATGTAAGAACAGAACCAAGAGGGCTTTGCAAACTGTGAAGTGCTCTATATGCTTATCGCGGCTCCACTTATGGTGCCAAGTCCTCTGTTATGCTATTTATGCCTCCTCCTCCTCCTAGACAGCATTTTTTCATGTGCAAGGCATGGTTCTAAGTATTTTGTCATTCAGAAATCTTCCCATATCCTGTAGGGCAGGTGCTTCTATATTTCTTGCAGGCTAGTTTGTGGCAAAGGGGGCTTGAAATGCAGGTTCGTGGCTTCAAACTTTGAAATCAGGGGCCTCAGTACTACCCACAGATGGCCTCTCCTGCTCAAAGACACGCTGCTGCAATGGAAATCCATGTGCCTTACTTTCCACATTTTCATTTGTTACCAGATGGAGGCTTAAAAGTAGTTCTCCCTGTGGTTCTCACCTCCCTTTGTATTCGCCTCCGCCCTCAAGGCCCTTGCTTGGGCCCAGCTGTTCTCCACGCCCCATCTACTTCTCTCTTCTGGGATGGAGCAGAAGAGAGGAGGAAGATTGAGGGGAGCTGGGAGAGCAGAATGGGTGAGCCCTACTCTCTGTGTGTCCTGCTGCAGGGAGGGTGGAAGCTGCCTTTGCAGGGATGAGGAAAAAGTAAGGGGTCCTTCCACTTCCAAGCACCATTAACCTTCTGTTAAGCATAGGGACACCTCCAGGATATAGTTGTCATTGATCCATTTGGGTGCTGTTGGTTGAAGTCACACTGGGCATGGTGAATTAGAAAATGCAAGACACTTTTCTTCATGGTAGCAGCCGTCTCATTGCCTGAGGGTCATCACCTCCAACCTTGGGCCAGAAAGGAAGCTCGTGATGCACCCTCCCTCCCTTCTCCTGTCAAAGGGCCAAAGGGTGTTCAGGAGCCTCCCAGGTCACAGAGCTTCATCCAGGAGCTGGGCAGGGAACAGATAGCATTGGACCTGGGGCTTTTTCATTTTTTGTAATTTCCTGAAGGGATGCGTGTTTTTACAAGGTTCATGGTTAGTGCTCAAATTCTAAATTGATGAGAATAGTAGGGGGCTGTGCAAAGGGGGAGGGGCAGGAGGTATGTTTTACAAATGTATCAAGCTATAGCACCAGCACTGAATGAAAAGAAGGAATCCAGCTAGACAGAAAGGGCATTGGTTGTTAAGGTCCCCTTATCCCCTTTGGTCCTAAGATCTGGGATTCAAAGACTGGATCTTATTCATTTGTTTTCATTGAGGTGTAAATGACTGACACATTGTTCTGCTGTCCTTATGGTTTACTCAAGAATGATAGACAAACTTCTCTGAGCCAGATTCTCCAGGCAGCCGTTCCAGGGGGAAACAAAAGGAGCTGCAGCTGTGTGAGGAGCCCTCCTGTAGCTCCAGCTACATGCAAGAATAACCTCTGCCAACCCTTCCAGGAGGAGGAAGCTCTAGTGGGTCAGACAGGCCAGGGTGGACCTGGATCCATAGCTCAGTGACACCTCCTTGGGTCTGTCACCCCACCCCTGGGCCCCATCGGCACCTCTGGCCAAATCACACTGGAATTGGCTCCTTTCCTTGGCTACCCTGGGGAGGGAGTGGGGCCAGAAGGGAACTTCTCCTCCCAGAACAAACCCAAAGGCAAATATTTAGACCTGTAGACAGGTCTCAAGTCCCAGTTTCCAATGCAGCAAGTGTGGGTCCCTGAAGACAGGGGTGGTCATGTGCAGATGAAAAGCAATCAGGGAATCAGCCAAATTTTTGCTGAGTGTGTTACACCTGACTCTATGTGGGAAGACAGGACAGTGGTGAACAACTGCATGGGGAAGTAAACGTCATAGGAATGCACAGGTGGGAGCTCAGAGCAGGGGCATGCAGGAGAGGGAGGAAGTTGCAAGAGTTGTCCGACAAGTCCGAGTCAGCCACATGAAGAAGGAGTAGAAGATTTTCCCAGCAGGGAAGCAGCTTGTGCAAAATCACAGAGGTGGGGCTGGGCACGGTGGCTCACGCCTGTAATCTCAGAACCTTGGGAGGCCGAGGCGGGTGGATCACCTGAGGTCAGGAGTTCAAGACCAGCCTGACCAATATGGTGAAACCCCATCTCTACTAAAAATACAAAAATTAGCTGGGCTTGGTGGCACACGTCTATAATCCCAGCTACTTGGGAGACTGAGGCAGGAGAATCTCTTGAACCTGGGAGGCGGAGGTTGCAGTGAGCTGAGGTTGTACCACTGCACTCCAGCCTGGACAACAGAATGAGATTCTGTCTTAAAACCAAAAAACAAAAAAACTCCAGAGGTGGAAGACAGCAAAGCAGGTTTGCCTTGCTGGGGAAGGAGCTGTTTGGGAAATGAGGTCAGAGAGGTAAGTGGGCCACTTAGGAGGGTTCAGAAAAGGAAGGAAAACCCAAAGATACACTACAGGGTCTTAAACTAACAACACTGGCAGAAAACCAAACGCCCTCAGGAGTGTCTGGTCTTGTTCCTGTGACAGCGAGGACTAGGCAGGCCAGAGGGCCCAGAGCAGCGCTGGCCTTGCCTGAAGCAGCAAGGCTGGAGGTCCTTCACACTAGATTAAACACGGATCACTTGGAAGGCCCTTGCATGCCCAGCCTCCTCTGAAGGTCACTGATCCTGAGTGTCTGGCACTGATTTGTAGCTGCAGCCAAATGGGAAGTGCCTGGTCAGAGGTTATGTTGGCATGGTGTTTACAGAGTCAGTCCCTGTGTGAGGAGACACAACCCAAAACGGCCAGGACTGGTGGAGAAATGCAGGGCCATCAGGAGATTCCAGAGGCCAGAGTGTGGTCAGGATGTTTCTTGCTCTACAAATTTTCCTGAGCCCTGGCTCAGGGCCTGGTACTCTGCAGAGGCCTGGGATCAAGAAGCCTCTCCTAACTGCCCAGCAGGGGTAAAGACCCCTAATCCAGGACCACACCCAGCTTGAGGGATGGGAAGATCCCTCCTGCTGCCCTACTCCCAGCTTGGCCCTGTGGGCCGGGTGTCTTCCGGGCTGGTATGGTCCAGTTTGGGTACTGGATCTGCAGTTCTATCATTCCATCTTCCCTGAGGCGAGGATCTTGGTGTTGATGGCCAACCGCACACAGGGCCGTGGAAGGAGCACCGGTGTCTAATACCAAAACTGGATAAGCCAGTTGCATCCAATGGGTAAACCTCTCAACTTCTCAATTTTTCACCTGTGAAAGGGATTGACGTCTCTACCTTGCAGGGTTAATGGTTGAACGAGACAATGTGTGTAACGCTGAGGCCCAGGCTCAGCTCAGTCTTCCAGCCATGGCCTGGCACCTTGTAGAGGAGAATTCTCCTGCTACCCTGAGCTGGATGGACAGAAAAAGTCTTCACTGATGAGCAGAGGCCTGGCCTGAGCCATTGGCCCTGGACTTGGCTTGCTTTCTGGCCAGCCTGAGACTCATGGCCTGCAGGGGGCAGCAGCGGGACGCACCGCCTAGGCCAGGTCTCCTGGCCCGGCTGCTTGGCTCTCTCTGCGGAGTCTGGGAAGGAAAGTTCTCCTTTGCGCAGTGAATGCAGCTTGGGTCGATTTGTTTTTAAATGGGTAATGTTTGCAGTTCTTTTATGCAAGCCCTTCACATCTGGCATTCAAAGAAGATAATCAGTCTAGACTATCAGACCCGATAGCAGCTTGTATGAAATTTGGGCCCGACTTTGCAGTAAAAGTGCCTCCCTGCTCCATGCCGGCGCTCCCTCCCTCTCCCTCCTTCTCTTCTTGTGACCTTTTATCTCAGCGGGAGCCCTGACTAGAAAGAGGGTTCTGGAAATGTGGTGTGTTTCTCATTAAGTTTCTGCAGCATAAAAGTCACGTGATGCAAAGCTTTTTTTTCCCCTGTCTCCTTTCTTTCCCCTATGTATCTACAGTAACTCCTGCTGCTTAGGTTCCATTTAATTTGAGATGATTGAAGACCGAAATCTCGTTGATACCAAGATTAAAAAAAATCTGTTTCTAGGGTGCTGGTGGTATGTTTGGTTCATTTTTCCTTGGCAGTGAGGTGGTCAAACAATTCCAAATAGAATCGGTCCTCTGCTAGGGACCAAACAGCCCCTTTTCTTTGTGCAGATCTGTAAATTTCTTTAAAACTTGAGGCTCTGACTTGGGAGATTTTCATGCTGGGTGGGCCCAGACTTCTGAGAGGGCCCAAAGGAACCTTGTGGGCCTGTGAGGAGTCTCAAAGCACTAGGAGGGCCACTGCCATGAACAGCTGCTCTCTTCCCTGCATCTGTTGAGGGACTCTCATCTGAGCCCAGTGGTCTGTGGCAACAAATGGAGACAGAGAGCAAGAGAGAGCGAGAGGTAAAGAGAGAGAGAGAGAGAGCACCATAGGTTCTGACAACTGCTCGAGTCTCCTTTATCTTCTCCCGGGACCAGAGGCTGCAAGCCCTACACTACCTCTCTCAGTATAAAGCCACAGGTCAAAGTTTGTGCAGCTGATGTCTCAAAATAGGCCCCCAGCTTCATGGCTAAAGCACAGTTTCTTGAGAGCATGAATTGAGTCACACTTGTGCAAGTGAGCATTACAGTCACCTTGTTGGTGTAGACCAAAGGTCCCTCCCTACCCACTGCTCTACAATGCTCAGCCACTGGCATCCTCTTCCCTTGGGCCCCCCACCATGGTCTTCAGCAGCTGGGGGAGGGGCTAGCCTTGCATTTTCCTTTGAAGAACAATGGGGTCCTGGAGTTCAGGGGTCAGTATCATCACTGCCTCATAGTCCTTGAGGGGCAGACTTGCCCATTGGGAGGCAGATCCTCAGGTGATGACTGTCTCAATACCTGGCTTTTTGCTGACTTTTGTCATTCCCTTCCCCTCCTGCAGCATAATTTCACCCTCTATTACCAACATTCATAGAAGCCTTTACGATTCAGCCCCACCCACTTAAGCTTTAGTTCTGAACAACAGAAGAGAAATGAGGAGAAGAGGCATCCATTTCTAGTCTGACTGCCATGAACTCCTTGGGAGACCCTGGGGAGTCCCACCCACCATCTGTGCTTGTCCTTGTCTTCACAATCTGGGGTGGATTTGAGGTTTGCTCAACTCCCTTCCAGGTCAAAGAGTTTGTAGTAGGGGTCAGGGAACAATTGCCTGGAGAGGTCTGCTTTTCTTTCCTTCTTTTTTTTCTCTTTTAGCAGCTTAGTCAATAAATTTATTGTCTTTATCTGAAAAATTCTCATAGAAAATTGTTTGGTTTAGCTCTCAGCAGCCTGTTCTTGAGCTCTGATGAAGCTTGCCTTCTTTTGAGCTACCCAGTGTTTCTTCTGGACAAGAGATATTTTGGGATGATTCCACCTTTTCTCTTTAGCTTCTTTGTTGGGCTTCTTCTCATAGCCTGGATTCTCTCATATAGCAATATGGGCTTTCTTATACATCTCCTCCATCATGTATGGAGTTATGCTGTTCTTTATGTATTGAGAAAACTGTTTCTTGTAAGAGCTTCAGCTTCTTTCATTAGGTAATGCATGTAATCTGCAACATTCTGACCCATGATGTGCTTTCTATGTACTTCTGCATTAAATGCCTTGCTTTCAGAATCATAAGCAGAGAATCTGTTATTGTGTACTGTGAGAGATAGAGAGGCCTCCATTCACAGCCCCCTTCAAGGCCCTCAAAACTTTATTACTAGTGGTGGTTCTGGCAAGGCCTGCCTTCAAATAGCAGGTAAAAACACCCAGCTGACCATCAATGTTTTCCACGTTGTATTCATCTCTGGTCACCTCCACTTGGCCTTCATAAATCTTGTCCATGCCAGACTTACTGAGAAGCCTGCAGGCCAGCAGCAAGCCAGTACAATATGCTGTAGCATAATGTGTCAGGCCAACCTTCACACCATATTTTGGCAGTTCATATGTTTAAGCTGTGCAGACTATCATATCCCCTCCCATACAGGCATAAGCAATCTGACAAATGATATCTCTGTTTGTCACCAAACTATCATCCTGTATTTGGGTGTGTTGTACTTATTTTTATACAGTATCACCAAGTGTTTCCAAGTATAATCATCGGTTTTACCCTCCTATCATTTTCTGAATTTCACTTGGTTTCTTTTAAAGCAGGCCTCGTTTTTGACAGCTTTAGCAAACACCTCCTGTAGAACAGAGACCCATGTTCACAGCTCAACATACCTGCAGGCCTCAGAGGTCTGCTATTCTAAATAAAGTTTTATTGGAACCCAGCCACACTCATTCATTTACAAATCAGGTCTGTGGCTGCTTTTGCACTACAATGCAGAATTGAGTAGTTACCACAGAGACCATGTGCCCTGCATAGCCTAAGATATTTACTACCTGGCCCTTTACAGGAAAAGTTTGCCAACATCTGGTCTATGGCTTTAATTTTATTTTATCTTCCATAGGGTGAGGCAGACTTGTCCTCAGAGCCACAGGAATTTTGTTTTGTGGAACAAGATCTTGGTGACTTGAATAAAACTGAGGAGGCTGTTCCAGGATCCAAGCCATAGAGCAGGTGAAGGAATCTGTATTAGCTTGGGCTGCCATATAAAATTCATCGACTGGATGGCTTCAACAACAGACATTTATTTCTCACAAGTATGGAGGCCAAAAGCCCATGATCAAGGCACTGGCAAGGTAGGTTTCATCCTGTGGCCTTTTCCCTTGACTTGTAGGTGGACACCGTCTTGCTGTGTCCTTCCTCACATGGCCTCTTCTTTGTGCATGCAGAGAGAGAGAGAGAGAGAGAAAGAAAGAAAGAGAAAACACAAGCCAGCATGTGAGCTGTTGGTGTCTTTCCTTATAAGGACACTAATCCTATTGGATCAGGGTCCCTTCCTTGTGGCCCCACCTGGCCTTAATTACTTCCTTATGGGCTCTGTCTCCAAATATAATCACATTGAGGGATTAGGGCTTTAACATATGAATTTTGGGGGAACACAATTTAACTCACAATAGAACTCTAATCTTTTTCTCAGGAGACTTTCTAATTATGCTGACCTGACAGATGGAAAACTATGGCAATGGAGGTCAGAGGTTTGCTCTGTGTCTTCCTGAGAGGAAGACTTATAAGAAAGTGATGCATTGAGGAAGTGCTCCCTGGGAGATTGGTAAGGGAGTCGAGGCAGGGCAGAGGGAGAGACAGAGTGAAGTCCTGCAGGGGTAGCTTCCTCCTGATCCTTCAGGGGAGCTCTGAAGTGTGAGTTACAGCTTGCAGTCTGACGCACCTGCGTCTGTCAATCACTGGCCCAGGGCTGCCTTGGGGGGGATGTTGGCTCCCAGGCATTTCCAATTTCTGCAGGTGTGGGCAAACTAGCTCTAGCCACCTGAGGGCAGTCCTCTAATGGGAGTTGCAGGTGCAGGCGGCAGAAACAAGATCCCACTGAGGCCAGGAGAGCAACACACAGCAACTGTAAAAGGAATTGGAGGGTGTCTGAGGTAGAGTGTTGACTATGTTGCCACATCCCACAAAGAAAAGTCAATAATAAAGGGTATATCGAAGACTGTCTGGGCTTATTCCGATAAAACAAAATTTGGCACATCTGTGGGAAGGTTCTGTGTTTGAAAGTTGTTTGAAGAAGGGACTAGACCTTTTGTATTCTTGCGTTCCCAAGCCTGGCACACAGTAGCTGCTCAGTTAGGCTTGAAGACTTCTGGTAGAGTGGGTGACTGGATGCCTGCAGGGGGCTGGAGTGATGGATAGCACGCTGGGGTCAGGTTTTAGAGAGCTAGCCTCTGTCCTGGGCTTCTCCTCACATCTTGGGAATCCACTCAGGTCTTGACAGTCTAGGAATGGGGGAAGTTTGGCCATTTGACTCCAGCAAAGGACTTTTCAGTGTTTGGATCTCAAAGACTTTCCTCCCAACACAGGGGAGTAGCCTTTCGGTGGAGGACAGTGGGGTGGGTGGGAACAGATGGTTTGCATGTAGCACAGGTGGAATTTTATTTCTACCTTGATTTTATACACATCTTAGAACAAATTGAATTGTGGTGGCTGATTTCTTGCGTTTTTATGAGTTTTGTCACATCGCCTAAACTTTTTTTTTCCTTTGGGAGAATTGACCTGAAAAACTATTAGAAATAATGAGAGTTCAGTAAGGCAGCAAGTTACAAAATAAATGTACAAAAATCAATAGCTTTCCTATTTCCAACAGTAGCCACTTAGAAAAAATAATGGAAAAGAAAGATCTCATTCACAATAGAAACAAAAGATATTTATCGCCTTGCAGCAAACTTGTAGGAGACGACACGTGTACTGCACTTCCTCCCTCTGTCCCAGGGATCCTTCTCTGGTGGGAGAGAGATAATTGTTATGGCTACAGCCTGGATTCCTGGCCCCTGCCCCTCCGACCTTTGCCATAGGAGGATTGGGGGCCAGTGTTTCCCTGGCTCCCTTGGCAGGAGGTTTCTGCCTCTTCTGAGGCATGTCGAAGATATGAGCTCTGGGCAGCTACCAAGAGCCCTCTGAGAATGCTGGTAGCCCACTGTGGTTACTGTAGGTGGTTACCCTAGCTTAGAGCAGTGACTGGGTCACAGGACATTAAATGGGGCAGGGAGCTATAAAGGTGATGCTGGTTTCCTGGAGGACCCACTGACTCTGGAAAGCTTCAGGGTTGGCTGCTTCTACCAGTCTAGGGGGTCTCACTGATGATCAAGCTGGTTGTGATCAGTGTGGGTGCAGGGCACAAAAGATATTGGTGCAGGTTTTTCCTGTACCACGATGGTGTCATGTCTGGGATGGGAGTAGATTTAGGAAGCAATCCAGGGATATTTTATCCCAGAAACATTCTAGGGTTAAATAGGATGACCTCTAATTGAGCAGAAGTTTTACATATATTAGTATTAATCAGGATGCTTTTCCTTTGAAAATGGCAGAAAGCCTAGTTTAGTCATCCATGTCCTACAAAAAAATCCCAAACAGGCCGGGCACGGTGGCTCACGCTTGTAATCCCAGCACTTTGGGAGGCCGAGGCGGGCGGATCACGAGGTCAGGAGATCGAGACCACAGTGAAACCCCGTCTCTACTAAAAAATACAAAAAAATTAGCCGGGCGTGGTGGCGGGCGCCTGTAGTCCCAGCTACTCGGAGAGGCTGAGGCAGGAGAATGGCGTGAACCCCGGAGGCGGAGCTTGCAGTGAGCCGAGATTGCGCCACTGCACTCCAGCCTGGGCGACAGAGCGAGACTCCGTCTCAACAAAAAAAAAAAAACAAAAAAAACCCCCAAACAATACAAAGCAAACATATCCCATCCATTCCTCCTTGATGCTGTGCACACCAGTTTGGCTGCTGACTGCCAGCCCCTGCAACTCTGCCTGAGGAGTCTGCTTTGTCCATTCTCACAGTGGGTCCAAAAATGAAGAGTACCAATGAGCCCTGGGAAGAGCCTGACATATGGATAGGTAGGAGAGGGGGATGAATACCCCAGCTCCTTTGCCTCTTGGATGGCGTGGCTCTGAGATGTGTCCTCCACAAGGTCTCCCAGAGTTCCCGAGAGGGACTGAGCCTAAGTTGCCTTTTACTAATTAATTAATTAATATTTATTTATTTATTTAGAGACAGAGTCTTGATCTGTCGCCCAGGCTGGAGCACAATGGTGCTATCTCAGCTCACTGCAACCTCCACCTACTGGGTTCAAGCAATTCCCCTGCCTCAGCCTCCCAAGTAGCTGGGATTACAGGTGCCCGCCACCACCCCCAGCTAATCTTTGTATTTTTAGAAGAGACGGGGTTTTACCATGTTGGCCAGGCTGGCCTTGAACTCTTGGCCTCAAGTAATCGTCTGCCTCAGCCTCCCAAAGTGCTGGGATTACAGGCGTGAGCCACTGCACCTGGCCCCAAGTTGCTCTTTAGCAGTTACTTGCTCAATGATGCACCCTTTACTGGCTGCCTTCTCTTGTCCTCACTTTCTAATTACCTTACTGGTGTTTTCTAATATTACTTCTCAAATAAACTCTTTACCTATCAATCCTTATTTCAGGATCTTCCTTTATGGTGGAGCAGGGGCTCAACTGAGAGAGATAGAGGGAGAAAGAGAGAGGGAGATAGAGGGAGAAAGAGAGAGGGAGAGAGAGAGAGAAAGAGAGAGAGAGAGAGCAAGAGCAAAAGTACATATAATTGGAGTCCAGGCATAGCTTTGGCTTCGGGTAGGACCGGACCCAGAGGACTCAAGCAATATCATTAGGATGATCAGGTCTTCCCATCACTTGATTGTGCTTTCTTCTCAGGTGGACTCTGTCAACACAGTGGATCTCAGCAGTTCCAGGCTTATAGTCTTCAAACTAAACTACCCTAGCAGAAAGAGGAGAACTTGTTTTTGTCCTAGGATATCTTAAAATTGCAAACCGCTGGACTGACTTGCACACCTCTGAGCCCATCATTGAAGCCAGGTGGATGGAATACTTTGTGTACTAGTCAAGTTTTTCTAGAGGGACAAAACTAATAGGAGACATATATATATATACACATATATGAGTTTATTTTATATACATATATATATATGAGTTTATTAAGTATTAACTCACATGATCACAAGATCCCACAATAGGCCGTCTGCAAGCTGGAGAGCAAGGAGAGCCAGGTCGAGTCCCAGAACTGAAGAACTTGGAGTCTGATGTTCACGGGCAGGAAGCATCCAGCAAGGGAAAAAGATGTGGGCTGGGAGGCTAGCCCAGTCTTGTCATTTCACGTTTTTCTGCCTGCTTTATATTCTAGCTGTGCTGGCAGCTGATTAGATGGTGCTCACCCAGATTAAGGGTGGGTCTGCCTTTCCCAGCCCACTGACTCAAATATTAATCTCCTTTGGCAACACCCGCACAGACACACCCAGGACCAATACTTCACGTACTTCAATCTGATCAAGTTGACACTCAGTATTAACCATTACACTCTGATTGGCCAGTCCTGATTCATGTCACTATGGATCCCTTTTAGGTCCTCCTCTGTACACTCCCATTCCACGTTTCCCACACACTCTAGTGGTATACAATGGAGAGAAATCAGAAGCAGGGACGAAGGTCCTGTGTTTTGGAAGTAAAGACAGACAGGTGTCTGTATGCATGTGCTGATGTCTAATTGTGTAGAATCTGATCACTTGCTGACTATCAGACAATGTTGGTGAACGTATTCAAAGAATCTGTGTGTAAGCCAGACCACTCTTTTTTTCAATGTTATGAGACAAATAGAAAACAAATATCCCAGCTGAAGTCCTGTATCTTACTTCTTTTCATATGAGTGATTTCTGTAGAAGAGACAAATCTTTGACAAGAAAAACAGAAGGTGAGAGAAAAACTAGTATCTAGAGAGTTCCTAGCTGTATGTCAGTCATTGTCTTAGCACTGTATGGTTGTGACTTCATTTGACATGAAATCTATAGTGCTCATTTTATAGGTGGCCACACCGAAGCTGGATGATGTTAAGTCAGGTGCTGAAGAAGGCTCTGAGCCTGGACTGTTTGACCCCTCAGCCATGGTATTTTCACTTTTCTAGATGTCTTCCCTCAGAGAACGGTACTAGGAGAGGGAAGTCTGCTCTGCTGGTTCTGTGAATGAAGTAAACCCTCTTCCCACTAGTCTAAGTACTATGATGTTAGAAAGGAGACATTTTAAACAAATGGAGCTTACAGTCATACATGGTATAAGAATTAGAAGCACTCCATCAGCACTTGTGAAATCACAAAGAGCTTAATTAAAAAAAAGTAATTTGATCATATCCCGGCTGGAGAAGCCTGTCTATGTAGTCGACAAAGCAAACAAAAGGAAAAAAAATACAGATTACCTCCCTGAAGGCAGGACTTTGCTTGCAGGTGTTATGATTTTGTCCCCTGAGCCCAGTACAGTGCCTGACACATGAGTGCTCAGTATATATTTGGTAAGTGAATAAAAAAATTGCATACACATGAACAGTTTTTTTAAAACAATACTACTTTCTAAATATCTTTCCATGACAATGAATAAATCATTTCAAGATGGTTGTAATAGTTAAATTTATTTAACACTTTATTGGATTAACTATTTATAATTGTTTGATATATTTAACTATTTAATTCCCTGTTTTTGGATTGGTGGGCAGTTCATATTTTTAAGGATAGTAAACAATGCTATGAATGAACATCGTTACACTTAAGCTTTTACAAATTTTTCAAATAATTTATCTAGGGTATATACAGAAAAGAATTGCTTAGTTAAATGGCATGCATGTTTTAAGCCTTGTTTTGGAAATACACAGGCAAATACATATCCATGTATAATAAGGAAAAATGTGATTTATTTTGAAAATTAAAGGGGTTTGCCCTTATCACAGTTTTTAGCTAAACCTAACAGTCACATCTTAGCACATTTAGCAGTCTAAAGTGAATTAGTTAATATTTATGGCTTATTGTTTAAGGTAAGTTGGCCACTAGATAAGACTTGAAAATCTGTTGCTTGCTCTTTATTTCCACCATACTGTTCTGTGAGTCTTTGGGAAATCTCTGGAGAGTCTGAGTATCATGTCTTTGGGTCGGCAATGCCATGTCTCATGTAGCTTATATCCTGTTTTGCCTCCTCCCCACCCCCAGAACCTCATTAGTGTCTCTCACACAGAGGATTCAGATTCCAAAAATATTTGTGGAATTAAGTGTTGGCAAGAGAGTGGGAAACCCAGACTTGCAAACACTGCTGGTGGGAGTATTTAATTGGTATAGCCACTTTGAAGGCAATTTGGCAGTGTCTATTAAAATGTAAAATGTGCATACCCTGTGATTCAGCAATTACACTTCTCCATGTCTTCTCAAGAGAAACTTTTGCTCATGTACAAGTGTGCACTCAGCACTGATCAAAATAGTGAAAACCTGGAAAGAATCTAAATGTCTATCAATAGGGAAATGATTGAAACAAATTTGAAAAGATTCTACGCTGTACAGTAGTAGTTAAGGAGAATGAAGTAAACCAGAGACAAAATATTCGGGTCCTGAGGGCCAGATCCAGGCCAGCAAAAATATTTTATTCACTTTACATAGTATTCCCCTCTGCCCCTCCTCGCCATATATTTTATAACTATTTTAGCAAAGTCTATTCTTGTTATTTGGGGTAGTTATGCTTTATAAAGTCACTGCATACACTGAATTAGAGGAAATACAGGATTAGATTCTTGTGAGCCTCTGGTCACATTTTACTAATCAGTCAATATATTACCTTGTTTAATGTGTGTTTTTGTTTAAAGACACCTTATTTAGTATATATTGTTGATTCGTTAACAATGAACTCACAGTGGACAGGACTATAACTCATACCTGAAAAAAGCCTCTCTAATACACAGAAGGCAACATCACAGCCTCCTTGCTCTTAGGAACATGAGACAGCACTTCAACAGTATGCTTGGGGGCCATTTGTTTTTTGTTTTGTTTTGTTTTGTTTTTTCCTTTAGACGAAGTCTTGCTCTGTTGCCCAGGCTGGAGTGTAGTGCTGCGATCTTGGCTCACTGCAAACTCTGCCTCCTGGGTTCAAGTGATTCTCCTGCCTCAGCCTTCTGAGTAGCTGGGATTACAGATGCCTATCACCACACCTGGCTAATATTTTTTGTATTTTTAGTAGAGACAGGATTTCGCCATGTTGGCCAGACTGGTCTCAAACTCCTGACTTCAGGTGATCCACCCGCCTGGGCCTCCCAAAGTGCTGGGATTACAGGCCCTGGCCAGGGGCCGTTTTAAACAGCAAAATCACCAACAAAAAGCACCAAGATGGAAACATATGGCATTAAATACACCACAAAAAGGACACTTGTTTACATTTATGTGAGCTGAAAAAAGAAGGCAGAGCGTTCCCCTTGTTCATTCTGGGCTGGGAACATGCACATTGGGCAACTCAAATATTTTGCTGTTTTGCGCATGTCCACAAATGACATGAAAACACTGGGAATATTGATTTTGAGGTGACAAATAAACTTTAGCAAGTAGGCAAATTTGCACATACAGAGTCATAAATAATGAGTATTGACTGTATGTATTTCTGAAATATAAGGACTCTTTTAGAAACATCTCAATTACCTTAATTACTCCTAGATTCCTTAGTCTTTTTTCTTCATCTTTGTGTATAAACTGGAGATTCCTTAATATTATTGAATATCCAAAGTGCACATTTTCCCAGTGTCTCACTAAAAATCATTATGAATTCATGGATTTAAGCATACTTGGTAAATTTTAATTCATAATGATGATGATTATGAATTTTATTTATTATTATTTTTTAACTTTTATTTTAGGTTTGAGGATACATGCTCAGGTTTGCTATATAGGTAAATTTTATGTTACAAGGGTTTGATATACAGATTATTCTGTACAATCTGTGCTTCTCAAAAGAATGGGGGGAATCTCCTGAAAAATAGTCACACGGTCTCCCAAACTCGCAGTGAAATTAATGAGGGACTGATGGGCATGACTCCCCAAATTTGGATGATATGGTTTGGCTCTTTGTCCCCACCCAAATCTCATCTCAAATTGTAATTCCCACATGTCAAGGGAGGGAGGTGATTGGATCGTGGGGGTGGTATCCCCCATGCTGTTCTCATAATAGTGAGTGAGTTCTTAGGGGATCTGGTGCTTTTATAAGTGTTTGGAAGTTTCTTCTTCATTCTTTTCTCTCCTGCTGCCTCGTGAAGAAGGTGCTTGCTTCCCCTTCACCTTCTGCCATGATTGTAAGTTTTCTGAGGTCTCTCCAGCCATGTGGAACTGAGAGTCAATTAAATCTCTTTCCTTTATAAATTACCCAGTCATGGGCATTTCTTTATAGCCGTGTGAAAACAGACTAATATATTGGGTCTGAATCCCCAGATTCCAACATTAAAAGTCCACTGGAGAGAGGTGGTGCAGTGAATCGGTAAAAAAAAGAAAAGAAAGGAAAAAGCGTAATCATTCTTCCAACACGGCCACTGTTCTTCCCTGGGGAGAGAAACTGTTGTGATGAAGGTGAGAGCAACAATGAGTGCACCATGGCATAGCGCAACCAGCACAGTTTTAGAGCCATATATTACCTGGGTTCCAATTGAAGTCTTACTTCTTTTTTTTTTTTTTTTTTTTTTTTTTTTTTTTATTATACTTTAGGGTTTTAGGGTACATGTGCACAATGTGCAGGTTTGTTACATATGTATCCATGTGCCATGTTGATTTCCTGCACCCATTAATTCGTCATTTAGCATTAGGTGTATCTCCTAATGCTGTCCCTCCCCCTTCCCCCCACCCCACAACAGTCCCCGGAGCGTGATGTTCCCCTTCCTGTGTCCATGAGTTCTCATTGTTCAATTCCCACCTATGAGTGAGAACATGCGGTGTTTGGTTTTTTGTCCTTGCGATAGTTTACTGAGAATGATGTTTTCCAGTTTCATCCATGTCCCTACAAAGGACACGAACTCATCATTTTTTATGGCTGCATAGTATTCCCTTCTTACCAGCTGCAGACCTGAGGCAAGTTGTCTAACTCCTTGAGGCTTAGTTTTCTTATCTGGACAATGAGAATAATCACTACCTCACAGAGTTGTTGGCAGATAAAAATCATATATGGGAAGAATATGACACATAGTAGGTATTTATAAATGCTAGTTAGTGTTTGCTGTTGTTTTTTTTCAGTGTTCAGTTTCCTTTAATGACCCCCATATCCCTGAAGGGCAGGTGCAGGCAGCTAGGCAATGGCAAGAGACGCTCACTTGATGATCTTGCCCTGACTGAAGGCTTGGCCCACATGCTAGAAGGCCCCCTCCCAGCAAAAGTACTCTCGAACCAGGGCCTGGGTCTCCTTGCTGCCAGGATCCAGTTTCCACCATATATATGACTTATAGTCCTACCTGCCAATCTGGACTCAGCGAAAAGGGAAGCTCCTGGCCCCAGAAGACCCAGACTTAGAGCTGCTATTGTTGGTTCCAAAGAAGACACTGACAAAAACATTCTTCCTCAGCTTGGCCAGTCACTGGAATATTCCAGTGATGAGATTACAACTCATAAAGATCTGGGTGAGTTCTTCAAGGAAGTCATACTCTGAGAACTACAGGAACCAGCCGTCCTTATTGAACTGCTCCCAAAAATATGGCAGCACCACAGAGAGTGTGTCCTCCTTAGAGTACCTGCACTGAAATGTATCCAACACAAAGGTACTCTTGGATGGTAAGTGAAGGGGTCCTTGGCCTTGGGCTCAGCAGCCAGCACCTGCTCACATTCATCCATCTCCTCCTCAGAAGCAGGGGCAGCTGACTTTTTATCTTCTTTCTGCTCAGCCTGGGGCTTCCGCTTCCCTTCCTGTGAACACTTCCTTTTCCATGGGGTGTCCTGTTTAGGGTGGCTGTCTGCAAACTTTTTAGCATCAAACTGGGCTATGCTCTCACACAGATTCACTTCTCCGCAAACAACCTGGAATTGGGGCTGGTTAATGCAGGTGAGGAACCAGCGGTTGGTGTTGGGGAAGGCCTGGTGGAAAGAAGGCTCCAGGACCTGCTTATAGAGCTACAACAGCATGCAGACAACTGTGATATCAGCCAGTGGCACTTGTTCACCCACCAGAAAAGTCCTCATCTTCAGGTGAGCATGCAGCAGCCCCAGAATCTACCTCACCTCCTTCTTTGCACTCTCAGTGGCCTTTTTATTATGCTGCGTGATGCCCACGGTGAGGAACACCCAGGTACTGGCACTGTATCGCCGTCAGCAAAGCTCACCCACTGCACCACTGGGGCTGCTGCCGCTAGAGTACTTCCCTGCAGCCCCTCATAGTAGGCAATGGCATTGCTCTCAAACACACAGAATCCATCATCACCCTCAAATGCTGGAAATTTGCCGGCAAGAAATTTGCAGAGAAATTCAGGGGTGTTGTTGGTTTGGCCGAAGTGGGAGTGGGGTGGTGCGGAGAGCATGTGGACCTGAGCCCACTGTACTGAGTAGCAATGAAGACCTTGAAGGCCCTCAGGTTTTCGGGATATGAGTACAGGGTCCCAGCTGCCATGGTGATTCTGCAGAGAAAGGGGATGTTGCTGTTATTTTTATCATATGCCTGATTGCGGCCCTCTGAGGAAGGCCGATAGGCAGACTTTCTATCTCCTATGAGCGAGGCAGTGGGGAAGGGAGGCAAGAAGAAAAGGCACTGTGGTCAGGTGAGTCACACCATAGTGGTAGGATGGGGCTGAGAGTTGACTTCTTGGCCTTTGGTCCATAGCTCAGTCTAATTAAAGGAGCCAGGTTCTTGATAAGCCATTGCCTAAATGATTAAAAAAAAAAACCAGCCCTGGGGACAGGTACATGTTTTGCTCTCTGACCCTAGGCCACCTTGCCCAGAGAGGAGGCCGAGCACTGGGCAGCCTTGTTTATCTGGCCTCTTCTCATCTGGGTTGTGGGTTTATCTGGATAGAGTCCCCAGCTGTTGACTTATGTTTCTCCTCCATGCACTTCAGGACAGAGAGCTGCATCCATTGGGATGGAGCATCCCTATTGAGTGACTTCTCTGGCCTTTTTAGGACACATTACCCTTAGACTATTCAAGTGTGTGTTTGTGTGTGGGACCAGAACAGGGTGGCACAGAACTCTAATTCAGATTAATAGGAGGTCTAAAAGGTGAAAAACTCCATAAAGAATATGAATCAGAAACAAGAATCACTTCACAAGGAGACTCTCTTTCCCCTTTCTCTTTCCCTCATTCTCTCCACTGTTTTGATAAATTTGATGCTCACCCCAGCTATGGCATCATGGTAAAGACTTGACATTTTTATATTATCAGTTTTCCCCATAAAGTGGAGTTATTCTGAAGAACTGGGCTACCAAATGTGAGCTAGTATGGACTAGTGGCTAAGTCAGTGGATTTGGGTGCAGATGGCCCGAGTTTGTGTCCTGGCCCTGTAACTCTGGGGATGTGTCACCTGGAGTAAGTACCCACTTTGAGCCTAAGCTTTCTTATATATGTAAATGATCTTGGTTTGCTTACATTTTCTATTGCTTCACTTTTTTTGCAATACTTGTGCTCTGATTGAAACTGGAACTGTGACATGTTTTGAGAGTGAATAAATGCTGAACATCAATATTGAAATGTTAGGTGATTATAATCATGCCTTGGAATGTTCTGGGTCATGTTGTTACAGAGGAATGGTTTTGCTATCCATGTGCATAGAAGCCAATACTATGGGATCAGCTTTTGAGAACGGAAAAAGCTTTATTGCAAGTAAACTGTCAAGGAGACAGGAGGCAACGTTCAACACTGTCTCCCCGAGCTGCGGTCTAGGGGCAGATTTTAAAAGCAGAGAGTAACAATGAGAGAGAGAATAAAATGCAATGAGGCATGATCTAAATTGGTTTATGCAAAGAGGTGATGCTGAGTCCTTGGCTTTTGGCTCTGTACCGCAAGGAAACAGAGCACCCTTGATTCTTAATTTGGTCCCTGTTTCTCAATCCAAGCCCTGTGGTTGACTTTGTTATTCTGGCCACCTCTGGGGTCACAAATTAGGCATGCTGGTTCATCTGGGTAAGCTCAGGTTATGTGACTCACGACCTGGGAGTCCATTGCACTGAGAAACAGCTCATTATTTTGCTACCGACAAAGTTGAACCCCATCGAAGTGGTTCTGTGGTTACAATGTCAGGGTGTCAGAGAAAAGGCCAAAAATGTTCTGAGGTACTATGTGGGGAAGATCCAGAAGAACTGCAGATTTTGCATAAGGAAAGACAAATCAATGTCTCTCATTTTTAATGTCAAGAATGAGAGCATTGAAAGAATAAAGATCTCACACACTATGGACTATGGAGCATGACAATGGGTTATTCTTGGCAATCCTAGAAATAAGAATGGAACCCAAACTCTGCTTTTCTATATTTGTCCTGCTCAAAAACAACAACATTGGGGGCCATTGATGGCCAGATGCCTAGGATCCGTCTTCTTAGTGCCTAGGATCAGTCTACTTAGAGCTAGAGTTTCATCCAACAAAGCCACTGTTTCTGCACTAGCGATGTCCTGATACTGGAGAGCTTGTTGTTTGAGAGGTCCTACATTGGGTGGGGGCATGAGGGGAATGGGAGAGTTTCACATTGTTCACTGTTTGACTGTCTTCTCATAATCCATTTCTGCTTTAAGAGCCTGGGAGATGGGCTATTAATGGGGAAGGGAGGGTACTATATACAAACTTTGATGGACTTGGGTTGAATCCATGGTAAAATGTGCTTACTGGAAGGTGAGGACTGTAGGAACTCTGAGTTTAGCAAAAGGCAGTGACTGGAGAGAACCCCACTGTCCTAATAGATTTCAGTATAATGAAGCTAAACCAGGAAAGGGAGAAAGCAGAGATTTTTGGATTTTAGGTGGCTTGTCAAAAGCTTCTTCAAAAAAGCTTTGTTATTGTTGTTGAGGCTGGGTCTTCTGACTCCATGGAAGGTGCCCTAGCACTCCTGCCCATAGGTCCTAATCCAGGAGTCTTTCGGAACATCTGGCAAAAGGGGTACAAGATAAATATAATAAAAGTGCTTTGTAAACAATGATCTTCATGAAACTTTAAACTTGTGTAACCATTGTTAACAATCCATTGATCGTCAGTGGAGTGCTTTCATTAATCACAGATGAGGTATAGAGAAATCTCTCCCTAATATTTGGTTGCAAGTCTTTATTGCTGTTCCAGAAAAAAAAT
This sequence comes from Symphalangus syndactylus, assembly GCF_028878055.3. NCBI lineage: Eukaryota > Metazoa > Chordata > Mammalia > Primates > Hylobatidae > Symphalangus > Symphalangus syndactylus. The sequence continues at coordinate 120,279,550 of NC_072423.2, read as the reverse complement.
TCTCCTAGGAATGTACCTTCGTGGAATCATTTCTGGATGACGCCATTTTCTTCTAAGTGTTTACTGGTGAACCCCTGGAGCAATATTATCCCCAAGATACATTAGTTTGAATAATATCTGACCTCTTATTCCTTTTAAAAAAGGAGAATAATCTTGGTAGTTTGCCTGCCATATGTTGTATGTGACAATTTATCATCTTTAAAGGAGTCAGAAAAAGAGATTTCTGTTCTGGTAAATTGGGAGACTGGAAAATCTGAAATCTTTCTATTACCACACACTAAAATGATAGATAAAATGTAAGAGACATAATTTTAAATGCATGGATGGCCTTGTAAAAAAATGAGGAAAGTTTTCAGAGACCAGGGATGAAGTGAGAGTGGGAATGAATGAGCGCTGATGTTACTGGCTGTCTGGGGGCATCTGTAGCCACAGACATGGAAGAAGACAAAGCACCAAGCCTGGGGAGATTTGGAGTGGTATCTTTTCTCCACACCATATGAAGATATGATCCACAAAGGGCTACACTCTTAGTAAAAAGTAAGCCAAGAAAAACCCGCTTGCAGAGGCAAAATGCAAGAAAACTTGCCTGTCTCAGCCTAACCTTGATTTTGGGTAAAGGGGAAAATATATCCTCTGTGTATCAGTGGACATGGGTTGGCCCTGGGGTGGGGTTGGTGCCAGAATGCCTTTTGCAAAATTTGAGAGTAAACAAGCTAAAATTTTGATGAACTGGAAATGAGGCCCCAAAAGAGAAGACACACACATACACATAATCATGCACAAAGGAGAAACAGGATTAATAGCAAGGAAAAAAAATGGTAGAAATAAATCCAAATACATTTGTAATCACAGTAAATGTTAATAGACTAAACTGTTTAAAAGACATAGATTACCAGACTAGAGAAAAAACCCCAAAATATACTATTATAAAGAAAAAGAAGAGGACAGCAGAAGTTTGAGAATAAATAATACTAAAAGCTATAACAGGCAAATAGTAACAAAAGAAAACTGGTTTAATAACACTAATGTCACACAAAATATACCATGATCAAGAAGGTATTTCTAGAGATTGATAATTCTTATATAATAATAAAAATTTTAGTTCACTAGGAGGGCATATTTCTAATCCACTTATACTTAATAATATAGCTCTGAGGTACGTAAGACAAAGATTAACAGAACTGTAAAATCCCCAGCATAGTAGGATATTTTAACATATTTCTCTCAGCAGTAAATAGATCAGAAAAGAAAATATGCAAGAATAAGGAAAACTTGAACAACATAGTTACTCATTCACTCATTCAATATTTCGTTGAATGCCTATAATGTCAGGCATTGTGCGAGACACTAAAGAAACAACAGTGACAAATGGGTTCTCTTGGAGAAGTACTTACACCAGGAGATATACTCAACAATGTCCACAGCAGTATTGTTTAATAGCAAAAAGTCTGAAAACAATGCAAACATACAAACAACCATTACAGAATAGTGTATTCACATGCTGGAATACTATACAGCAGAGAAAATAATGTTACACATTTTAATGGAGAGTACAATCAGAAATATAATGTTGAATAGAAAAGAAAATTGCTGAAGAATTAATACACCATAATATTATTTCTATAAAATTCAAAGGAATGCAAAACTAAGTCAAGTGTTTTTTAGAAATATGTACCTCTGTTGCAGAACTATAAAGAAAAGGAAGGAAATGTTAACATAAAGTTTAAGAAAGTGAATCCCTCTGTGGAAAGATGATGTCTGCCATCAGGGTCACTAGAGAACTTCAAAGGAAAGCTCCCTGTTGTTCATGTTTTATTTTTCAAGTTGGCACCAAGTAGATTTATGGTGTTTGTTTCATTATAATGCATATACTTTACATACACATTATATATTTTAGTACATGTAAAATGTTCCATAATAAAAATGTGATAGTATCCCTACCCCTAAGGAACTTAAAATTATCCAAGGCAGGTAGAGAAGAGATAAATGAAAAAGTATAAATAAGAGACTAGGACACCCAAAGGTCATTCAACCCAGGGTGATTTTAGAGATTAAAATGGGACCAGATGGCTGCATGGGGGCTGGGGAATACAAGGGTGAGCTAAAAAGAGACCTGGTCTCTGACATTTTGAAGCTTGTCCAAAGGGGAATCAAGGAATTTCTTTTTTCAAGAGGTTCTTACGTCCTGTGATAGCAGAAGGCATCTGATTTATGCATATGAATATAAACTCTGTGTATGTTTTGGTTATTGCTGTAACAGGTCATGTCAAAACTTAATGGCATAAGGCAACAATCTTTTTATTATGCTCACAATTCTGTGAGTCAGGAATTTGGGCAGGGTATGGCAGAGATGGCTTGTCCCTGCTCTAAGTTGTATAAGGTCTTAACTGGAGTAGCTCAAATGGATGGAGATGGCAGGGAAAACTTGACTGGGGCCATATATCCAGAACCCTTGGTTCTATCAGCTGGGTTCCCTGTTTTTTTCTCCACATGGCATCAGTCAGGGCAAAAACACCTAAAATGTTTTCACTTACATAGAGTCAGGGCAACACCTAAAATGTTTTCGCTTACATACTTAACTCCTGGGTTGTAGAATGGAAACAGCCAGGAGTTGGTTAGGCAGCCTTCCATGCAGCCTCTCCATATGGCTAAGCTTGGGCTTCCTCACAGCATGGCAGTCTCAGCATAGTCGGATTTCTGACATAGTCCAGGCTTCCAACAGAATGAGTGTTCCCAAAGAATATGGTTGAAGTTGCAAGGCTTCTTATGACTAGACTTGGAAGTGATGCAGTGTCTCTTCCATCACATTTTATTGGTTACAGAGCCAGCCTGGATTCAGTGTGTGAGTAAGTGTATGTGCATGGATATGAGTGTGTGTGTGTGTGTGTGTGTGTGTGTGACTATATAAAGACATAAGTACTGAGAGGCATATTCATTGGGGGCTGAGGGGGCATCTTTGGAGACAATCTCTTACACTGTATGAGCATATATCCCTGAATATGGAGAGAGGAGACAAGAGACAACAGCTGTAAATACCATGAAATTGGTCTGTACACAAAGTCTGTATATGGGACCCAGAGCTCTGGGATTTGTTGACTCTTCTCTCTAAGCTCTGGGATTTGTTGACTCTTCTCCAAGTGACTTTGGACTGTCACTTCCCTCCTTTGATATTACTTTGTTACTGAATGGGAGCTGAGGAGACCTGAACCCCTCCTATTCTCTGAATTTCATTGAAATATAATGATTCATTCATTAATGATTGATTGAGGGTTGAAAAATAATGATATCTAGTTTTATCATTTATTTTTTCATTTATTAGCTGGAAGACTTCTCTGAAGAGGCACTTCTCTTGGTCTACTATTTCATTACCTAGTGGAACAGTTCCTATAGAAAGTCAGGATTAATGATTGATTTTTTTTTTATTTACGGGTTTTCAACAGAGGGAGACAAGTAGACATTGTGTGCCTCCTGATGGAAGAACACACTTCTAAAGTTCTGCCCCCACAAAACCAAACCTGAATCTGATCTTGCCTTTACACACAGCTAGCTGTTTAAAGGAAATACAGAGGAGAGAGGGACATTTTGCACTATACCAAGAGGATGCAAAGACAAAAACGAGAACAAACTAATAATGGCTTGTGGGAAACTTGATGAATCAAATTTCCTTTAACAAATAGAAAAGGGTAAGGGTGGGGGATGATGGAGAGAAAACCTATAAACAAAGAGACATATGAAACTAAAAGGCATATGAAATAAATTAAAGAACAGGCACAGTTAAATTATATTGTTCAGGGATTTATCCTGGGTGATAAAACTAGCAAGGAAGCAATTATTATAAAGACACATGCATGCGTATGTTCATTGCAGTACTACTCACAGTAGCAAAGACCTGGAATCAACCTAAATGCCATCAATGATAGAATGGATAAGGAAAATGTGGTACAAACACACCATGGAACACTATGCAACCTTAAAAAAGAATGAACTCATCTTCTTTGAAGGGACATGGATGGAGCTGAAGGCTATTATCCTTAGCAAACTAGCACAGGAATAGAAAACCAAATACTGCATGTTCTAACTTGTAAGTGGGTGCTAAATGATGAGAACACATGGGCACACAGAGGGGAACAACACACACTGGGACCTACAGGAGGGTGTAGGGTGGGAGAAAAGAGAGGATCAGGAAAAATAACTGATGGGTACCAGGCTTAATACCTGGTGATAAAAATAATCTGTACAACAAACCCCCATGACACAAGTTCACCTATGTAACAAACCTGCACTTGTACCAATGAACTTAAAAGTTAAAAAAATGTCAGAGTAGTGGTTTTGTTTGGAGAGTGTGTTTGTGTAGTGATTGAGATGAGGCACACAGAGGGGCTTCTCATGTAGATGCAAGTTCTAGTTCATGACATAGGTGGTAATTACAGAAGGGTTTGACATAGTAATTCATTAAATTATACTTTCGTTTCATGAGTCTTTGTATATCCTGTTTTATGTTAGAAGAAAGAAAGCTTTTAGAAATCAGGAGAAGCATACTCGCAATTTGGAAGCCCCTCAGCCTCCCTCCATCCCGCCATATACACATGCTCACCTCCTCTGTTGAGCCTCGAGGCAGTGCTAGTCTCCGGGAAAAAATACGTCTTTGGAATTCAGAGACCAGGCTTTGAATCCCAGTAGACCACTTATTAGTTCTAGGGTGATCAACCCTTTCAGTTTGTCCGGGGCTGAGGGGATTCTCGGGATGCAAGACTTCCAGTGCTAGACTCAGGAAAATCCCAAGCAAACTGGGACAGTTGGTCACTCTGAGTTACCCCCTGAGCCTCAAATCCCTTACCTGTAAATGGGGATGTGAATCCCTATGGTGTTGAATTGTGAAGATTAAACAAAATGAGAGATATGAAAACCCTGAATATACTGTTATCAGACTGTAAAAATTTCAGCTCAATTTTGCTCATCAATTAGTAAACACATATAATTATAGCTACCACATGTAACATTCATTAAGTGAGGCAGCCTTCTAAGTCCTTGCTACGCAAAGTGTGGTCCTTGGACGAGCACCACTGGGATAACCCAGAAGCTTGTAAGAAACATAGTTTTTCAGACCCCACCCCAGACCTGCTGAATCAGAATCTGTGCTTTAACAGGATCCCCACATAGTTCGTGTGCATGTTACTGTCTGAGGAGCACTGCTCTCAGCATGTGAAGAAACTCCTTTAATCCTTAAGACAATTCTTTGGTTCATATTCTGATTCCAGAACCCTCACCTAGTCTTGGAGTTCCAGTACCCAGCACAAGGCCTGTCTCAAGGTAATGATCCTGAATAAATGTATATTTTATTCCTTTTCCCATCTGGAAGGGTTGGGAGAGGGCTGCCAAGGGCAAGATCTTATCTGGGAAGGATTTACATTCCATAGGGTTTAGAGGGACTTGAACCCCTGAGTCCTGGGGCTTTATCTAATTCAAGTTTATGGTGGAACAGAGTGAGAATCTGGATTCCTTATCCCAAAGCTGTGCAGCCATTTCTAGTCTATCAGTTCACTCAATTCTTGCAGAGGAAGAATTGAGTGAGAATAAGGAAATCACTGGTTTGATGACCCAACCTTTCCTATTGATAAATGGGTGTGTATGTGGTTGCAAAAGAGCCAAGAGGACCCTGAATGGGGGAACAGCCTTGAGAGCCAACAGCCAGGGAAGAGCTGGTGCCAATTGTAAATCAGTCAATGGATTGCTCTGGGTGTGTTTTTGAAAGCTCTTGCTCCACTTCTGGGTTCCTCAGCACTTGCCCAGAGGGAATCATTAATCAGCCTGATCACCTTAATTAAAACTCCCCTACAATTTTATTGGGGATTTATATCTATCTGCAAAAAAGCTCAATTTTCAGCCATTAGGTGCAATGAGCTAAACTCTGAGTCATAGTGGACTCTAGATTCCATCAACACCTCCAGGGCCGAGCAATGCATGGATGACTTTGAAGGTTTTATGTACGTAGAATAATTATTACTACCAACAACAATTACCACCACTACAATTACTACCACCATTACTAAATAACAGCAGCTACTGCTACTATATACCAGGCACTGTGCAAAGTTTTAAAAATGCATTATTTTATTTCATCTTTACAGCCGTCCTATGAAGTAAGAATTATTATCCTTATTTCATAAATGAAGCAATTGAAATTTCAAAAGATTAAGTAACATGCTCAGTAGCAGAGCTAGTGAATGTCACAGCTGGAATTTGAATACAGTTTGAGTCCATGTCCTTAACCACTGCCTCCCAAGATGCCAAGGTTTTATTATGCTTCTCTCACTTTTGGGACCGCATGGCATTCCCATGAAGATCTTTGTCAACCCTTTCATTGATAAAGGGATTGTATGTGCTGAAATTTTTTTTGCAACAAATATCTGAGTACGTGTCTCTATCTGGCTTAAACTATCAAGAAATATGTCACCTTACATTATTGAATAATGGTCCAGAGTAAGGTAGGCATCAGAGAGTGCATCATCACAGTGGCTCTGGAGCTGTGCCTCTGTGATCACTCTGGCTGGATTTTTGCCGGCGTGGAGACTTCATCCTCAGAGGGGCTTCTCCTATGGTGCTAGTGTGGCTGTAGCCACCCTGGGCTTTGCTTCCATACGCCAGAGGAAAAGAAAGGAGTGATTACTAGGAGTGCTTTTTTTTACAGTGAGAAAATTTCCCTGCCTGAAACCTTCTGAAACCCACACTCATGTCTTAAAGGCCTGAATTTGGTCATCTGCACATCCTCGAACTAATTCCTTGGATCAAGGAAATGCCATGAGCTGGAAAAGGCATGGAAAAATTGAAAGTATACTTTTGTTATAGGTAGGCATAGGATTAAGCTAGTTGGGTTAAAAACAATAAGAGCATCATCCCCACTCTCGGCCCCTAGATTGGAGTAACATTTCTCCCAAACTTCCTGGAAACTGCATACTAGATATAGGTGAAAAAGATGTTGGGACGAGAATCAAAATGTCTCATTACTCCTTCCTCCTCCTCCTGGGTCCCGCTTTCTTGGGGGATGCTAGGCAACTAACTAGAGCTATGTAGATGGCCTTGGTGTGCTACATTATAGTGGGTGGCGTAGACCTGTGAGTTGCTGTTCTCTTATAACATGGAAATTCTATGGTCTTAACTTGAACTGGAACCATGGATAGACCCTTGACACTGTAGCAGTGGGCGAGTTATCTTCAGAAAAAAGCCCTTCTGACGTCTCTCATTGCACAAATGTTTCCGGATGGTTAAAACAAACTTAGTAGTCTTGTAGGAAGATCACTAAACTAGGGTTCAGAAGAATAAACAAAATGACTCCTGTAAAGGACCTCACCAGAGCCTGGCATATAGTAGGTGCTGGCATATAGGAGGTGCTGAGTGGGTCGGCCATGTACAACATCATTACATCCATACAGATCTGTTTACCAGCTCATGGTCTTGGGTAGGTCACTTAAATTCTTGGAGCTTCAGTTTTCATATTAAAGGGTTTGGTTGCTCTTACCTATAAAACCATCTTGCAGCACCTTGGGTGGGTTATTTTGTGGTTTAGATGAATAAAGGTGGTGGATGTGTTTGTAATCAATAATGTAATGCTCAAAAGAGAGTAGCAGCAGGTTGCTTTGTCAATGCTTTATTTTGAGGAAGAAATTAGTATTTTCAATAAATGTTATTGAGTATTTACTATTAACTCAAATGTTATTATTTACTTTGTGTTTGAGATGCAATGTTGAATAAGATGCATTCTTGGCCGGTAAGGAGCTCATATTCTAGCTAAGGACACTGAGAAGTGACGAAGAAGTCATCCCAGGTCTCTCTGGGAGCCTAAAGGAGGACCACAAACTCAATATGAGCAGGATCAAGAAAGGTCTTTCTAGGACATGACACTTGAGTCTGAGGGTGAACTGGAGTTAATGAGGAGGGGGTGGTTGGAGGCAGTGGAAACAGTCAGTGAGAAGATAAGTGCAATAGAGCTGGACCACTCCAGCCTGGCTGGAGCACAGCAGTGGGGGCATGGAGAGGGCAGGGAGAGGTTGGCAGAGGCAGATCACACAGGGCCTTGTATGCTACGCTAAGAATTTGGAATTCACCCAGAGGGGAAGCCCTTTGTGTGTCATTAACACCCACAATCACTTTAGCTGCTTTGTAGAAAATAGATTGGAGAGGAAAACACTAGAGTAAAGAGACCAAGCAAGAAGCTATTGCAGGACTTCAGGAAGCACTGAAGAAGGGAAAAAGAAATGGACATACCTGGATGATAGTTAAGAAGTCAAATCAACAGGATTTGGGGACTGATTGGATGGAGGGGTGACAGACAAAGATTTGAGGGTTTTACCAAGTCTCTGACTTGGGTGAATTGTTGAGGCCATTCAGAAAGATGGAGAAAGTAGGAGGAAGAGCCAACTAAAGGAAGCTGTACACTTTGCAGGTGTCTAATGGTTCCGGATGCCACTCTGGAAAACCTCCCAAGGATGGCTGTAATGAACATCTGGATCTGGGGTTGAAGCGTCACTGTTGGGCAGAGTCTCTGTGCTCTTCTTCATGTCCTCAGTGAAGATGGCTTGGCAAGCAGAACCATCAGTGTTCACATGTGTGCCAAGTGGATGAGTCTATACATGCTGATAATTGGTATTCAGTCAACCAAGACAGGCAGTAGGACTTTCGTCTGTGTTTTTGTGGCATTTGCTTGGTTTGTCTCAGACAGATTTGAATGTCTCTTTGCTGCTTGCAGATGTAGCTGCATGAGAATGCATTCCTTTTTCTTGTTCAAATATTAATAAAGATATTTTGCATAGAGTTGTGGGTGTCTTTCTGGAACCCCTAAGGGCGTTGAACAGCTCTGGCTGAGAAAGAATTGATCTCTGCAGGGAAGGAAGCTGTGTCTCTGTGTTGCACACCCGCGTTCCTCAGCTGAGGATTCAGAGCTTCTGCTGGTAAAGGGAATAGGATTCTCACTATTTTTTCAGAGGTGTTAGCATCTTCTGAGATGGCTCAGTTGCTATTTCAGTACTGGGAACCAATATGTCTGACTCTGTCCCGAGCTGAGCCTGGAAAGAAGACCAAATTCAATCCACCCGAGTGGAGCTGAGCTTAATCACAGAAAGCATGGTTTTCTCCCACATTCCAGGCCACTCACTACTTCTCATTTTGGACAAAGGAGCCCTGGGTGGAGAAGTGGAAAGAAATGAAGAAGGTGCGGTACAGGTGCCAGGCTAACCATGCATTTCTGTTTGCCCTTTAATTTCCAAGACAGCTCTGTGAAGGAGATAGTCTCATTCAACTTAGAGATGAGAAACAAAGCCAAGAGAAGCTCACTTTACCGAAGACCACATAGTGGCACTTTTTAATATCATTGTGAATATGTTAATAAACTCATTCTAAGTGAAGAAAAAAAAAAGGGACAGCCTGGGGTGAAGTCACAGCTCTAGTGCTAGGGCCATGCACCTTTCTCATGATGCACCTTTCTCAATAGGATACAAAGAAGAAAGAAGAGAAGATCCATGGGGAACCTGGGTGACAATCATGGTTCCTTGTCTAAAATGAATATGACACCCCAAATGCCTAGGGAATCAGCAAGGTTTTGCTGAACTAATGGAAGCCATGAAAACTGAGGACAGACTCAAGGTCCAAAATGGCCTCAAGGGGCCGATAAAAGGCCAATTCTAACAAGATGATATGAAATGAGTGTCATATGTTAGATTCTTGAAAGTAGCACTAATTAGACCTGCCCAAGCATTATTACAGGTGCTTTATACAGATAATCTCATTTAATGAGCACGATTATGCTCAGAGGTAGGCAGTGTCATCCCATTTTACAGAAAGGGAGCTACAGTGTAGAGAGGCTAAGTAATTGGTCAAGGTCATGATGCTAAGTAAATGGTGGATCCAGATCTGACTCAGGATGAGGCGGTCTCATCTGGAGGTCCTTCCTCTTGACTGCTATGCATTGTCAGCTTCTGATAGCAGCTAGCTCAAACCCTGCTGAGTGAAACAGTTGTGTTTCCATTAACGTCAAGGGAAGAAATAAGGATGCTCTCCATTGGTGCTATTTAATAACTTAAAAAATTGAGTAAATAGAGCAAAGGAATGAGCAGAATTAGGGCTGGGCTAATCATTACTCACGGGTGATATTATCATCAACTTAATAAAAACAAAATAAGAGATTAAACTAAAAAACTATTTATAATAATATAAGATTGCAGTATGAGAGTGATATTTAAATGTAGCAAAATCAATGATTTTTCCACGTCAGCAATAGTCACTTATAAATCTTACTTTAAAAATCCCACTGAAAATAGGAATACAAATACAAAGTCCTTAGGGATAAACTCAGCAAGAAATATACATAAACAATATATAAGCTTTAGATAACAAAAATTCCCTGAGAGACATAAAAGAAAACATAAATAATTTAAGGGACATACCAATTTGAGAGTAGGAAGACCAGTTCTTATGTGTATCAGTAGTTTCATATTAATTGTTGAGTTGCAATTCTGTTAACTCTATGACAACATATTTTTAAAATCAAGAGAATACATATTCATAGTATGGCAATAATCCTCAAATTAATTATTTGGTGCATTTCTTTTAACTATCATATATTTTTAATACGGGTTTTAAAAATAGAGTAATACATGTGTTTGGTTAAAAAAAATCAAATTATACAAAAAGACCTATAAAGAGAAACAACTCTTTCTTGCTTCGTCCTTCCCATGATGAGCCCCATTCTTCAGAGACAGCCTGTTTTTTTCTTTTGAGATAGGGTTTCTGTCTCCCAGGCTGGAGTGCCGTGGTGCGATCACAGCCACCACAGCCTTGACTTTTTGGAGGCTTTGTTGTACTCTGCCTTAGCACCCCCTCCACTGAGTAGCTGGGACCACAGGCACATGCCACCATGCCCAGCTAATTTTTACATTTTTTGTAGAGACAGGGTTTTGCCGTGTTGGCCAGGCTGGTCTCGAACTCCTGGGCTCAAGTGATCTGCCTGCCTAGGCCTCCCTAAGTGCTGGGATCACAGGCGTGAGCCACCATGCCTGGCCCAGAGACAGTCTTTATTAACGCTTTTAGCTATTTCTTCTGAGCATTACTTCCATATTTTTAAAATATATTTTGCCACAATTTATAGATTGATCGATTCTAGACATTAATTACTGGCTTCCTCCTATGACAGATGAAGATTTAATTCTCTTCCACCACCTCTGCATCTCTCCTTAATAGCTCAATATAATAATATCATTCTTCCCTTTTTCTATGGGTTACATTTGTTACTTCTAGTGATTTGTTTATGCTTTTTTTCTAATTACGTCAATAGGAGCATCTTCTGACTCCTCATCTTGTAAGATGAAGGCGCTATCATCCCCACGATCTCCTACCCCTTTCCACTCTCATTATCTGTACTTAGATGTCCATGTTAAGGTGGAGGATGTTTTTATTGTTTTATTTTACCCTAAAGTGTTTTTGTTTGTTCTTGTTCAACTTTAAAAGTTGACAATCAGTAAATAGGGATTACATGGCTGTGACTATGGAATCATAATTCACTTCAGAGCCAACTAGTGCACTGTGAGGACAGTGCTTTCGTTGAACAGTTTTTTGTTGTTGTTGTTGTTGTTTTCTTCCTGGAGTTAAAAAAAGATATTTTTTCCTTTTTTTTCATTGTTTGCCTTTACTGTCTTTTTAAGTCTAAATTCTCATGAAAATGACACAAATCTCTCTGACTCCAGCCCCCAGTCTGTCTCCTGTCTCCTGTTTGGGCTGATTGCTCATCTTTCCAAGACTTCCCTCCACACTTGCTGATGCCCGGCTCTCCTGGTCCCCACAGGCTGCCTCTATGCCCTTATTTTGTTGGGCCTTATATCCTCATGACTTTCCAAGCAAAGACAGATAGGAAATAATTTTTCTCACTTTTACATAACTAAAATTGATTTTATTCCACTCTGATACTGAACAGCTTTAACTTTCCTTGATGATCCTTGCCTGAATCCTTTACTTCATTTAGGGCTGCAAACGGGTGATTTTTGAATTCCTTGGTTCCTTGCATATTTATTAGCTGGCATTCTTCTGTAAAGATGATTTTTTCATCATCAGTGAGGTGTAAACTACTATTCCTAAAAGTGGGGAATTGCTTAATCCTTTTTTTTTTCTTCCAATTTTCAGGGTGAGGAGTTGATGAAAGTGTCACAGGTCAGGTTTTTTTTTTTTTTTTTTTTTTTTTTTTTTTATGTCAAGTGAACATATATGTGAAACAGTAAGCAAAAGTTGGGTTGCCCTCCTGTCGGGCTGACACATAAGCAATCCTTTGTGATTGATGGATTTCTTCCTATTTGGGAGTCGAAACGACAGGGAAGGTTGGAGGGTGCTGCACCAAACAAATTCAAATCCTAAACCCTTGCTCAGCACAGGTGGAGGAAGAGGACAGACCTTACCAACTGGGAAGGCTTCCTGGCCAGCCTCTCCCGGCAGGAGAGGCAATGCACAGGAAATATCCTGGGCACAAACTCTACCCATTGTAATTCTGGTGTTTTAAATTTTCATGCCCCAGATGTTTTTAGAATAATTGCTGTGCCTAGTGAAGCTGTGCCTGCCTCTGCAAAGGCGGTCCCTTCCCTGAGCTTCCCGCAAGCCCCATCCTCTCACGGGGCTTAGGTAAAGGAAGAAGATCTCAAATGACTTCCCAGTCCTATTTGGTTAATCTGTTGTGCTACGATGAATACCCCTGGGTTTGGAGTTCACTGAAGCTTCGCAGTAAAACGAGACAGGGAGGACATTTAAAAGGCTTCATAATCCTCTTGTCTCTTGAAGCAAAGATTGTAATTTCTGGTTCAAAGGAACCATAGCACAAAAAATCTGCTTTGTTTTGTTTGTCCCAGGGGAAAACATATAACCAACACAACAATACAACCTCTGGTTCTGTTCTGGACCCTGTGCTAGGCAAGGCAGCCATGGAGATGGAGCGCAGATGTGGATGTGTAACCATATTGACGGGGGTAGAGAGTCATTTCCCTGCAGTCCCTCAAGAGAGCGTTTCTGCAAGCAAAGAGTTTCCCTATCAGGAAAGTGATGAGGTGGAACTGGGCAGAAGTCCTGTTCACAAAATGTCCTGCACAGTGTGGGCACAAAATAGGTAGTCTATAAATATCACCTTCACGCCCACTCTGTCCCCCACAAAGACAATCTCTACAATCTCCTCTAGATCTGCAGTTCTGTGCCTCCATCTGCAAAATGGACTGATAGGGAGGATCGAGTGGAATGTTTCGAGTGGAAGTAGATGGGAAAGCTCTGTGCTCAGAGGCAGTGAGTTTAGTAGTGCCCCTTATAAATGAGAAAAGCTTTGGAGAAGACCCTTGGCCCAGAACCTCCCATCCCTGCACATGTAAAGGGGAGCATTTCTTTCTTTTCTTGTGGAAGGAGGGCACTGGAAAGGCAGAGCTGGGGGTGGTGGTTTGGAGTGACCACAGGGACTGCAGGCCTTCCAGATACTCTCCTGGAAGAGAAAGCAGAGTCTAGAAGGCCTTATCTCCTTGCCCTCCATGACTTCTGCTTCTGGAATTCAGTCTTCCCATGGCTCCCACTTACTTTGCTATACATATATATATATATATATATATATATATATATACACACACACACACACACATACACACATATATATGGCTCCCCTGCCAGTCTTCCCATGGTTCCCACTTACTTTGCTATGTGTATATATATATATATATGTTTTGTTTCATTTTTGGAGACAGAGTCTCAGTCTCTTGTCCAGGCTGGAGTGCAGTGGCAAAATCTCAGTTCACAGCAACCTCTGCCTCCCAGGTTCAAGTGATTCTCCTGCCTCAGCCTCCCAAGTATCTAGGACTACAGGGATGCACCACCACGCCCAGCTAATTTTTTGTATTTTTGGGAGAAATGGGGTTTCTCTATGTTAGCCAGACTAGCCTCGGACTCCTGAGCTCGGGCAATCCGCCTGCTTCAGCCTCCCAAAGTGCTAGGATTAGAGGCGTGAGCCACCGTGCCTGGCCCCATTTTGCTATTTTTTTTTCCTTTCAAAATGGAACTATTTTTTCCTAAGACTTGAATATTATTTAAAAAATTCAAACCCTACAGAGAAAGTTCAGATCCTTCTATCTCATGGAGGAAACTACTGTTAACAGGCAGATTTACAGTCATTCAGACTTAAAAGATAAATATGTAGATATCTGAATAACTTACATTTTATTACGTAAATGGAATGTCTTTGATTCTGCACCCATCCCCCCACAGCATACATATATATTTATCCCCATTGTTGGTGTAACCTGGTGTCCTTAACATCCCTCCAAGTCTGCCCACATTTAAACAGAATTTGATCCTCTGGAGTTTCACAGCCCCTTTCCTCTTCCTGGCTGCTCCAAAGATTTGACACTCCGCTCCGTCTGGGACTCCTTGTGGAGTTATTGTAGACTTCTCACCCCAACACACCTCCCAGGAAGCAGAGTTGTGGATGCGTATATCTATGTTTTAGCAAATATTTTCCTCTCCAGGGGCATAAACCATGGTGACATTCTGAGAGAGAGAGAGAGAGAGAGAGAGAGAACATGCACAGCACCAAGACCCTGATTGTTTGGGAACGCTATTCATGAAATGTGCTTCATGGTTCTCTCCCCAAGAAGGTAAGTCTGAGAAGTTCATAACCGGCCCTCTGCTCTGGCCCTTTTTTTCCCCTTCCGCTTTTCATTTTTGATTAAAGCATAACTGAGATACAGTAAAGTGCACACATCTTCTATTTACAACATCATGTAAATAATATTGTAGCTGTCTGGTGTCAATTTTAGACTTAAGGGATTTTGATCTTTCAAGATTTCTATGTTTGGGATTATGGCCCAAACCCTCCACCATCTGTGTAAGCATCACTCAGACGAAGGACTGGACATTCCAGCAGAGTGCTTCCTCTTCCTGGCCTCCTTTCCCACTGGCCCACGTTGTAGAAGCTCCCGGGGTGCTTGTTAGGCCACCACTTTTCCTGCCCCCAGACATCACTTCCTCACTTCCCCCCAGCACCTTTTTCGAAGAAGTCACTACCCTGACAAAAACCAGACCCTTTCCTTCAGCTTCTTGGTTCTTCCCAACTTCATTTTCCCTGCATCCTCACTTAGTCCTCGACCTAGGTGCAGACCAAAGCTCCCAGCAGCAACCCCGCCTGCAGCCCTGACACAGTCCATAAAGGGTTAAACCCGGGCAAGCACCAGCTCCACGCAGTTAATCCGGGATTCTCGGCACTGATCTCTGTGCCTGTCATTTGCATTTCTCTTCTTTGTGCAGGCTTTTCTTCCTCCCTTTCCCGGGGCCCAGGCGCGGGCATTAGCATACTGCGCCCCGCGCGCCCGCTGCAGGGGGCCCCCCGCTGTGTGCCAGCCTGCGCAATCTGCAGGCGCCATCAATTTTTCAGCACTTTTCTCATCATTACCGTCAGGCCCATGCGGCTCCCCGCTCAACACCCTCCTCGGCCGGCCGGCCTCACTGCCGGCGAGCAGGCAGGCCAGGGGCTGTCACGTCCCTGCCGACCCTCCGGAGCACGCACTTGCTTGTTGAAACTCCCACCATAATTAATCACAGTATTAATCCTGGCCAAGCCTGTCTTCCTGAATAATTATGTCAACACGCTTGAGTGCCTGTGCCCGACAGAAATTTTATCAACCTTGAGAACTAGACTATATCCCTGAAGCCAGGACTGCCATGGGGGCCTGGGCTCCTTGCCTGCCCTCTGCGGCACACTCACAGCATGCACACACATACATGCACCTGGCCTACTCGCACACATGTACGGGCACACACACTGCACAGAACCATAGGCGTTAGAGAGGAGCAGAACGCTGGAACTCACAGTAGACAGCATTTCTTTTCAAACAAGCAGGCATGGCCACACAATGAAGTTATCTTTAGGTAGCTAAGTGGGTGGTTGTCATAGCGATGTGTGCATTATTAAGAGAGTGTTGTTCATCCTGGTAGCTAATCTCATAATGAGGTTGGCTCATTATCAGGTCGAGCCAAAGTTGGCTTTTGCTCTCCTTTTTTGCTGGGGCCTGGGGTCCAGCGAGGTCGCTCCAAGCTGGATCACCGACTCCCAGCATCTGTCTTTTATTTGGTTACTCCAGCTTCCTTCTGTGCTCTTCTAGGGGGGCAGATAAAGGAGGACAGGGCTGGGCGGGGCTCCTGGTGCCTTCACCTAGTGTTTGTCCCGTAGCAGAGTGCCTGCTATAGTTTGTGAAACACTTAACAGCACTTGAGAACTACGTTGTCCCAGGCAACTAGGACATGTGAGATTAAACCGCAGATTGGTCTGCAATCAGCTCCTCTGCTTTCCTTCTGCACCTGTTTCTTTTGCCTGCTCAGTTCTAGGAAACCAGCCGTAAGGACCAAATAGTACCTTTTGTGGCATGATCACCATTTAATGGGGACTTCTTAATTCCCAGTGTTCACTGCAATTTTGTGAATTCCAAGATTCATGAAAAGTCTACCTGTCACCTCAAGTTCAGGTGCCTGGTGGCTGTTTCACCTTATGACCAGATGTCCAGTTAATTTTAAATCAGTTTGGAGATTGTTTGCCATTGCTTTCTTTGTCTCTATTTTTTTTATAGGATGCTACAATGGTCTATTTGGCTCAAATTTAGATTTCATGCTGCCTGTGATTTTCATTCTTGCCTCATGTTTTAAAAAATTGAGTTGCTTCTAATTTTCTCACTGTTTGGGACAGCGGAGCATCCTCTACAGAAGGAAAGGAGAAAGCAAACAAAATAATCTGGTTCAAATCCTCACCAGGGAGATGGTGGCCATTGCCTGAGAGGTGAGTCAGGAAAAGGGAATGGTTTGTACCTTTATCACTAAGTGTCCTGTTGCAGTGAGCAAAGATGTGTCCTCTCAGGTACAGCCCTTGGTGATGCCCCCAGCACTGCCCTTGCAGACGCCCCCAGCACTGCCCATCTTCAGTACACCAGTTCCTCCAGAGCCTTCGGCGGTGTTCTGCAGCCCAATGAAGTGATGGCATTTTTTGGTAGGTTTTCTTAAAGCACAGTCCACTAACATCAGAGTCACTTGAGGACTAATTAGAAATGCAGATTTTGGGGTGCCCTGATCAACTGTTCCTCAGCTAAGCATGATGCACGTAGATTTTTTTTATGAGCCTTTTTGGTTTGTTTCATTTAGTAGTGTTTTTCTTTGTCCCTTTTCCTTTTTAAAAAGTAACATAAGGATTATTGTAAAGCTGGTTTAAACAATGAAAAGAGAAAATGGTTTCTAGTCCCCAGTCTGTCTCCTCAGGGACTCCTATACTTTTCTGTTTTTATTTTGTGTGTATCTTTCAGAGATATTCCTCACATACATATGTATATAAATTCTTTTAAAATCCACAATGGCAGCTTCCTAAAGACACTGTTCTGTGTATTTAGAACAGTGCTTGCTTTTCTTTTTTCACTATGCTTTTCTTTTTTCACTATGCAATATATCTTGGCTATGGTTTCATATCAGCATATTAAGATCTTCCTCATTTTTAAAAACGACTGTGTAGTACACTTTGTATGGGATGTAGCATGTTTTATGGGTTTTGAATAAAGCTGGTGTCTGCTCCTAATCAGGTACCTTTCTCTCCTCAGGCTTTAAGAATATGGTCTCATAAATCTGCAACAACCCTTGGGAAAAGAGAGACTTTTTTTTTTTTTTTTTTTTTTGGCCCTATTTTAACCATAGGATAGCCCATCTTGGTTTGGGTTCACCAGAGGTAGAAGCTGACACCAGGATTCCAGTGGGGGTAATCTGGAAGGTGATCATAGGAAATACCTGCAAGTCAGACAGGGGGGAAGGAGGTCATTAAAGGGGCTGTAATCAAGCAGGTTACCACTGTGGGCAACTGGGGCTTAATTCTTCAAGGGCCACTCCAAGGCAGTGCAGAGCATGCCTTGGGATTATTCTACCTGAAGAGTGTGGAGGAGCTGGCCACTGGGGTGACTGACAGGTTGCTTGTGGGAGTGGGGGTGCTAAATTCCCCTACCATTTCTGGCCTGCCTCACAGGGTATGGGGACTCCATTGACCAAAGAAAACCCTTAGTCCAAGAGATGCAGGTGCCAGTAGCTGGAAGTTGAGCAGTTGTGCACTGAAATGGTAAGGGCAATGGTTATGATTGTCATACCAACAGCAATCATCACACAGCTGGAGGCTAGATCTTCTAGATTCATCTATATACTTAAGAAGAGCAATGGATATGGATGCAGTGCCAGAAACACAGACTGTTTTCCTAGCTCTTCTCTTATTGGTGACCTTGAGTGTGTTGAGCCATTCAAGCTTTTGGAGCTTAACTTTCCTCATCTGGAATATGGGGCTAGTGGCACTCACTTCTCAGGATAACTTTGTGGACTAAACGAGGATCTCCAGTTTTGGAAAAAAGATTTCAGAGTCCTGAGTGCTAGTGATTGCTGCTACTATATAGCAGCCAATCCCCAGGAAAGAAGGCCATTAACATCCTTCAGAACCTGCCCAAGATCACCACATTTGGTGAGATCAGAGCCCCCATTCCCTGCACTCATGCAAGTTATTCTCCAAAAATGCCAGAAGTCAAATACAAACCAATCTAAATGGCACCAGGATACCAAGAAGAAGAGGAGGACAATGCTTCCCAGGGACATTCCTTCCATCAAGAGCACAGCAGACAGACCTTTTAATGCTGCAGTAGCAGGACCACCATGTTTGCTTTTCTGACACAGCCTAGATTTTAGAGTCAGAGAGATTCTTCGGAGTCTCCCTGTATCGCTCATCCAGGCTGGAGTGCAGTGGCTCGATCATGGCTCACTGCAACCTTTGCCTCCCAGATTCAAGCGATTCTCCTGCCTCAGCCTCCTGTGTAGCTAGGAGTATGTGGTGGCGTGTGCCACCACGCTCAGCTAATATTTGTATCTTTAGTAAAGATGAGGTTCCACCATATTGGCCAGGCTGGTCTCGAACTCCCGACCTCAAGCAATCCACTTGCCTCTGCCTCCCAAAGTGCTGGGATTACAGGTGTGAGCCACCACACTTGGCCAGAAAGATTCTTAAAGCTTGGTTAGCTCATTGGTTGCAAGCATTTTTAGCCTTCAAATTCATTCTTTTTTCTGTTTGTTTTTATTTATTTATTTTTTTTAGACAGAGTCTCGCTCTGTCTCCAGGCTGGAGTGCAGTGGCACGATCTTGGCTCACTGCAACCTCTGCCTCCTGGGTTCAAGCAATTCTCCTGCCTCAGCCTCCCGAGTAGCTGGACTACAGGCGCCTGCCACCACACCCGACTAATTTTTGTATTTTTAGTAGAGACAGGGTTTCACCATGTTGGCCAGGATGGTCCCAATCTGACTATGTGATCTGCCCACCTTGGACTCCCAAAGTGCTGGGATTACAGACGTGAGTCACCGTGCCAGGCCCAAATTCATTCTTTAAAGAGAATGGTACTCAGAAGCTTTGTCTAACAAAAGTGGAGGGCTCCTCAGGTGTGATTTGGTGGGGATCCCTGCCCTTTCTCAGATCCTGCCACACCCACCTCCTCCTTTGTCCACACCAGCATGCCTTAGGCTCCCCCAGGCTCTACAGGTGCTGTTTAAAAAACAATTTGTCTGGTACATCCCTTTTCAATGAACAGAAGAAGAGATAGGGCCCATGGTGACTTCATGCTGGGGCCTCTTTAAATGGGTGCAGGGAACCCAGGCCAAGGCACTTTGGTAGGGTAAAAAATCCTTGTCAGGGCTGTAAGACCTCATCTTGGAGAGGATGAAACTGGTGGCGACCTCCACCCCATTGCCCTAATTCTGTGCTTTAAGGATAGGTTTTTGGGTCCTTTTGCCTCTGATCCCCTTTAACCCTTCTCCTAAGCTTCCAGTCTGGCCCCAGGAGCTTGTCAACTCATTTGCTGTCTAGCTGAGCATCCTCCTTCCCCCATTACCCTTTGCTGTCTGGCACATAGACCAACAGAGATTCCTACTTCCTACCGGCCCAGAGGCATTGTACTGCTGGGCTCATCTCCCCCCTGCCAAGCCTTCTGCTTAGGAGAGGGGGCAAGATGCCCAGAGAGATGAGGTGACTCGCCTAGTGTAGCTAAGCTGGTGCAGAGCTCTTTGGACCACATGTGATTCCCAGAAGTTTTTAAGCCACTGTTTTCAGGCATCTTCTGTTTTGCCTTTCTTCTTACCCAGATTAGCCTCTTCTAAAGAGGCCTTGTCTCCACTCCAGCAATCAGCCAAATGGCACTGGAGAAAGGCAGATTCTTGATTACTAATAAGCATATCGTTTCTCCAGGAAGGAACAGTTGGAAATGGGGTTGGATGTTGTCATGTGGGTTGGCAAGAACAACACTGATCTTTCTGTTTTAACTGTCATTTCCTGGCAAGTGGACCCCTGGAGCCTCAGTTTTCTCATCTGTGAAATTGGCACTGCGACACCCTCTCTCTTGAGTTGCTTTGAATACTACATAGAATGACATATGTGAAAGGACTTTGGAAATAGGAAAGGCTGCAGAACTGGAAGAGATTGTTTTATTACTGTACTTAGTTGATGGCTGTGGAGGTATGACTTCATTAAGGCTGAACGCCAGCCTCATAGGGAGCCTGGCATGGCTGGCTGAATGCACCTGCTTCTTCAGGGAACCTCACTCTGCCTGGTGAGAGCTGTTCCTTAGCATGCCCACCAGCAATGGGGATGGGAGTCAGTGGATGGGGGATGGGAGTCCAATGGCCCACTGGAAAACAGGCTTCCCATGCTCCAGTGGGAAGATTCTGAGTATGTCCTCCTTGGTATCTTAGAGGTTCCCTGGCAGCATCAGGCCCCAGTAACCTGCTTATTAATGTGTACTTTACTGGCTTTTCTCCCTTCCCTGCCTCACTTTCCCCTTTTTCCCTCATCCCTATTTCCTGGGGGTCTCCTCCCAAATAAACTACCTGTATCCAAGTCCTTGTTTCACAGACTGGTTTCAGTGGAACCCAAGCTAAGATGCACAGCCACTTGGCCAGCAGTAGGAAGAGGGCTGAGAGAGGATGTAGAAAGATCACAGAAGGTTAAGGCCTCCCATAACTGAGAGGGAGGAAGGGCAGCAGAGACTAGACATCCTGGTTAAAAGGCCCAGGAAGGCTATAGGGCCGCTAGAACTACCTAACCCCTGCTGGCTCGACCCCAACTGGACCTAAGTCTTCCAGCCCTGGCAGCTTGTCTTCAGAGTGTTCTCTGCCTAAGTCCACTGCTAGGCTCACCCATGTTCAGCTGTGGTGGGGACAGAGCACACAGGCGTTTAGTGCCACAGCAGAGGTTCAACATCTCAATTCAGTGCATGCCTGCTGAGCACTGTGCCACATGGAGCCTCTGAGGCTGTGCCTCTCAGGCATTGGGGAATTCAGGCAGTGGCATAGGCATGGACACACATAGCACTTTTAGGGACAGCAAGTGTTCCCTGAATTAAGTGTGGCTGGCCACAGGGAGGGATGGTTGGGGTAAGAGCATCGGGAAGATGAGGCTGGTCAAGAAAATTGGGGGCAGTTTGTAAAGGGTCAAGTGTGGGGCTGAGGAGTTTAGACTTTATCCTGAGGGTAGTTGATGAAAGTTTTAATCAGCGAGGGACAAGTTCAGGGTGGCATACTCATTTTTTGAGATTTCTTCTTGTGTCAGCTACCCCATAAACCACTGATTCCTGGCTGTCCTGAGAACCTCTGGACTTCCACTCTGGCTTCCTAACGTCTTTTATGACCAGATCTTCCCAGGGGCTACTTATGCTAGCAGCTTTTGGTCATATCCTACCTTGTCAAATAGAGAACCTAGGCCCATTTCTTTTCCCATGGAGTTTTTGGGAGTCAGGAAGACCTGAGTTCTAATTCCAAGGCTACCAATTTCTGGCTGTATAACTTCAACATACACATCCATATATATATAAATATATATCTATATATATAGTTTATACATATATATATAGTTTATATATATATAAACTTTTATTTTATGTTCAGAGGTACATGTGCAGGTTTGTTATATTGATAAACTGTGTCATGGGGGTTTGTTGTACAGATTATTTTGTCATCCAGGTACTAAGCCCAGCACTCAGTAGTTATTTTTTCTGATCCTCTTCCTCCTTCCACCATCCGCTCTCAAGTAGGTCCCAGTGTCTGTTGTTCCTCTCTTTGTGTCCATGAGTTCTCATCATTCAGCTCCCACTTACAAGTGTGAACGTGTAGTATTTGACTTTCTGTTCCTGTGTTAGTTTGCTAAGGATAATGGCCCCCAGCTCCATTCATCTTCCTGCAAAAGATGTGATCTCATTAGTTTTAATGGCTGCATAGTATTCCATGATGTATACATACCACATTTTCTTTATCCAATCTGTCATTGATGGACATTTAGGTTGATTCCATCTCTTTGCTATTGTGAATAATGCTGTAATGAACATTCATGTGCATGTGTCTTTATGGTAGAATGATTTTTATTCCTCTGTGTATATACCCAGTAATGGAATTGCTGGGTTGAATGGTAGTTCTATTTGTAGCTCTTTGAGGAATTGCCACACTGCTTTCCACCAATGGTTGAACTAATTTACACTCCCACCAACAGTGTATAAATGTATCCTTTTCTCCACCACCTCACCAGCATCTGTTATTTTTTGACTTTTTAATAATAGCCATTCTGATTCTACAGTGATGGTATCTCACTGTAGTTTTGATTTGCATTTCTTTAGTGAACAGTGATATTGAGCTTTTAAAAATATGCTTGTTGGCTGCATGTATGTGTTCTTTTGAAAAGTGTCTGTTCATGTCCTTTGCCCACTTTTTAATGGGGTTGTTTGTTTTTTGCTAGTAAATCTGTTTAAGTTTCTCATAGATGCTGGATATTAGACCTTTGTCAGATGCATAGTTTGCAAATATTGTCTCTTATTCTGTAGTCAACCAATATTTTTAATCCCTCTGAGTCTTTTTTTCTCATCTGTAAAAAAATCATGTCTGTGATGATTAAGTAAAATAATTCTTAGGCATAGATCAAATATTTTATCCTCTTTGACAGATCTTAAATTTCACTAATACTTTAAAAATACTCACAATATGGGAGATACCAGGATCATTAAGACACATCTTCTGTTTTCTGGCAGCCCAACACCTCATGGGAAGGTCTGGCTTGTAGTTTAACTGATGGTGTATAGTAGGTGCTCAGTTGCCTGTTTGTTCCTTTCTCTCTTCTTGATCACCCCTTTCCTCTCTGGCTCCCACACGTGGTTCAAAATCTGAACACACACATTGGCCTGCTCCTCTTCTAGCTCACAAGAGAAACGAATTGGCTGGCAGGAGACCAGTGTCCACCTGATGAAGCAATAAACCATGTGGCATGTAGATGTTGGCTATAAACAGCTTCCCTTCATTATCTCCTTACTCAAAGCCCTTGCCTTTGAATACCACAACATCCCTTGGTGCTGACACACCCAAACCAAAGCCAGTCTCCCTAGCAACTGAACCACAGCCAGTGGTGGTCTGACCACACCCTCTCATGGTTGGCAACCATGCACAATTCCTCATTTTATTTCTGCTGCAGGACAGGTTGGCTACTGGCTGCTTTTTGGAACTAGAAACATCATTTTGCTCCTTAAATGATTAAAAAAGACACACATTGGGCTTCTTTGTGTTAGTTCTTTTGTATCTCCATTCCCTGTCCCTGCGTGGATTATTTTGGTTCATGCTGCAGGCTTGTTTCTGGAACTTGAATCCTGAGCAAGTGAAAAGACTTATTGGATGCTGCTCAAGGCTCTGCATGACAAACCTTGCTCAAACACAAGGTGTGATTGCCACTGACGGGGAGGATCATGAGCTAGCTGGGATGTAGGGAAAGATCAGGTGGCAAGGGTGTTTCAGGTGCAGGTGTATCTTGCCCAGGGTGCCCACCTCAGCAAGTGATAACAAAGGCTAGAGTTACAGTGCTGGGCCCTGGGCTTAGATTGGGGAGACAAGGACAGGATGATCACAACAGATTCCTGTTTAAAAAGGGGAGGAACAAGAGGGACATAATAGTCACTGGTCCATAGTAATTCTGAAATCTCACAATAAAGAAGAAGACATGGGGAGAGAGAAAGCCTCTTTCTTTAAACAGGAGGGTGGTGAATATGTATAGAAAAGGGGAAAAGTGATTATATTTTCTCTTCCTGAATCTTCTGGGCAGACTCAACTTGCCAACTAAGGTGATGTCATCAGTTGTGGCATCACAACAGTTCTAACAGTGTCCAAATCTGTCAGGAGCTGTCATTGAAAACAAACACTGGGGTTTGGCAAAGTGAGGTAGGTGGGGGCTCTACCCTCAGCAGTGATCAGCAGAGTTGAAAATGGTTTGACCCAGGCATTACTAGGAAAACTGGTAAAATAAAATCAGATGTGCATGTGTCAGTTCTGTGAGGTACATGGATGTCAATAAAGTGATTATTTTATACCATATTTATCTGACATTGGCTGGTGCTTGTGGGTTGGTACAAGTGACTACTCCCAGGGAGAGCAGTAAAAAGGCATAAACAGCATTATGGAAAAGGGAGAAAGGACAAGAAGGCACACAGGAAAGGGGCCCACTGGGATATGGGGGATAGGGATAGGAATCTCTGATTCTCCATAAGAGCTCAAGGGGTGTATATGTGTTTTGTGTTTGTCTGTATTCATATGGGTCTCTGCAGGTATATGTGCCTGCGTGTGTGTGTGTGTGTGTGTGAAAGCATCAAGAAACAGCAAAAAGAGAAGTTCTGTTTTTGAAGGAGACATTCCAGAGTGAAGTCATGGATGAGGCCTGTGTGGGGAAGGTGGGAGGCAGGACATAGGGTCTAGACAGGCTAAGGGAGCAATGCAAAGAGAAGGAAGTGAGGTGGGCCTGTGAGATAGAATAGAGTCTTTTTTTTTTTTCCAAGAGAAAAAAATAAGCCAGGGACAACTACAGTCTAATTCAGCCTTTCTGGGCTGGATTACTTGTGTGGGAACCAGTAGGCAAGGATCTATGTGCTCCCCTAGGCTAGGCTGGGTGGACCCAAAGGAGTGCCTTGCTTCTGTGTTCTTCCTACCTTGAATGGAGAGGAGATGCTTGCAGCTGCTGCAACCATATCTTGACCAAGAGACAATAAATCACCAGTCTAAGTGGGGCATAGGGAGAATAAAGTAGAAAGAAATCTGAAAAATGCAACTTGGGGGCATCGATGAGCCCTGAACTGCTACCTTAGATTACCACTCCTCTCCCTCTTTTTGTGTTTCTCTTCTGACATCAAGAAATGACTAAAACAACCCAGAATGGCGGGGGACACAGGAGACATCTGGAGGATGTCCAACTGGTGAAGAAAACCTGGGATCTCACACTAGGACCCCAATGTACTATGGATTATTTTTATATGTTGCATAAATGTGGAAGGATAATTTTTTAAAAATGTAAACTGATGTTTATATTTTTAGTTTCCTCATTTTTACCACCGTGTCTCTCCTGCCTCCCTACTTTTCAAGAAACTAGGAGGCCCATCCTGAGATAATTGTTTCAGGAGAAAAAGTGGCAGCCAGAAAGCAGAATGTAGCCTGCAAGTTTCTTCCGGACTTTGGGCACTTAAACTGTAGATCTCAGAAGAGGAAAAGGACCCTGGGCATAGACAGAATGCTCAGGGGACATACCACGAAGAGTAGAGTGTTTGAGGAGAAGAGGCTTCTTCCAGAGTTGGGGAGGAGGAGAGCCAGACAGAAAGTATGAAAGACAGGTTCCTGTGGCCCTAGAGAGAGAGAGATCCCAGGTGTAGCTTCTCAATCAATGGCGCATCAGGGAGGCAGCTGAAGCCAACACAGGCTGGTGAGATCTGAGAGTGGAGTTCTATGCTGTTTCCTCTGTGGAGTCCTGGGGAGATGGGGCATGTGGCATGTGGAGACAGCCTGATAGAGAGATTCTGTTGTCCTCCCCACTTCATGGCATACAAATAGGGAATAGAAACAGGTTTGGGGGCCTGAGGGAGTTATAGGACAGGAACAAGGAACAACTCAAAAAACAACTTATACAGACTGGTAAATGGGGATGATGGGATGAGGACTTCTTATCTGATACCTAAGGGGACAGGTGACTTGCTGATCAGTTATTCAGTCCCATCCTGCCCTTGCTATGCCTTGGCCCTCTGGATGTTCTTAGGAATTTAAACTGTACTAGTTACAGTTTCCCTGAAAGCAGAGGCTGAAACAAGCACTCACGTGCAAGTAGTTTATTTGGGAGGAGTTCCCAGGAGGAGTTCCAAGGAGGAGTCAGGGAGTGGGATGAGGGACTGAGGGAAGGAGGATAAGTCAATAAAGGAGGCATTCATGAGGAAGTTATCACTGTGGGCAACTGGAGCTCAGTTTCTCTGGGAACCTGCTGAAGAATGAGCCTCAAAATTGTCCTCCCAGGGAATAAGGAGGCTAGGATACATTGTCACTGAGGCAGCAAAGCACAGATGCATGGCAGCATGTGCTTGACTTAGGTGCAAACAGCATGCCTGTCTTCCACAACTGGACTGAAACCAGATGCTTGAGGGGCCTTGGTGTGGAGCATCCCAAGGGTCTATTGTACAACCCTGGGAAGGGCAGAGTCAAGCAACTACCTGAGTTTAAGTTGTCATCACCATGGCGGATTGAGCTTGGAAGAGAGATTAAGTGGGGTAATAGAAAACTAGAGAAAGTTATATTTGTGACACATCTGTGTTTCTAAACTGAGATCTTATGTTTGCTTTATGTAAAATATTAAGACTAATGTCAGTTCCATATAATGGGATGAATATAAATTTTAGAGTCAGACCAGCATTGGATTTGAATTCAGATTCTGTCTCTTACTAGCTGGGTGACTGTGGGTTTATCATGTCACCTCTCTGATTTCTGATCCTGCATGTGTCAAACCAAGAAGGTTGCTGAGGGGTTAACAGTGACTCATGTGAAAGTCCCAGTGATGAGTTCATATGCATCATTTTACTAAACCTTAGTTAGTTTCCTTTATATGGTATAGGTCCACTTACTATTAAGAGAATATTGTCATTCAAAAAAAAGTTCTTAGTAAAGCTATTCCTTCTGTTGTAAACAGATTTAAATGGGGTGAACCCAGGTGTCATTGTCTTCAGGGCCCTGGAGCCTGGGACAGCTGTACCTGGAAAGTAGGCCACTCAGAGACTAGCATTTTGTTCTTTTTCTCTCCGAGCATGACACATATTGCACATGGGCTCGTTTTCCCAAATCACCTTTGCAAATTAAGCATCTTACTTTGCTACTTGTTTTTGGGTTGGAAGCAGTAATAGAGAAATTCTCTTACTTTCTCCTTTCCAATGTCTTCTACCACAAGTCGCTAAATTCTGAATGTTTTTCAGTTCATTGCTACAAGTGGTGAGAAATGCATCAGTATTTGCAAATACCAAATTGGCTATGGCTTGATATAGCTTCAATGGAGGATATACAAAGCAGTGAGGTAGCAGTGCTGCCTGGTGCACAGTTGTCCTTGAAAACCAACGGACTCAGCGGAGACTCCTGCAGACAAAATGTCTGCCCTCTTCAGAGGGCTGAACTGGAGCACATTGCAGTTCTCTGAGCTTGAAGGAAGGTACGGACTGTGGAGCACATGACGCTGCTCTAGACTCCCTTGTTCTCCCGAGGTTCCCAGCAGAGTGGTCTTTGCTGCAGTGGGCAGCAACCACTTTGGGACCCTCAGATTTACATGTCAGTATCTGAGCACACTTGGAACCCTCAATGGCCCCTCTTCACTCACATTGCAAGCCTCAGGCATGCTATGGAAAGTCCTCAAGGCTCAGGTCCTAAACCTGGCTAGGCATCTGATATGGTTTGGCTCTGTGTCCCCACCCAAATCTCATCTGGAATTGTAATCCCTATGTGCCAAGGGAGGACCTTCCGGGAATTAATTGGATTATGGGCACAGTTTCCCCCATGCTGTTCTCCTGATAGAGTTCTCATGAAATCTGGTTGTTTGATAAGTGTGTGGCTCTTCCCTAGCCTCCCCCTCTTTCTGCCTTGTGCAGTAGGTGCTTGCTTCTCCTTCACCTTCCACCATGACTATAAGTTTCCTGAGGCCTCCTCAGCCATACAAAACTGTGAATCAATTGAACCTCTTTTATTTATAAATTATCAAGTATCTTTATAACAGTGTGAAAATGGACTAATACAGAGAATTGGTACCTGGATCACTGCTATAAAGATACCTACAAATGTGGAAGCAACTTTGGAACTGGGTAACAGGCAGAGGTTGGAACAGTTTGGAGGGCTCAGAAGAAGATAGGAAGATGTGGAAAAGCTTAGAACTTCCTAGAGATTTGTTGAATGGTTTTGACTGAATTGCTGATAGTGATATGGACAATGAAGTCCAGGATAAGGTGGTCTCAGATGGAGATGAGGAACTTATTGGGAGCTGAAGCAAAGGTGACTCATGCTATGCTTTAGCAAAGAGACTGGTAGCATTTTGCCCCTGCCCTAGAGATCTGTGGAACTTTGAACTTGAGAGAGATGACTTAGGGCATCTGGCATATGAAATTCCTAAGTAGCAAAGCATTCAAGATGTGACCTGGCTTTTCCTGAAAGTGTACAGTTATATGTGCTCACAAATAGATGGTTTGAAATGGTAACTTACATTTAAAAGGGAAGCAGAGCATAAAAGTTTGGAAAATTTGTAGCCTGACCTTGTGGTAGAAAAGAAAAACCCATTTTCTTGGGAGAAATTCAAGTCTGCTGCAGAAATTTGCATAAGTAACGAGAAGACAAATGTTAATAACTGAGACAATGGGGAAAAAATCTTCAGAGCATTTCGGAGATCTTCACAGCAGCCTCTCCTATCACAGGCCCAGAGGCCTAGGAGGGAAAATTGGTTTCTTGAGTTGGGCCCAGGGCTGCTCTGTGCAGCCTTGGGACATGGTGCCCTGCATCCTAGCTGCTCCAGCTCTAGTTGTGGCTAAAAGGGGCTTAGGTACAGCTTGGGCTGTGGCTTCAGAGGGTGCAAGCCCCAAGTCTTGGTGGCTTCCATGTGGTGTTGGTCCTGCAGGTGCACAGAAGACAAGAGTTGAGCTTTGGGAGCCTCCGCCTAGATTTCAGAGGATGTATGGAAATGCCTGGATGTCCAAGAAGAAGTCTGCTGCAGGGGCAAAGTCTTCATGGAGATCTTCTACTAGGGCAATGCAAAAGGGAAATGTGGGGTTGGACCCTCCACACAGAGTCCCCACTGGGGTGCTGTCTAGTGGAGCTGTGAGAAGAGGGCCACTATCCTCCAGACCCAAGAATGGCAGATTCACTGACAGCTTGTACTGTGTGCCTAGAAAAGTGGCAGACACTCAACATCAGCCTATGAAAGCAACTGTGGGTGCTGTACCCTGCAGAGCCACAGGGGTGGAGCTGCCCAAGGCCTTCAGAGCCCACCTCTTGTATCAGTGTGCCCTGAATGTGAGACATGAAGTCAAAGGAGATTATTTTGGAGCTTTAAGATTTAATGACTGCCTGGCTAGGTTTTGGACTTGCATGGAACCTGTGGCTTCTTTGTTTTGGCCTATTTCTCCCATTTGGAATGGAAACATTTATCCAATGCCTGTACGCTTATTGTATCTTGGAAGTAACTAACTTTGTTTTTAATTTTACAGGCTCATAGGCAAAAGGGACTTGTCTTGTCTCAGATGAGACTTTGGATTTGGACTTTTGAGTTAATGCTGGAATGAGTTAAAACTTTGGGGGACTATTGGGAAGACATGACTGGTTTTAAAATGTGAAAAGGACATGAAATTTTGGAGGGGCTGAGGGTGGAATAATACGGTTTGGCTCTGTGTCCCAATCCAAATCACATCTCCAGTTGTAATTTCCACATGTCAAGGGAGGAACCTGGGGATAGGTGATTGGATCATGGGGGCGATTTCCACTATGCCGTTCTTGTGATAGAGTTCTCACAAGATTTCATTGTTTGATAAGTGTGTGGCTCTTCCCTGTGCCCCACCTCCTGCTGCCTTGTGAAGAAGGTCCTTGCTTCTCCTTTGCATTCCACCATAATTGTAAGTTTCCTGAGGTCTCCCCAGCCATGCAGAACTGTGGATCAATTAAATCTCTTTTCTTTATAAGTTATGCAGTCTCAGGTAGTATCTTTATAGCAGTGTGAAAACACCTAATTTCTTACTTACCTTCTTAGCCCAATTACCCTGGTCTGTTGTCCTCAGTTTTCATTCCACCTTGAGCTTTCCTCTCTGCTCAGTTCTCTGGTGAAATATCTATTTGGCTTTTATAGTTTCTTTTCACCTTCAGATGCTTTTTCTTAGCTGGACTACCTAGGCTTTTTGCTTTGAGGGAAGAGTTTATCTCACTCTGTCAATCACAATGTATACCAGCCAGTTTTAATTACAATGATACAGCATAAGAAACAGCACACATTGATTGTTTTTGGTTATTGCTCTGTGGAGCAGTGAATGTGTCCCTGTTTCTGACTGTGGGTTGCTGGGGGCTCCTCCTTCTGATACCAGAGGTTTCTGGAAACATGTCCTTCTCATGTCAGATGGCAGAAGCTCAAGAAGCCAAGCCAGGCAAAGCAAGCATTTAAAGTTCCTGCTCACTTCATATTCATACAAAGAAAATGACAGATAGGAGGCAGGACTAATTTGCAGCTTCCACTTGGGTTGACAGAGCAGCATTTGGAGACTCACATCATGAACTTTTGCTCCAAGAACTACTGCAGGAACATACAGGAAAGCCGGAGAATCCATAGACCCTTTGAAGAAAGCAGATTGCTGCTGCCGGCCCCAGGAGACAGCTGAAAAGCTGTGAGTGCTCAAAGTGTGAAGGTGTGAAAGGGGCATCCCCCGTCCCTGAACACACACCCTCAATGGGGTACCTGAAGGTCCAGATCATGGGATAAGGATTTGAACTTACCTGGAGCTGAGACAAATTTAGAAAGCTGAGTGAAATGTAGGGGTAGAAGAAGCAACAAGAAGAGCCCTGTGGGCACTCTTGGTCCCCAGGAAAATGATTTCTGACTTTATCTCACAGGGATCCTTGCGGAAGGCTGCCAGAGGAACTGGGAAAAGACCACAAGGAGAAGGAAACTTCCAGCTGATCTTTAACAATTTCAATGCAACGCAAAGTTTCCTGGACAGAATCTCAGGGACATGGTTAACCAGGAGTGTAGACACAGCACAGAAGCTGCAGCAGGAGTGGAAGTGTAAAACCTGAAAGCCCTGTTTGCTTTCTCAGCTGGGAGGCTGGTAGCCTACGGCAAATTCTCAGCCCTGATTATCTGCTGCCGGAAATCAACTCAGTGCTGGTGGTGGGACATAGTGGGAGTAAGACCAGCCTTTTGGGCAGCGTGGGAGCTGGGTGAGGCCTGTAACTACTGTTTCCCCCCACCCCACTTCCCTGGCAACCTGCATGACACAGCAGAGGCAGCCATAATCCTCTGGGAATATAACTCTATTGGCCTGTGAACCACACCCCCATCTACCACAGCAGCTGCAGCAAACCCCACCCAAGGAGAGTCTGAGCTCAGACATGCCTAACCCTGCCCCCACCTGATGGTCTTTTTCTACCTGCCCTGGTAGCTAAAGACAAGGGACATAATCTCTTGGGAGCTCTACGGCCCTGCCCACTGCCTGATCCTTCCTATACTACTGCAGCTCATGCTGTCTTGAAAGCACCACTTCCTAAATGGAGGCCAACCAGCACAAAACTAGTGCAATAAACAAAACTACAATAAAGGACCCTCGCAGAGTCCACTTCACTCCCCTGCTACCTCCAATGGACCAGGTGCTGGTATCCACAGCTGAGAGACCTGAAGATGGTTCACATCACAGGACTCTGCGCAGACACGAACCAGTACCAGCCCAGAACCCTGTAGCTCCTCCGAATGTCTAGATCCAGAAGAGAAATAACAATCACTGCAGTTCAGCTCTCAGGAAGCCACATCCCTAGGGGAAGAGGGAGAGCACCTTGTCAAGGGAACACCCTATAGGACAAAACAATCTTAACAGCAGCCCTTGTGTGCCAGATCTTCCCTCTGACCTAGTCTACCTAAAGGAGAGACTACCAGAAAAATTCTGGTAATATGACAAAACAAGGTTCTTTAACACCCCCCCAAAATTATACTAGCTCACCAGCAATGGATCCAAACCAAGAAGAATTCTCTGAATTGCCAGAAAAAGAATTCAGGAAGGTTAATTATATAGCTAATCAAGGAGGCATGAGAGAAAGATGAAGTCCAACTTAATGAAATAAAAAAAAGGTGATACAAGATATGAAGAGAAAAATCTTCAGTGAAATAGACAGCATAAATAAAAAACAATCACAGCTTCTGGAAATGAAAGACACACTTAGAGAAATGCAAAATACACTGGAAAGTCTCAGCAATAGAATAAAACAAGTAGAAGAAGGAACTTCAGAGCTTAAAGACAAGGCTTTCAAATTAACTCAATCCAACAAAGACAAAGAAAAACAGAATAAAAATAAAAGAACAAAGCCTCCAAGAAGTTTGGAATTATGTTAAATGACCAAACCTAAGAATAATGGTGTTCTTGAGGGAGAAGAAAAATCTAAAAGTTTGGAAAACATATTTGAGGAAATAATTGAGGAAGACTTCCCTGGCTTTGCTAGAGATCTAGACATCCAAATACAAGAAGCTCAAAGAACACCTGGGAAACTTATTGCAAAAAGATTATCACCTAGGCACATAGTCATCATGCTTCTAAAGTCAAGATGAAGGAAAGAATCTTAACAGCTGTGAGGCAAAAGCACCAGGTAACCTATAAAGGAAAATCTATCAGATTAACAGAAGATTTATCAGCAGAAACCCTACAAGCTAGAAGGGATTGGGGCCATATCTTTAGCCTCCTTAAACAACTAATTATCAGCTGAGAATTTAGTTTCCAGTGAAACTAAGTTTCATAAATAAAGGGAAGATACAGTCTTTTTCAGACAACCAAATGCTGAGAGAGTTTGCCACTACCAAGCCAGCACTACAAGAACTACTAAAAGGGGCTCTAAATCTTGAAACTAACTCTCTAAATACACCAAAATAAAACCTCCTTAAAGCATAAATCTCACAGGACCCGTAAAACAAAAACATAATTAAAAAAAACCCCAAGGTATTCAGGCAACAAATAGCATGACAAATAGGATAGTACCACACATTTTAATACTAACATTGAATGTAAGTGGGCTAAATGCTCCACTTAAAAGGTACAGAATGTCAGAACGGATAAGAATTCACCAACCAAGTATCTGCTGTCTTCAACAGACTCACCTGACACATAAGGACTCAAAAACTTAAGGTAAAGGAGTGGAAAAAGATATTCCATGCAAATAGACACCAAAAGTGAGCAGGTGTAGTTATTTTTATATCAGACAAAGCAAACTTTAAAGCAAGAACAGTTAAAGAAGACAAAGAGGGACATTATATAATGATAAAAAGACTTGCCCAACAGGAAAATATCACAATCCTAAATATATATGTATTTAACACTGGAGCTCCCAAATTTATAAAACAATTACTACTAGGCCTAAGAAATGAGATAGATGGCAACACAATAATAGCGGGAGACTTCAATACTCTACTGACAACACTCGACATGTCATCAAGAAAGAAAGTAAACAAAGAAACAATGAATTTAAACACTACCATAGAACAAATGGACTTAACAGATATTTACAGAACATTCTACCCGACAACTGCAGAATATACATTCTATTCATCAGCACATGGAACATTCTCCAAGATACACCATATAACAGGCCACAAAACAGGTTTCAATAAATTTAAGAAAATTGAAATTATATCAAGTACTCTCCCAGACCACAGTGGGATAAAATTGGAAATCAACCCCACCTAAAGGAACCCTGAAAACCATGCAAATACATAGAAATTAAATAACCTGCTTCTGAATGATCATTGGGTCAACAATGAAATCAAGATGGAAATTAAAAAATTTCTTTGAACTGAATGATGATAGTGACACAACCTATCGAAACCTCTGGGATACAGCAAAGGTGGTGCTAAGAGGAAAGTTCATAGCCTTAAATGCCTATATCAAAAAGTCTGAAAGAGCTCAAGTAGACAATCTAAGGTCACACCTCAAGGAACTAGAGAAATGAGAACAAACGAAACCCAAGCCCAGCAGAAGAAAAGAAATAATGAAGATCAGAGTGGAACTAAATGAAATTTGAACAAAAAATACAAAAGATAAATAAATCACAAAGCTGGTTCTGTGAAAAGATAAACAAAATTGGTAGACCATTAACAAGATTAAGCAAGAAAGGAAGAGAGAAGATCCAAATAAGCTCGATTAGAAAAGAAACAGGAGATATTACAACTAATACCACAGAAATACAAAAGATTATTGAAGGCTACCATGAACACCTTTACATGCATAAACTAGAAAACATGGAGGAGATGGATAAATTCCTGGAAATATACAACCTTCCTCGTTTAAACCAGGAAGACGTAAAAACTTGAAATGGTAATAAAAAAAATTGCCAACAAAAAAAGTCCAGGACCAGACAGATTCACAGCTGAATTTTATCTGACATTCAAAGCATTGGTACCAATCCTATTGACACTATTCCACAAGACAGAGAAAGAGGGAATCCTCCCTAAATCATTCTATGAAGCCAGTAACATCCTAATACCAAAACCAGGAAAGGACATAACAAAAAAAGAAAACTACAGACCAATATTCCTGATAAACATAGATGTAAAAATCCTTAACAAAACACTAGCTAAATGAATCCAACAGCATATCAAAAAGATAACCCACTATGATCAAATGGGTTTCATAACAGGGATGCAGGGATGGTT
Source organism: Symphalangus syndactylus (assembly GCF_028878055.3). Taxonomy (NCBI): domain Eukaryota; kingdom Metazoa; phylum Chordata; class Mammalia; order Primates; family Hylobatidae; genus Symphalangus; species Symphalangus syndactylus. Next base: position 120,244,761 of record NC_072423.2, on the reverse strand, counting down.
TAACATATGCAAGTCAGGCCAGGCACGGTGGCTCACACCTGTAATCCCAGCCCTTTGGGAGGCCGAGGTGGGTGGATTACCTGAGGTCAGGAGTTTGAGACCAGCCTGGCCAACATATTGAAACCTTTCTCTACTAAAAATACAAAAAATTAGCTGGGCATGGTGGTGGGCAGCTGTAATCCCAGCTACTCTGGAGGCTGAGGCAGGAGAATTGCTTGAACCTGGGAGGCAGAGGTTGCAGTGAGCCGAGATCACACCATTGCATTCCAGCCTGGGCAACAGAGTGAGACTCTGTCAAAAACAAAGAAACAAACAAACAAAAACAAACAAACCACATATACAAATCAATAAATGTGATACACCACATAAACAGAATTAAAAACAAAAATCAAATGATCATCTCAATGGACACAGAAAATGCATTTGACAAAATCCGGCATCCTTTTATGATTAAAACCCTCAGGAAAATTAGCATAGAAGGGACATACCTCAAGATGATAAAAGCCAACTATGACAAACCCACAGCCAACACTATACTGAACAGGGAAAAGTTAAAAGCATTCTCCCTGAGAACTGGAACAAAACAAGGATGCCCACTTTCACCACTTCTATTCAACGTAGTACTGGAAGTCCTAGCCAGAGCAATCAGACAAAAGAAAGAAACAAAGGGCATCCAAATCCGTAAAGAGGAAGTCGTTATTGCTGTTGGCTGATGATATGATCATATACCTAAAAATCCCTGAAGACTCTTCTTAAAAGCTCCTAGAACTGATTAATCAATTCTGCAAAGTTTCAGGATATAAAATTAATGTACACAAATCAGTAGCTCTGCTATATGCCAACAGTGATCAAACTGAGAATCAAGTCAAGAACTCAACCCCCTTTACAATACCTGTAAATAAATAAATAAATAAATAAATAAATAAATAAATAAAAGACTTAGGAATATACCTAACCAAGTAGGTGAAATAACTCTATAATGAAAACTAGAAAACATTGCTGAAGGAAATCATGGATGACACAAACAAATGGAAACACATCCCATGTGCAAGGATGGGTAGTGTCAATATTGTGAAAATGAACAGACTGCCAAAAGCAATCTACAAATTCAATGCAATTCCCATCTAAATACCACCATAATTCTTAGCATAGTTAGAAAAAACAATTATAAAATGCATATGGAACCAAAAAAGAGCCTACATAGCCAAAGCAAGACTAAGCAAAAAGTACAAATCTGGAAACATCACATTATCTGATTTCAAACTATACTACAAGGCCATAGTCACCAAAACAGCATGGTACTCATACAGAAATAGGCACATAGACCAATGGAACAGAATAGAGAACCCAGAAATAAAGCCAAATACTTACAGCCCACTGATCTTTGACAAAGCAAACAAAAGCATAAAGTGGGGAAAGGACACCCTATTCAACAAATGGTGCTGGGATAATTGGCAAGCCACATGTAGAAGAGTGAAACTGGATCCTCATCTCTCACCTTATACAAAAATCAACTCAAGATGGATCATAACCTTAAATCTAAGACCTGAAACCATACAAATTCTAGAAGATAACATTGGAAAAACACTTCTAGACATTGGCTTAGGCAAAGACTTCATGACCAAGAACCCAAAAGCAAAAATGAAGATAAATAGATGGAACTTAATTAAACTAGAAAGCTTCTGCACAGCAAAAGAGACAATTAGCTGAGTCAACAGACAACCCACAGAGTGGGAGAAAATCTTTGCAATATATGTCTGACAAAGGACTAATATCCAGAATCTACAAGGAACTCAAACAAATCAGCAAGAGCAAACCTTGACATGAATAGAAAATTCTCAAAAGAAGATATACAAATGGCCAATAAACATATGAAAAAATGCTCAACATCACTAATGATCAGGGAAATGTAAATCAAAACCACAATGTGATACCATCTCACTCCTGCAAGAATGGCCATAATAAAAAAATAAAAGATGGTGGCGTGGATGTGGTGAAAAGGGAACACTTTTACACTGTTGGTGGGAATGTAAACTACTACAACCACTATGAAAAACAGTGTGGAGATTCCTTAAAGAACTAAAAGTAGAACTACCATTTAATCCAGCAATCTCACTCCAGGGTATCTACCCAGGGGAAAAGAAATCATTATACAAAAAAGATACTTGCACATGCATGTTTATAGCAGCACAATTCACAATTGCAGAAATATGGAACCAGCCCAAATGTCCATCAATCAACCAGTGGATAAAGAAATTGTGGTATATATGTATACCATGTAATACTACTCAGCCATGAGAAGGAATGAAATAATGGCATTTGCAGCAACCTGGATGGAATTGGAGACCATTATTCTAAGTGAAGTAACTCAGGAATGGAAAACCAAACATCCTATATTCTCACTCATAAGTGGGAGCTAAACTATGAGGATGCAAAGACATAAGTATGATACAACAGATTTTGGGGACTCGGAGGAAAGGGTGGGAGGGGTGTGAGGGATAAAAGGCTACACATTGGGTATAGTGTACACACTGCTTGGGCGATGGGTGCACCAAAACCTCAGAAATCACCACTAAAGAACTTATTAATGTAACCAAACATCACCTGTTCCCCAAAAACCTATTGAAATAAAAAAAAAAAATAAAGTCCTTGCTCACTTCATATCCACTGACATTCCACTGGGCAAAGCAAGTCACACAGCTAATGCATTGTCAGTGGTGTGAAGATGTACACTCTGCTTCTTTTAGACACTGCAGAGTCACATGGGGCACCGCAGAGTCATGTGGCAAAGGACATGATGGGGTCAGGGAAGCCCATGGTCTGGGCAGCATCTCGGCAGCCTGGGACAGCCAAACATCTGACTGTTAAGGAGATAAATTACGCTTGGTGGTGAATCATCTTTCTGTGAATTACCGAAAGATGTCTTTTGTGGCAGATTAATTATCAAAGGTGCCCATTCCTTTAGAATAACACAGTCCCTAGTCTGCGTGTTTGGCTTGGCAAGCAGAGTACAGCCTAGAACTCAGCCTCCACTTGCTCCCTGGGTGGGTCACGTAGTGCAGGGGACACTGCAGTCTGTGTGCTGTGACCCTGTGCACACCCAGCCAGTGGTTTATAGGGCCTAGGAAAGTACCTTTGTCATGACTGACTGTAAGCTATGCAGGTTGGAGCAGTCTGGGATAGCTTTTTTGTTTTGTTTTGTTTTGTTTTGTTTTTTTAATCAACCCAAGTCAAAAAGCTTATTATTATTATTATTATTATTATTATTATTATTATTATTATTTTACTTCACTTTTAGAGAAGAAATGGGAATTTTTTTCTTTTCAAAAGTCACCTTGCCAGTCAACCACATAGGCCAAAGCTAATGTAGAAGAAACTGATGGCTATGGAACCTCCCTAATTGTAGAGTAGCACACATGTCTTTGAAGAAAGGCCCTGTTCTTCTTTCCCTGGGAATGACCACATAACCTGCAATTACCCTCACCTTCCAACGTCAGAGGAAATGCCACACCTCTTCACATAACAGTAATAACTGAGTCTGACCATGCAGGAGGCTCCTGAGTGCCATGGTCCGCGTTGACTGGTTCTGCAGTGTAGAGGAAGTGGGCAGTGTGCTCCATCACTGTCCTACAGTTTTTGTGGTGGCCAGATGAGGTCACAAGGTGTCATTCTCACCTTTGTCCTACCCACTTATCAGAAATCTAACAAATAGATTAGAACTCCGGAGTCCCTATAGGCATGGCTTCTGTTTGGGTTGGGAGGTGAGACTCAGGTTTTGGTCCAAGGGATTATTGGTCCCAAATCCTTTACCCTGTTCTACCTCCTCACCCTTGACATAGCCTCTTTGTGGGTAGTTCCCCACCCCTTGACTTTGACCAATGATACATTGGCAGAAGCGAGGATGTGTTACTTCCAAGCCTAGGCCTTAAGAGGACTTGGATGTTCATTGTGCCTCAGAGAGGCACCCCTGGGTAACAGCATCCCCCTTAGTCTGGTCCCGGGAGTGGATACATGTGGAGTAGATATGAGCCAAACCTCAATGAGAGCCAAGACCAGCTACACTCACAGTTTGAGGCACAGCCACTCAGCCAAACCCAGTCTCATCAGCCAACCCCCTGCTGACCCGTAGACACATAGCCCACAGATCTGTGGATGCATAAATGAAAATGCATGATTATTACTAAGGTTTGGGGTGATTTGTTATATAGCATTATTGCAGCAACAATTAACTGATACATTTGTTTTTTAGTAGATTGCCACAGTATATTGACCTTGGATGCCAGCCATGGCTGGGGCACAGGAAGCGCCCCAGCAGAGAAGCCACTCTCTTTTTGACTTCAGGGCCAGGATCCGCATGAAGGAGAAAGTGTGTGACTCAATTAAGATACAATTAAGATCCTCCTCCATGGTCTCCCTTTCATCTACTGTCTTCATTATCCTGGTTTCTTTTCTTCTTGCTGTGGGAATGGCACTGCCATTGCATGCTGATGAGCATGTCTGTGGCCCAACTTCTGAACTAGAGATTTCTGAGTAATTAATTTGGATTTAAGCTTCTCTAGCCAGCCCTTGATATACCCATGATTGAGTGCATTGGAAGGCCTTGATTTCTCCTCGGCATTTTTTTGGTGCTTAGAGGTCAAGAGTCGTTTAGTACCTGCCTATCTAAAGTGAGTCTCAAAGTGAGTTTTGAAAAATGTGCCATTGTTTCAAGCAACTTGGTCTACTCCTGGGATCCCAAACCCCTCCACAGTGCTATGAACATTTTTGCATTTCATCTCTACCATTTTGTCACAGAGCAATTTGACCTCATGAAAGTATAGAATACTTGCTGGGCATAAGGCTTGGCTGGAGCTTAGGCAGAGTATGGGCATCTTGACACAAGGCCTTTACTAGTTTGATAAAAGTGATGAGCAGGTAGAAATAAAGATGTAATTCCAAAAGACAAGTTGAGAATTCACTCAAGAGCTAATAGCCCCAGTTTTGAACATTGTTGTTTGTGGATATACAACGTACTCTGATTTTTCCTATTTCCAAATCTTCTTTAAGACCTAGTCTTTCTAGATTTCATCAGATTAAGTAAAACCACTCTTGCTCTGAAATTCTGCAGCACTTACTACAATGGCTTTCAAATTTTTGCTGTGTTCCAGGGTAAGAAATGAATTTGGTGTATTAGTTCCACACATTTTTATATAAGTCTAGTTTAAAGTTTTACTCTATGTTCTCCTAGAGGTAGACCTTGAGACGAGGGTTCATATGCAATTTGTTTATTTGGGAGATGATGCCAGGAAAGACCAGGGAAGAAGAGAAGTGAACCCAGAAAGGAAAGGGGGGCATTAAAGGGTGCATTATCAACAGTTGTTTAATTTCCCTGGGAAACACTGGGAAATAGTTCTGTGGGAACCAACCTTCAAGTTGGCCCCAGCAATCCTCGCCTACAGTATTCATACCCTTGTTTAATCCCCTCCCACACGAACCATGTATGTGGCCTGTTTGGCCAATAGAACATGCTGTCTGTGGTCAGCAGTCCTTGAGATGGCCCCGTTATCCCTATCTGCTGGTAGTCATACCCTTGTATAATCCCTTCCCTAAGAATATGGGCCACTTATAACCAATAATAAGCGAGTCACTTCTAGCCGATAGAATATGGTCAAGGTAATAAATGTCAATTGTGAGATTAGGTTACAGAAAGACCCTGGATTTCTTCTTGTTTGTGCTCTCTTGGTCTTTTCCTCACTGGATCCGAGGAAAAACCAGCCACCATTTTGTGAACTGCCTTGTGGACAGACCCATGTGGTGGAGGAAGTGAGGCTGCCAACAGCCAGGGGAGTGAGCCTAGGAGTAGATCCTCCCTTAGTTGAGCCTTGAGATGCCTGCAGCCTCAGCCAACACCTTGAGAGGGAGCCTGCAGCCTCGAGAGAAACCTTGAATCAGAGGCACCTAGGTAAGCTGTTTCCAGATTTCCTGACCCCTAGAAATTATGAGTTAATCATTTTTTAAATCTGCTAAGTCTTGGGGTAATTTGTTTTGTAGCAATAGATAATCAATGCAGTATCTGACTTTCGAGGCTAGGTCATAAAAGACTTTGCTCTTCCCACTTTGATCTCTCTTTCTCTTGGATTACCAGCCCTGGGGGAAGCCAGTCACAGATCATGAGGAGACTCAAAATGTCCTATGGAGAGGTCCATGTGGTCATAAGCTGAGGCCTCTTGCCAACAGCCAGCACCAACTTGCCAGACCTGTGAATAAGCCATCTTGGAAGCAGATCATTCAGTGCCATCAAGTCTTTGGTTGGCTGCAGCCCCAGAAGACATCTTCACTACAATCTCATGAGCAATCTGGAGCCAGAACCACCAACTTAAGTTGCTCCTTAATTTTTGACCCAAGGAAAGTGTAAAATAGTGAAGTTATTGTTATATTAAGCTGCCATGTTTTGGGCGTAAATTGTTTTGCACCAGTAAATAATGAATGTAGTGTAGAACAAGAGACTCAGAGTTATCCTAAGTAAAGGAGCTGGGGTATTTATACACCAATACCCATCTATCAATGGATGAGAGCTGTTTCTAGGGTCTATTAATTCTCCAGCAGTTCCCTGTGGGCACAGAGGGCTTCAGTGGCCAGAAGAAGCCTGCAGGCAAAGAGATCCAGATGTTGGCAGTTGGAAGTCAGGCCTGGGTGTACTGAAAAGTAAAGGTGAGGGGGTATGGGATGGGTTGCTCATGGGACTTGGTAACTTGTAAACTCAACTGAAATTTCATCTACATTGCTTCCCTCCTCCCAGGCAAGCTTGGAGTACCTACTTCTTTAGGGCTTGGTCCCTCCAGGGTGGTTTTCTGGTAGAAGGAAGAGGAAAATGACAAGCATCTCTTTATATAACTGTGCTCATCTCTGATGTTCCGTTTGTTGGGTGGTGGTGGTTCTTGGGCCAGCACTGACTGGTTGGTGATGCCCTCTGTGGCAGGAGTTCAAAGGCTAGACCTCCTTGCAGTATGCGTGTCTGGATTTTCTGAATGGCCCTGTGTCAATTCCCTGATGGATATTCACCTCTTCAGCTTCCACTCAACTTTCACTGCTTTCACTACTGCCTCCTTTTGACTGGTGGGCAGCCCAGTTGGGTGGAGTAGAGGCAAGATAAGTCAAGTGTAGCCACTTTAGGTGATGTTGCTTGACTTTCTGGGGATTCACATAAGCAGCCTTACCAAAATGCCAAGGTGCAGGTTGTTCTGGGCTTTTCTCTGCCATGTACCTCCTCTTCAGGAGTATGCCCTGCTAGGGTGGTCACAGGACACAGGGCATCCCCATCTTGCAATAATCTCAGATCTTTACCACTGATTCAGAGCCCTTTCGGTTGTCTTCTAAATGCGAACAGCACTCACACCTGTTGGGAGGAATCATTTCTCATCCGGCACTACTTTCCAGTTGGTGACTCAGCTGTGCACCCCAGCTTCTGTTTTTGGAGCAACTGAAAAAGTCTTGCCAAGCACCCTGTAATACAAATAAAATACTTTCACAGTGCTGGGCAATGGGTACTCCACGAATGTTCATTTCCCCCCTCTTCTCAGTGATGACAATGGAGGATGCACAGGTGTGGTTGGCTTGAAGATATGAGGCTTAATACAATAGGCTCAGACAGAGGGAAAGAAAAGAGCTCATGCATTCTTGGCTCCTAGTGCAGAGCCTAGCATGGAATGGGTGCTGTAGGTATTCACCGAAAGAATGAAAAACATAGCTGTTGTAGCAGTCTTTTCAACAGAAAGCAAATACATAGAGGCACAGAGGTCCATAGCGCCATCCTCTGGGAAGACACAGGGTGGTGGCCTTACCCTGTTCATCAGTGGCCAGCTCCTTCAGGCCAGGGACCTTTCCTTCCCAGCCAGGCTTCCGTTATTGGGCACCAAGCTGTTGCCATCCCACTTGCTTTTTTTTTTCCCTGTAAAATGTGGCCATAGCCAAGTCCCTCACCAATCACCCTCCCTTCCAGAGGGAGGCTGCTCAGTCTCCCTCCCCCTTCCCTTTCTTCCTTCTTTTCTTGTTCCATCCATATATTTCTGTATCTACTACAAAGGTCAGAAAAACAAATCAACGAAGAGAAGGACCCGATAATCCTAAGACCTGACTCAGGGATGGGAGGTGGCAAGGGAAGCCGCTCAATAAAATGAAAGAGAATTTAAAAATTCCCTGAACAAGGCACAGCATGGGGTCCCGATCAAAGGACCAGGCAGCTTTGGTCCTGTGTGCACGAGCTGTATGCTCTGAGGCTGGGGGAGAGATGGGCTTCCAGGCCTCGGTCTCCCTCCCTGTTTCCTTTCCATCACACACACAAAACACACACACACACACATTCATTCTCTCTCTCTCTCTCTCTTCTTGGACCAGCATTTGTTAAGGAAACATCTGACTATGGATTTCAGGATTCTAGGAGGCAGAGGGAAGAAGACATTGACAGCTTACTTATTTCCCTGTAGTGGTCCCATTTGCCAACGCTGCGCCCAAGATCCCCATCCACTACGAGAGAGGTACCAGGCAAGGATATTGATAGTGACTGGAGAATGGAATGTTACAAATCCCACCTGGCATTTTCTGAACCTACCTTGGAAGAAGGTATGAAAATAAAAGCTAGTGGATCTGTAAAGAGCTAAATCAGCTTCTAAAATCCCTTCCTTGTGAACAGCAGCTCTTCCATGAAGTCCTTCCTGACACCTATCACTCCCTAACCCCCACGGAGCACTCTTTCCTCAGAGCATCCACTATACTCCACTACTCTTCTACCAGAGCACCGGGGTTGCATCATCATTCTTCATTATTTGTCTGTCAGCCAGCCAATGTTTTCTGTGTACCTAGGATGGTGCATGCTATGTACTGAGTGCTGTGCTAGCTGCCAGGGATGCAATGGCATTTTTCTTTTTATGCTCATGTCTCTGACTCCCCAGTACTTTGAAACATCTCTGGCCACGGTATGCAACGTATTTTTGATTTCCTGGCTGAAGAGTACAGCTTTGCCCTTGGATGTCACATACAAGCTGGAGAAATCTTCATGAGGCTGTGTTTTCTCAGCTTCACACCATCAGCTCCTCTTTGTCTGTGGTTAAGAAAAAGTCCTGCCTGGTTGGGCTCATCTGTGGTGCTGCCTGCTCTGGTTTTTGGCCACCAGAAGACTACTTGGAGAGACTGGTGTAAAATGTTACTGCTTCTTCTAATTTAGACTCAACTAGAGAGTATTCCTGCATTCTGAAATAGGGGAAAAATGAGATGGGGTGTCATAATAATCAAAGTGACAATTCCTTACAGTTGTATAGCATTTTAACCATTCCCAAACCATTCTCACATTAAATATCTTTTTTTCACATTAAATATCTTAACATCCAGTGATAAGGGGGTAGATGTTATTAACGTACACAGAAACTCCATTGGATTAACTGGCTATATACTCTGCCCCAGTGCCTGCTAATTAGAACCGGGTCTTAACTTCTGGCCTTTCAGGAACCCCAACAGATAAGAAGTGTCAGTCAGTTACCTTAGAATTAGCCAAGCAGTCCCAACATTCTTTTGGCATGAAGAGATTACTATTTATGCTTAGCATTTTAGTTCAACAGCACTTCTACCTAGCCGGCCTGGGCGTTTGAAGTCTAGAGAGGTGGTGGGCAGCTGGTAGCCCACTCCCATTGGGAACAGAACAAGGAGACAAGGAATAAAAGGCTCAGGGAGACAAAGTCTCTCAATAAATACTTCTGGCTGGGTTCATGGCAGAACCAAGAATAGAATCTTAGATGATCAGATGGTACAAATTTCTCTTGTAGCAACTGACCTCATGTTGCATTGTGAGATTTTTGTTTCAAAATAAAGATTTAAGTCATTTCCTATTAACCTTTTTATAATTTCTCATCTAGCAATAGACTTTGCAGAAACAAGGTGATGTCATGTAAGTCAAAGAGGGCCGGGCTTGAAGAGAAATAGCCCTGATTTATGACTGGAGTGTATGTTGTTAATATCAAGTTGGCCTGGAGAAGTTGTTAGCCAAGAAAGCCTATGGTTGTATTTGGAAAGTGGGAACACTGGGAACTTACTGGAGGACTCCTGGTACTCAAACTTGGAGGGGTCTTGGAGACCTAGGTGGGCTAGAGCTGACTGAGACAGTGTAAAACTAGATGGTGCTTGGCTTTATAAGGCATGTTGATGTTTACTATAGCAGGAAAGGACCTTGAATGTGGTTATGATGGAGACTTGGAACTTGGGCATTGGCAAGTAGGTGTCCAAGATAAAGGCAGACATGGAGAAGAAATCTGAAAGGCCCTTAAGCCTTTTGGCAGACAGAATCAGACTCTATACTGAAAGACCTAACACAGTGCTTGGTGTTTAGTAGGCACTCAACAGATATTGGTTCCCCTAAAGATATTGGGTGGTCAAAGTTGAATAAACCCAAATAACCACAGTGCAATTCTAGGAAAACATTTGTATAAGGAGTAGCAGGATCTTTGCAATAAAAGTCAATGGCTTCTTTGTTATAAAAAATTGTGGATGTTGTGGTTGAGTTTGTATGGGGAGGCCCAGAGATCCTCTGCACTGCTATTTGGTGTTTGCCTTTCCCCTCAGCGAATCTGTGAATCACCTTCTGGGAGTCCTCATCGTTCCGTGGAGCACAAATCTAAAAACCAGTAGATTAAAGGATCTCTAAGGACAATTCTAACTCTAAGCATCAATAATTTTTATTATTAGCAAATTTGTCCCTAAGTCGTCTGTTCTTTTGTCATCCACACAGTGTCCTAGGTTTACTTTGGCACCCATGACTTGGCTGTGTAGATACTGGGTTTAGATATCAGGGATTGTGGAGGTGGCCCTGTATGGCCTTTTGTAGCAGAAGGCTGTCTTTTTAATCAATTTCACTAAGAAGTTTTCCAAAGAAGTCCTAGACATGGATGTGAATCAATTTTCCCCCAAAAATCCTTTCAACAGAATTATGGTGGATGGCAAACATGGCCATGATCATTTCCTTCTCTGTATTTACATCCCTGTACAATGTGACTTTGCAGATCCTCTCATCAAGCTATGGAGTCTATTTCCTCCCCCTTTTAGTCAGAGACAACCCTGTAGCTCAAGCTGACCATTAGAATGTGATAGAAGTGACACTGTGCCTGTTCTGAGCACAGGCCTTGGGACAGCTTGCAGCCTCTGCTCTCACTAATCTGCTCTCAATAATCAAAGTGATAATTTCTTACATTTGTATAGCATTTTAACTATTTCCAAACCATTCTCACATTAAATATCTTAACACCCAGTGATAAGGGGGTAGATGTTATTAATGTACACAGAAACCCCATTGGATTGACTGGCGAGATACTCTGCACCACACCATTTTGGCACCCTGATCAGTCATCACATGACTGACCAGCCCAGTTTAGCAAGCTGGATGATGGAGATCATGTTGCCTAGAGATGAGCTGTCTTGGCTGAGGCTATGCTGTATCAGCTAGTTTCCAGCTGGCCTGGCAGTTGTTTGCAGAGGCACGAGTGAGTCAAGACCAGAAGAACCACTCGTCTGAGCACAGCTCAAATTGTCAACCCACAGGATTGTGAGCTAAATAAATCATCGTTATTTGAAGCCATTGGGTTTTGGATAATTTTTTATGCAGCAAAAGTTAATAGATGTAAGGAGTCAACTAAGGAAGTGACCAACAGACTCTCTAGAATCTTAGTGCAGTCATCATGAAGGCCTAGGATGATCCTTAGTGGCAGAGATCATGTTATGTGTTTCACAAACCATTTCCTTTTCTTTTTGGGCATACAAGAATACCACATTTCCCAGCCTTCTTGTATCTAGATAAGGCCATATCACTAATTCTGTCCAGATGTAATGTGAACAGAAATGATGAGTGTCATTTCTGTGCTGGGATGGTAAGTCTTCAGTATGCTTTCTCAAATTCTCTCTTAATTCATCTGTCAGATGGGTGAAATCACGACTTCAAAGACCATGATGGCAGAGCCACCAGATAGAATTGAATTGCTTAGAAGGGAGTGCCTCATCTGTATCCACCTCTGATGTGAGCTATTTATGTTATATTAATCTACTGACATTCAGAATTGTTTGTTACAACAGCTAGCATTTATTACTCTAATACCTAGTTAGAGACAAGGTATAGTTAACATCCTAGAGCTCCAAGGGAATTTATTTTCAAGATATTAAATATATTTATTTTTAATTTTATTATTTATTTCTTTTTTTTTTTTTTTTTTTTTTTTTTGAGGCGGAGTCTCGCTCTGCCGCCCAGGCTGGAGTGCAGTGGCGCAATCTCGGCTCACTGCAAGCTCCGCCTCCCGGGTTCCCGCCATTCTCCTGCCTCAGCCTCTCCGAGTAGCTGGGACTACAGGCGCCCGCCACCACGCCCGGCTAATTTTTTTTGTATTTTTAGTAGAGACGGGGTTTCACCGTGGTCTCGATCTCCTGACCTCGTGATCCACCCGCCTCGGCCTCCCAAAGTGCTGGGATTACAAGCGTGAGCCACCGCGCCCGGCCAATTTTATTATTTATTTCTAATACAAAAATAATACATTCACATGCTTCAAAATTCAAAAGATAAAGAAGGATTTAGAACACACACAATAAAACTTCTCCTTATACTCATCCACTAGTTATCCAGATCTTTCTTTGAAAGTAATGTCAGATATTTCCTGTGTATCCTTCAGAAATATTTTTGCATATGCAAACAAGTGAATGTATGTATATGTGTGTGCGTAGGGTAGCATGATGTTTTACACATTGTTGTGTACCTTAAAATTTTAACACTAAATTTTGGAGATCATTCCTTATAGTACATAAATAGCTTCCTTATTTTTTTCGGCTGTATACTAGTGCATTGGATGGATATATTATAATTAACTGAACCATTCTCAAGTTGATTACCATTTAGCTTGTTTCTACCCTTTTGCTAAGACAAACAATGGTGCAGTGACTCCATCTTTACACATATGTCATTTTGCACAAGTGTGAGTTGACCTTAAAGAAAAATTACTAGAATTGGAATCAAATGGCAATATACATTTACATTGTTGAAGGAGGTTTCCAAATTTTATTTATAGAGATTTTACAATTTAAACTTCTTACAGTAATATATGAAAGTGCCTGTTTTTCAACAGCCTCCACAACACAGTGTGATAATCACCATTTCAATGCTTGATGAGCTGACAACTTTTCTATTATATGTGCTTTGTGAATCTTTTCATATGGTTAAAAGTCATTGGTTTTTTCATGAACTGCCATTTGCTAATTTTTCTATGATATTGAATGACTAGTCTTTTTTCATTACCTGGAGCCATAGGAATAGATAATTGTTCATGTTGAGAAGAAGACAGGGTCTACCTTCACTACCCACAACTGAGTACAGTTCAGGGAATCCAGATAGTGAAGTAACCACTGCCAACCTATCGGGACATGAGGAGAAGGGAAACTCTAGCTTTGTTCAAGATCATATCCATAAGGCCTCCCAGGATGCCTGGCACGCAAGAAGCCCTCAATAAATTTTACTCAAGTTTTAATTAGCAGATGAATGAATATCAAATGATGGAGTTTGGAAATTCTTTTTTTTTTGACACTGAATTCCTTCTAGAACTTGGTTTCTGCCCTTACGAATGGATCCTGAGACCAGGAAGTTCTCAGGTGTTGGTAATATAGGAACTAAGGATTCTTCTGCTACATCAGCTAGAAGAGAGTGCCAGAGGCTGCTTAAGGCAGGACCTTGTGCTCCAGAGACTCTCCCCACAATCTCAAGGCTCCAGGCAGTGTCGAGGAGCTGAATGATGACATGTGTGTTGGCTGGGATGGGTTCTCCCAGTTGCCACTCGGTCGTTCATGTTACTATAGCAGAACAGAATGAAACGGGAGATATTGGTGAGCTTTATCCCCTGTGAACTCCAGAGCCTTCCTTCTTCTGTGGAGCCCAGTGCCTTCCCTCTCCTCCTCAACATCAAAACCACTTTTAGAAAATGTTTCTCTGTTAGTCACCTTCCTGGTTTGGGTTCCTATGACAATCCACCCTGGGAAAAGAATTTGTGTGCAAGTAGTTTTTTTGGGAAGTGAAGACAATTCCAGTGGACAAGAGATGACCGTCAGGCAAAGAGATGCCAGCACTGGTGGCTGGAAGAGAGACCAGTGGGCACTTCAGTGGTTTGGGTGAGGGAATATGAGTGGAGCACTGATAACTTCTGCTCCAGCCACTTATACTCTAGCTTTGTCTCCAGTCTGGCCCCACCCCTTTCTTCCACCCATTTTTCTCCTAGCACCCAGAGTGATCTAAAATGAAAATCAATCCCTTCACTTTTGTGCACTTACAGCACAAACTCCTTAGCAAAGCCTCATAGCTTACAACTGCCCCTTGCCCTTCAGGTTTCGAACCAGAGACACCTGTGGTTCCCAAACAGCACTCACCCCAACCCCACCACCGCTGATGCCATCACTTCATTGCGCTGAGACTGACTGACTGCCCTGTCTGTGCTCTCCTGATGCTCCAGCTGATGCAAGCATCTCCAAGGCTAAGACTAGGTCCCTGAGCTTCTGTATCCACAGCCCTGGCACCTGGCATGCAGCAGGCCCTTAAGGGCTGCCTGTTGAACAGATACGTGAATTTAAATGATGGAAAGAAAGCATCAGAAAGGGCATCAGGAGCAGTTAAGAGAACGGTTTTATGTTTGTTTTTTTGAGACGGAGTCTCACTCTGTCACCCAGGCTGGAGTGCAGTGGCATGATCTTGGCTCACTGCAACCTCCACCTCCCGGGTTCAAGTGATTCTCCTTCCTCAGCTTCCCGAGTAGCTGGGACTACAGGCTCCTGCCACCATGCCCGGCTAGTTCTTTGTATTTTTAGTAGAGATGGGGTTTCACCATGTTAGCCAGGATGGTCTCTATCTCCTGAGGTCGTGATCCACCTGTCTCGGCCTCCCAAAGCAGGCCTGGGATTATAGGCATATTTTGAGGGAAAGGGAACAAATAGGTATTTTGCTAAGCACTCACTAGGAACAAGGAGCTTTATAGACATTATCTTATTTAATACTCATAACGATCCTGTTACTATTCCCATCTAAAAAAAAAACAAGAAAACTTATGCAAAGAGAGGTTAAATGACTCTCCCCAAGTCACATGGATGGTGGATGGTGAGTGTCATAGCCAGTATGCAAATGCTGCTCTCATAAAGAAATGACCAGAAAGCCCACACACTTTTTAATCACACCACTGCTTGCAATTATACCCTCTGTGTACACTGCAAAGTCAGCTTTATGGATGTGAGTCTTTAAACCTCTCAGTTGAGAATGCCTACCCCTTCTTTCAGGCAGTGAGGCCACACTGGGCTGAGGGCAGTTGGGGCAAGGAGACTGTGCCCCACCCCTCTTTCTCTCGTAGCCATCACTGGTAGAGTTGCTTGCGATGCTTGCTCCTCAGAGCCTCTCTTGGTTCTGAATGTCAGCATTTCTGTTATCGCATGTTATCAGTGCCAGGTCTCCCTGGGACAAAGTGCTTATTGGAATCCTCCAGAAGCCTACTTATCACATGTTCCACACCAGAGAGGCCCTGGCTCTCTTGGAAACAAGCCCCTTTCCATCAGTCTGAGATGGAATTAACCTCCCAAAGGACCCTGTGCAGCCTTTATGAACCAATCAAAATTGGTTCCACATTGAGTTTCCATGGGTTTTATTTTATTTTCCCTCCAAATCTCACTGCTGTTGCATTAGGCACCAGCCTCTGCAAGTTGCTTAGAAACTGCTTTGCGTCAGCTGGCTCATCCAGGTCCCCATGTGCAGGCAGAGTGATAAGCACTACTACTTATTTTTTTTTAAATACAGACATATAATTAAGGAAAACATTCTGATGTCTGCAAAGTCCGGCTGGCAACAAACAGCCAGTGAGAAAGGGCTCAAGGTGGAACAGAGCTGAGGATTTCAATGTGAAAATGAATAAATAAGACCCCCATTCACTCCTCACTTTGTAAACATAGGGTCAGCACCAGTTTTAGGTGACTCACTGTTTTTTTCCGAAATTGGTTCTACTCTGGGTTTGCCCAATCCTTCAGAACAAAAGATGTTTCTCAAAGGGGAGACACTTCTAATTCCATGTGTTACTATTCTGAAATGAGAACAAAAAAGAAAAGAGAAGATACTGCCTGGCAGTGGACAAGTGTTGTGTTTGTTAGCTCAGCCGCCATGCCACCTCCTTCTGCAAATGGCACTTGGATTTTGCTTTGGGGTGCCACCTCCTCCCTGTTCCAAGTCATAGGATTTGTGGGGGTTACTCAACCCACAAGGCTCCAGGGAGTAGACACATGACACTGGCCTGGCCAGTGGAATTGCTAAGGGTTTGGACATGTGACCCGCACTGGCTCCAGGAGAGTCAGCCCTGGCACTTGGTTGGAACTCTGGGAAAGGTGGTATTTTCTTCCTGTTGTGTTTGCAACCCTGGTAGAGTAAATACCTGATTCTGCTGGTAGTCATTTTTGCTACCATGTAGGAGGCCTGCTGAGGATGAAGCCAAAACAGAATAAAATTATGAGATAGAGACCATATTGGTGTATCCACTGAAGCCAGACTTTCCAGTTGAGTGAGTGCATAAATTTCCCTTCTATTTTACTTGAGTCTGTTTGACTTGTGCTTTTTGTCATTTGCAGCCAAATAGTCTTGGAAAGCAATTGTGCCAGTCTCTCACTTTCACCAAAGATCTGCTTCCTACCTTTTAGATAGGGCCAGGACAGAAGGACTCTGCTTTATGGGTTCTCATGAAGGTCTTGATACTCACTGGTAAAGTACTTCTCCCCTATAGGGAGAGCTGGGGAAAGGGGTGTGGGTATGTGCTCAACAACATGGAGAAGGGGAATGATGTCTTGAAATTCTCTCTTTTTTCCTTCAATTTTTATTTTAAGTTCCAGGGTAATGTGCAGGATGTGCAGGTTTGTTACATAGGTGAATGTGTGCCATGATGGTTTGCTGCACAGATCATCCCATCACTTAGGTATTAAGCCCAGTGTCTATTAGTTATTCTTCCTCCCCCCGACCCCCCCAACCCCCTGGACAGGCCCCAGAGTGTGTTGTCCGCCCCTCATGTGTCCATGTGTTCTCATAGGTCAGCTCCCACTTATGAGAACATGCAGTGTTTTGTTTTCTGTTCCTGCATTAGTTTGCTGAAGATAATGGCTTCCAGCTCTATCCATGTCCCTGCAAAGGACGTGATCTCATTTTTTTTATGGCTGTGTAATGTTCCATGGTGTATATGTACCACATTGAAATTCTCTTTGAAGTCAGCAGAAATGTGTGCACGGATACAGGGCACAGATGTGGTGGCTGAAAAGAAACATCAGTCATGGGCTCTTAACTCCAGGAACTCAGATGTTGAGAAAGAGTGACAGGACACATGTGTAGTAAAGCTAAAGACAAGCCCACAATATAGGCCCTGACAGAAGACCTAGACAGTCAGAGTTGTAGGACTTCATGGAAGGTGGAGAGGAAGGCTTCCTAAAGCTGTTGGGTCAGGGAATTAGAGTGGTAGGTAGAGGGGAAGGTGGAGGGATGATATCGCTGGAACCAGTACAAATTTGCAAGACTAGAGACTGCCCAGGCCTTTAAACCCATGTATCCATCTCTGGGTGAGAGGTCCTCCTCTTGTCTTCTGTTCCCTTCATTCACTCTACATCCTCTTCTCTTCTCCTACCTTCTCTCCATCCCTGAAAGTTTTCATGGAGCTGGGGACTAGTGAGAAGTTGTGGTTGCAGGGATTCATTTCTGTCTGCTCTACCACCCCTGGGAATCCAGTACACGAGCTTTGAATTACATTGGGGCGGAAGTAGGTTAGACCGAAGGAAGAACCAAGCAGGACTCCTAAAAAAGCCCACATCAGTTGCCATGACAATATGCTGACTCTTTCCCTGAAGGAATTTTAAAATAGGTCACACTTTCCTTTTTATGGGAGGTTGAGAGTCCTGCCAGGAACGATGATGGGGCCGGCAAAGGACTCAGCACTGAAAGGTCAAATTCTGTCAAATCACAGATTTCACTTACAGAAATCTGTGCGAAAAGACAACTCCCTCTCCTCCTCTGGGATGCTCCCATGTGCTACCTGTTTGCGCAGCCTGGGAAGCACATATGGTGGTCCAAGTGATGGAGAGGCCTGTGTGGTTATGGTTTCTTGACAGGCTCCTCTCCGTGGGTTTAAGCATCACCTGGGTGCACCCACCCTTCCTTCACAGCAAGTGCTGGTGCCACTCTGTGGCTTTCCTTTCAGTGCCAGAGTGAGATCCCCTTAAGCAACCCTGTCTTCTGCTACTAGCTCCTTTGGATCCAGATTTGACTCCCTTATTTGCCACTTACTGAACATGCGATGCAATCAGGCTGCTGCAACTTTTGGAGCCTTGGTTCCTAATCTGCAGTAACTGGGGGCATATCACCTACCTGGAAGCACTGGAGAGGAGAAGCCAAGATAGTGCAAAGAAATGGCCCATCCCTGTCTCTGGCACAGAACAGACATATAGTCATTAAATGTATCCTTTTCCTCTCTTTTGGAGGAAATTACTGAATTTACGGCAGTCATACCTTTTTAGGAGCTGGTCCCAGCTCAGCTCAGGTGTCCATTAGGCCAAGATGCCTTTCCTGAAGCCCCACCTTATGCAAATCTCACTTCATACTCTCTCCTGGCCTCCTTCATTCTCCTTTCAAATCTGTACTTAAATGTTTATGATCATTTGATTAACATCTGCTTCTGCGGTAAGAACGAGAGTGCAGGCACCGTGTCTGCCATGCTCTCTGCTGTATCCCCAGTGCCTGGAACACAGTAAGGGTTCAGTAAATGTTTGTTGAATGAACAAATGAGTGATCAGAAACCCTGCTTGGTAGTTGCATATGTCTTTGCTTAATAAGACACAGGGGAAATGAAGACATTGCTATCTAATAAATGTAATTTATCTGGGAGGAAAAAATTGTTGCCAACATGAGCCCATGTGATGTTTATAAATAATTAAATGGGCCCTTGATGGTGAAAAAGTGAGTAACTCCTAGAGTTACATTGTCTGGCTGAATTTTGCTTTTGTTTGCTCTAGTTTAATGCAGCAATCTTCAAAATTTGCATCTGTTTCTTCCACCTGCTGAATTCCATGGAATAGATCACATCTGTGTTGCTTTAGGTGCTTATAAGAGGTATTCAAGTCAGAATCTATGCCTAATTGTTCCCTCTCAGATAACTATTGATGTGTTTCTTCCTTCCTACATGGAAGCATGGTCACGAGTATAACTGTGCCTTGCACCTTCCTACTTGTGTTCCCTTGGGCTTGAACACAGTGATAGCTATATCACAGGCACACAGGCACGCATGCCTATGCATGTATGTGCACATGAGTGTAAGCACATGTGAAGGCACTGGACAGACAGGGCTGGGAGGATGATTTGCCTTTGTCTTCTGGGACATGAAGAAGCTATTCCTGTGGGAATGAGTGCTGGAATTGGAGTCAAGAGAGTCAAGAAAAGAACACACACTTGGTCATTGACGAGCTGGCCCTCTTGCCATTAAATAGAAGAGAAACTAAACAAAAAGTCTGAGGGGATTTCTCTGTGATGAGAGAATCAGAGATGGGTGATGGGAAAAAGCAGTGATGCTGATTTTTGTACTGGGCCACATGGAAGCTCAGGGTAAGTAAGATCTCCAGCTAACTCCCTAGACTCTGTGTTCATCATTCCAATTGGAGATGAACTTCCTCATCATCAAAGTCTCCTTCATATCGTCAGGGACTATATCAGGGTTTCTTGGACAGTCTTGCTGGGTGATTGGTGTCTGCTAACCCTTCCAGAATTCCTTTAGTAACAGAGAAAGAGATGGTGGCAGAGATGGGTAACTGTCTCTTCTCCCCTTCCATGGTAAATGTTGAGATGGGAAGAGGTTGCCCAACCAGGGACTGAATTTCCCACCACCACTCTGCTACTCTTGCACTGACTTGGTGTGGTCATGTGACTTATTCTTATCAATAGAATATGACAGGAAGTGATATGTGCCACTTTTGTCCCTGAATGACCATGTGGAGGGGAGACACCTACAGACTTAAACACCCTTCTAGGTATGTGGGAAACAGACTTTTATCATGTCAGACCATTACATATTTGGGTCTGTTTGTCACAGCAGCTTGGTCCACACTGAATAATACAGATTGTGTATTAGTCTGGTCTGGCAGCTGTAACGAAATATCATAGACCAGATGGCTTAAATAACAAATTTATTTCTCATAGTTCTGGAGGCTTGGAAGTTCAAGATCAAGGTATGGGCAAGGCAGATTTCATTTTGAAGCCTCTTCTTTTGGTTTGCAGGTGGATACTATTTTGCTGTATACTCACATGATTTCTGTATGTGTGTGTGTGAGGAGAGAGAGGGAGAGAGAAAGAGAGAGAGAGCATACTAAAATGTTCTGCATTTTAGATTCTTTAACAATAAATCTTAGACACCTGTATTAGTTCGTTCTCACTCTGCTAATAAAGACATACCTGAGACTGGGTAATTTATAAAGGAAAGAGGTTTAATGAACTCACAGTTCTACGTGGCTGAGGAGGCCTCACAATCATGGTGGAAGGCAAATGAAAAGCTAAGGCAAAGGAGAAGCAAAGGCATGTCTTACATGGTGGCAGGCAAAGAGAGCATGTGCAGGGGAACTGCCGTTTATAAAACCATCAGATCTCATGAGACTTCTTCATTATCATGAGAACAGCGTGGGAAATACCTGCCCCCACGATTCAATTACCTTCCACAGGGTCCCTCCATGACACATGGGAATTATGGATGCTACAATTCCAGATGAGATTTGGGTGGGGATGCAGTCAAACCATATCAACACCAGTCCATGTCAGTACATGGAGAGCTTCTTCTTTTTCACAGCTATGTAGTGTTTCATTAAATAGCTACCATAATTAATTTAAGCAGTCCCTCCTTGATGAATATTTGAATTGTCTCTAATCTTTTGTTGTCACAGACAGTGTAGTAAAGAATAATCTTTTCGTGAGAGTAGAAATATCAATAGGACACAGTTCTAGAAGTGGGATTATTGGGTCAAAGGGCAAATGCATTTACAATTTTCATGAATATTTGCTTCTCCCTTTTGAATCTAGTTTCTGGGAGGGTCCAAGGCTCAGCACTTGGTATTTCATTCCTTTAGAGGCTCCTACTACCAGTGGAAGTACTCAGCAGAGCTCAGAGAGTTTGCACACTCTCTAAGTGTGTGCAGTATCTGAGTGGTGCAGTATCTTGCAACACTCCAGGGTAGATGCTGCGGTCCTTTCGGATTCTTTGTGTCTCTGCCCACCAGAGGTTGTGTGTCTGTGCTCTGTTCTCTTGTAACATGGTGCCCACTAGAGCTGTGAGATCTCAGCTGTAGTTTCCGTCTGTCATATGGGGAATAGAAGCTCTCTGGCTCCCACGGGTTGGTGGCAACACTGAAGTGAAGCAATGCATATGGCAGAGCTGCAGAAGCTGTGTGTGTCAAAGGCAGGGCTCTGCACTCAGAACATTTGGGTTTCATTCCCCACTCCATCTTTTCTTAACTCCGAGCATGGGCAGGTGTTTAATCTCTTGAGAAGATCTTAATTTCTTTAGCTGTAAAATGGGAAAGACAATAACAGAGTTCTTTTGAGAACTGTAGAAAATAATGTAAGTAAAACAGCACAGGGAATGACACAAAGTAAGAGCTCAAAATATATGTCAGTATTAAATGCTCTTTGATGAGTCAGCAAGCATGATATGCTCCTCTGATTGGCATTGTATCTGCCCATATAACTCTTTTCATGCTCTTCATGCTTCAAACTGTGGTTGAATGATGTATATAGGACACCAGCAAGTTCCCAGCTTCTGTCATATTTAGTCCACTGATCAACTTTCCTTGATGACAAACTGACCTAGCATAGTAATGGCATATCTCAAGTAGAGGCTTTTGGCCCAAGAGTCATCAGCTCAAATGTTAAATAAAGTCATAGCCTAAAAGGATGATAAACTCATGACAAAATGCCCCCTACCTCTTTTAAGCTGTTTTTCAATTTGGCCAAACCAAGTGACATTTATACTGTGTCAGTGCAGCATAGAAAGAAATTGAGAGCAAAACAATTTGTAGCAGATCTGGGTGATTTAGACAGATAAGCCTCATAGATTGGTGTTCACAATGGATGATCTGGCTGTAGTTATGGTTCTGAGGGCCATGCCATTTTTGCAGGGCAGATACAACCTTGACTGAGGATCCTCTTTTAGCCTTAGAATTTACTGGTGTTCTTGATGTATATTAGGCGTTCAGAAAACGTTTATGGAATGAATAAATGAATGAGCCAATGAAGAGAGACTCCATTAGTGAATAAGACATAGAAAAAAGGAGTAAATTCATGTTTTGTAGAGGACCAGTTTTTGTTCTGCTGTGGGTTTTACTTCTCTCTGTGGGCCATCATTTCCTCTGACCCAATGTTGGTTTTATCCAATAACCATGATTTATTGGGTGCTTCCTGTGTGAAGGCCTTGTGCTAGAAGCCTGGTGGGCATATAAGGATCACCAATAATCTATGTGGTTTATTCCATTTTAAATTAGTAAATGTATTCTCCTGGCAGGGATTGAGATATCATAATGAGCTGTTTGACCCTGTAACAATTGTGCTCCAGAATGATAACTGACTTTAAAAAATGCAGCTTTGAATGTTCTCTGCCTATGAAGGTGCAGGTATGAAAATCATTACCAAATAGGAATTAGGGCAAAACACAAGGAGACTGACCCATAATCCAGGCCTAAATCTAAGGTCAAACATTCCCCTACTGCCAGACATCCCGCATTGCAAGTGAGGAGGGAGAGAGAAGAAGGCCAATGAACAAGCCATTTGGTGCTTCAAGGATTTCACAAGTTCCAGTGGCCTCTGCCTGTCCCTTAGCCCCAGCCCTACTTCCTGCTATTCTCTTGCCAATAGTTAAATGCAGCCCAGGTCCATCCTTTTAAAGGCAGAGACCCACTCACCTTTTGAGGGAAGACATGAGTGTATTCTCAGCTGCCAACTGACTTCTGACCTTGGCCATTTAGGAGGGCTTGATAAACTGTATCTGAGCACACATCTTATGACATAACCTTCTTATAAATGTGGCCTGATGTGAGCATCCTGCCTTTGTATTTATAACCATTATGTTTTCTGTTTAAATGACAACTGTAAGGATATGTTTCTTTTTATTTTTATTGTTTATTTGTTTATTCTTACTGTCCTATGCCAAAGACCATGCCAAATCAAATTTTCTGATTTATAAAAACTGTGATTCAGGTTATGGATGACTGCTTAAAGACAACCCCACCCCACTGCCTTCAGCAGTGGGCAAGTTTCCCTAATATAGAACAATTGTAGGGCTGCAGAGAATGTCTCCCACCAACACCTATGTGCGTATGTCCCAGGTGCAAAGGGAAGCATGTAGTTATGTTTCATTGAGAATGGGCTGTGCTAGCCATTGTGCGATGTGCTCAATATGTATTAGCTTAATTCTAACTGAGCTTAGTTCTAACAAAATCTTTCAAAAAGGGGCCATTTTCTCATTTTATAAATAAATAAATCAAAGCTCAGAAACACTGACTCATAATAGACCATGCAGCTGGTAAGCTATGAGGAAGTGTTGATTCCTTCAAGGGGTGTGTATCATCCAAGGCAGAAACTGCAAACTGTGGGCCATATCTGGCTTTACTTGGCATACATAGTGTTTAAAAACCACCAAAGTTAATTTACTACATTTAAGAGCCAGGAAATTTTACATGAAAATCTAGGCTTTGAACTTCTCTTAAAGAATATCTGGCCACAGCAGACCTGCACACATGTAGGGTAAAAATTGGCTGAAAAGTGGCTGCTCTCTCAGGTGGAAGGAGCCCTTTCTAGATCACCGAGGCACCCATTTGGCTGGATTTGTTCATTTTTATCCCTTGACTCGTCCCTTGGCCATTGGAACTTGATAGCTCTCATCTAGATTTCTTTATGAATAATGGTAAGGTATGTGGTATGGAGTAGGGGTAGTGCTGTAAAGGATGAAGAAGTAGGTAGGGCTGTAAAGGATGAAGAGTGATGAAGCAGGAGACATTTTCTAGAATATTCTGGAGCCAGGTCAGCCATTTCAAGCTGGGTTAGCTATTCGGAGTTTGGATTGCTTGGGGTCAAATGACAGGGCTACACTAGTTAATTTCTGATTTTCCATCTAGTTCTGAGTTTTTCTTTAGATCTTGTCTCTCCTGGAAAACTATATGCATTTCTTACTGCGAGTGGGTTTGTCATAATTGCTATCAGAAAGTGACTTCATTATCCAGGTTACTATTGAACAGCAATTTTGTGTTGGTCAGCACTGCTAAGTTTACAACTCCAGGGTTCCATTTCCACGGTATTCTACATGAAAGATGCCTCCTGGGGTTTTGCAACATGGCAGCCATGTGGTGGTATGTCCCATGATCTAGATGGATACTGCAGTAAGATAATCTTTCCTTGGGGGCTTCATGTCTAGGACAATGATGTACACTTTTAAAGGACCTATGGACAACTAAAGAAATCTGTCAACCCTGTCCATAGAATGCTAGACTAGAATATATGAAAAAGTATTGAAAGCAGGGACCAGTGTTTCAAATTAGGGCAGGATGAGATTGAAAGCTGTCATGCTGCTCCTCACTCTCAAAAGGTGTCATGAAAAAGGCATATGTTTATGAGCTAACTCATGGTGAGGAAGCTGGCCAATTGGGCCGGGGTCAGGAATAGGAATGAAGGGAAAGAGGAATAGCAATATTTTTAGGGAAAACAAATTTGCCTAAGAATTTTTCCTTCCATTTAAAAAAAATTCAGATAGAGTATTTCTTTGGGCATGAAGACAATTATTCAACAATAACAAAAAAGGATTGCTGCTTTGTTTTTATTGCCCTCAAATGATTTAAAAAATCTACATACTAGGAAAAATTGCATGTACAATTTATATGTATTTTCTGCTAATCACACATTCCTTTTCCGCTAGCTCAGGTAAAAATCAAGTTTTTTTTTTTTTAATCCAAGTATATTTCCAATTTCAAGTGCGAAAGAGAGCCAAGTCAAGGACTTTATGAAGAAACCAGAAGTAAGAATTTGCTCTCAGCTAATCCATTCAGTTTCTCAGAGCCTTGTTGGCTCATTGGATCACATTAAAAAATGGGCAGTCTACTTAGGATTTGCTGTGAAATTTCTAGGTGCTTAGACCCAGGGCCACTTGCACTTCTAGTAAACTGATGGACCTTAGAGTTCTGCCAGACATATTTTTCCTGCAACACAACAGCAATAACTTTATACAACATACTCTCTAACTTCCTCCTTTCTCACAGACTCCTAATTCTGTTATCTTCTGCATGCTATAAAAGAATCAGCTCATCTTTTGATCAACATACATAAAGGTACAAATGTGGAGAAATATAATGAATCCTGAAGAAAACATGAGTTTTGTAGTTATCAGTTCCCCATCTCATTCCCTCAGAATTTATTAATATTTTTAAAGACAAAGGCTGCTACTGTGACATTTGTGAATCGCCTTGAGAGCTTTTTATCTGTCTCTGAGCACACAGCCTGCATACAAGGCGTGCCAGAAAACAGATGTTCTGGAAGCAACTCTCAACCAATCATTGAAAGGAGGGCCTTGGATTTCTCACTCCTTAATAAGTCTGCAGTATGTTGTCCTACACCGGCTCCCAGAATTCCTCACTAATCACGCCCCGGCTGCCCCAGGCAGCACCTTGACTATTGTCTGCCTGTCCTTCCCTGTCTCACTTCCCCACTCTAATGGTATTTCCCAGATTACTTCCCAAATCAACTACTTGCACTCAATCCTTGTCTTAGGATCTGCCTTTAGGAAAGTCCAAACTAAGATGTCTATCAAAAGGAGAAAAAGGAAGCTCCACAAGAAACAGGAATTGATGATTCTGATAGCTATGGAAATGACGCATTAGACAAAGTTAAAAGGGGCAAAGGCTGAATCCGGTGAGTCTGGGACTCTTTGTAAGTCCTTTCCCACACCCCCCCAACAACCACTTTGCTGAAAAAGAGGGCTTCTATGTTTATTAGATATTTATAAAGAAGGTTATAATAATATTTTTGACATGTGGGTATATGACATCTAACAGAATTCCCAGCACATAGTAGGTACACAGAGTACTTGCTGAATTCAAGAGTATGGAGCCCCAAGTCAGATTTGTTTTTTCTATTACACCTCCTCAGTCATTTAAACACATGAATTATTATTACATCCATTCTCCACTTCCACCCTTCATCTTGAACGGTCTGGCTGATTTTTTTTTCCCTCTCCAAATGTGGGTCTTTGTATTCACTTGTATTGGCCCTTTTCTTGTTAGATTTACCTTAATTTCTAGTTACTGAGGTTCTTTTGGCTACTGTTACTGTCATCTCATTCTTGCATTCTGCTCACTTCACATTCCCCATATTTTCTCTCAGGACACCATCTCAGTCCTCGCCTAAGGCATTGGTATAGCTCTTAACTAGGCAGGAGCAATGTTAAGAACCAGGACAGAAAATCATGTGAACTATGACACTACTTCCTTTTATCTTAGGGGTGTTAGATAGCCAAGGAACAGAAAACTGCTCAAACTATCTTAAGCACAGGAGGGCTGATTTTAAGCACTCTGGGAAACTTCTTGCACTTTGATTTTTCTCTCCCATCTGGGTCCTTGTTGTTTCTTTGCTTTGGCAATGGCTGCATTTGCCTCCCCTTGCAGACTTGTAAATCTGCTCATTCACTGAGGCTCACAATCAGCCATTGTGGGTGCCCTCATGGAGTTCCCTCACACTCCAGGACCACCTGGCCTTCCAGCTCAGCCCTCCACACTCACATACTCTTTGGATTGGCCCTGTTTGATGTAAGTGTCCACATCTATTCAAACCATCTGTGGCTAAAGGCAATATCATATTGTATATTGAGCTGCCCCTTCAAGAACGTGAGTGGGACGATTTCTCCATGTTGGCATATAGAAGAGAAGAAAACAATTGCACATATCTAGAGTCCTCCAAAGCTAAAAATACCTCTGTGGTTAAGAGAGCATTCGTAGGGTAGATTTTGGAGACAGCATCATTTCAAGGCCTCATGACTTCTGGGTAGGCCTGCTATGTAGTTCCTACAGAAGACACAGCCTTGTCCATCCAAATGTCTGTTGGAAGCTTACTTTCACTGGGAAGGCTTTTACTTATTCATTACTAGGAAAACCCAACAATTTCCTATGGTCCCATTCTGATTTTAATTAGAATATTAATCAGCTGTACTCAGCACAACTTTGGCTAAAAATTCACAATGCAATATACTAAAATTCCTAGGAACAGAGCCAATTTAATTTGTATTAGATATTTTGCCCCAGGATAGCACTGGGGACTTATTATTGCATGTCTTATGTAGCTATTATTATTATAAATGTGCATATTGTGCAAATTAAAATCACATTTCATTCAGGGCAAAACTTCTCTGTTTGAGTCCTAGTGACTGCTTCCCTGTTCTTAAAGGAATTAAGTGCTTGCAACACCTCTCATGGTAGATCTCACAGGGAACTCCTCGGACACTGTGCCACTTATCACTTCAGGAAGGATGTAGTTTAACCACTGATGCAGTGGCTATACTCAGGGCATAGAAGAGTAGCAGATAATGACCCTCACTGTATCTTTGTTCAAAAAGCTTTCAGCACCCAGAATAATATATGATAAATATTATGATGGGGAGGTGCAGAATGCTAAGATACATTTGATGGGGTCCCTAGCCTTGTCTAGATGTAGGAAAAAGCCTCCTGAAAGACAGGATACGTGAGCCAAGACCTGACGACTGAGTAGGAGTTAAACAAGGGAAGAGAGTGTTGTGTATGGGAGGAATGAATAAAAGTTCAGTATGGCTGCACTATAGAGGGTGGGGTGGGGATGGGCAAAATCAGGACTGGAGATTTGGGGTAGTGTCTGTAATGGAGAAGTTGAAGGCATGGTAAGGAATTTGAATTCTACCATGAGGAAAGGAAACCAGTGAAGCTTTTAGTAGAGGAGTGAGATATGAGATTTGCATTTTAGTAGGATCCTGCTGGCTAAGATGTGGAGCATGAGTTGAAAGGAATTAACAATAGAAGCAGAGATGGTAGTTAGGAAATCATTTTCATGATGCAAGCAGTAGAAGATGATGGTCTGGACTATGAGAATGGCCATAGAAATGGAGAGAAGTGGATGGATAGAGAGATGTTTAGGAGGTGGAACTAATAGGTGGTGATGATTGGTTAGCTGTGAGGTGGAGAGATAGAAGGGAGAATTCCATGTTTTTTTGAAACATTTTGGTGGATGATGGTGCCTTTTACTGAGATGAGAAATGTTGGAAGAGAGAAGCATTGTGGTGGGAGGAAAGGTGGTAAGTTCAAAATTGGACATGCTGAGTTTGAAGGTCTGGAACACAGGCAGATGATGCTGTCTTGGAGGTGGTTTCATATATGGGTTTGCCCTTCAGAAAGACACCTGGTTGAGAATAAAGAATGAGGAGTCTCAACACAAGGAAGGTCTTTGAAGTCATGAATTTCACTGGAGTATCCCAGAACATGTCATATGAAAAGAGAAGTCCCAAGACAGAGCTCTGAGCAAGAAACATCCTAAGGGTGGAGGAAAAGGAGCATGCGAAGGAGACTGAGAAGGAGTGACAAGAGTGGCCCTGGAGGGAAAGCAGGAAGTACTGGTGCCACCTAAGCTCAGGAAAATGTGTAATGGAACTGCAGGCATAGTCAACAGTCTCAAATGCTACTGAGGACGCAAACAAGATGGTTCCCAGAGGAGCTGAACTCAATTCCCTATGTCTATCTATCACCCCAGTGTCCACAGTAGCCAACAGTTTTAGTCCTGATTTGCTGTTGCATATTTACATTCTGCTTATCTTTTTTTTTAAGCTTAAGTATATCTTCATAATTTAAAGAATTTTATGCAGCATCAATAGGTGTTCAGTGTAGTGGGTAGGTTTCCTCTTGAACTCTTTCTGTCATTTTGATTAGAAATCTTCATCCAGGCTCGGCACGGTGGCTCAAGCCTGTAATCCCAGCACTTTGGGAGGCCGAGGCGGGCGGATCACGAGGTCAGGAGATCGAGACCATCCTGGCTAACACGGTGAAACCCCATCTCTACTGAAAATACAAAAAATTAGCCAGGCGTGTTGGTGGGCGCCTGTAGTCCCAGCTACTCGGGAGGCTGAGGCAGGAGAATGGCGTGAACTCAGGAGGCAGAGCTTGCAGTGAGCCGAGATCGCGCCACTGCACTCCAGCCTGGGGGACAGGACAGAGCAAGACTCAGTCTCAAAAAAAAAAAAAGAAATCTTCATCCAGAAATATATAATCATTGCTTTTCTGAACTCACTGTTATCATCACCACATGAGTGTGTATTTATTTATATCTTCCTTTAAAATCGTGGTTTTAAAATGTGGTTTCTGGACTAAAATCATCAGTGTCATCTGATGTGGTTGGCAGAATTCTAAGATGGCCCCAAGACTGCTGACGCCCTGGTGTACATCCCCTGTTTAATCCCTTCTCTAATCTATTCTCTTTGAATGTGAGTGGGACTTGTGAATATGATGGCATCTTACTCCCATGACTGTATTATAAGAAGAAGGAATTTTGCAAATGTACTTGAGGTTCCTAGTCAGTTTACTCTGAGTTGATCAGAAGAGAGATTATTTAGGCTGGGCCCTTCTTGAAAGAATAGATTTAAAGCATACAAGAAATTTCTTCTGCAGGTCTGAATATAAAGAAAATTGCCTTATTGTGAGAGGCCTTTGGAGGGCTATATAGTAAAGACATAAAGGTGACTTCTAGTCCCTGGCTAACAGACAACAAGAAAACAGGGCCCTAAATCCTAGACCCTCAAGAAATTGAATTTTGTCAACAGCCACCACAAGAGCTTGGAAGAGGACCTTAACTTCCAGAATGGAATGTAGCTCAGAGCCATCTTGACTTCAGCCCAGTGAGAACTTGAACAAAGAACCTAGCTTGGACTTCTGACTCATAACTGTGAGATGACAAAGGTGCTAAATTTGTGGTAATCTGTTACTGAGCAATAGCAAACTAATATACCTGGGAAGTTGTTAGAAATGCAAATTCTGGGCCCCTTCCCAGACCTACTGAACTCTGGGGGAGGGGGAGTGGCTAGAAACTGGGTTTTAACAAGCCTTCCAGATGATTCTGATTCTTATTAAAGCTCAAGAGTCGCTGTTTCACATGGTCTTCTAAGTGCTAGATTTGGTTTTCAGGCTACAAATCTTAACTGGATGTCATGGCAATGATTAATAATATAATACAATAATCATTTATGGATTACCTTACATATGAAGCACTTTCAAAGACATTATCGTATAGACTCCTGCATCCTTTAACTCTTACAAGATTGTCACAGTTCCATTTTACCAAAAGAAAGCTGAGGCAGAGCTGGCATTGAATTCAAATTTTGGATTTGTTGAAGTGGTATTAGAATTAAATCTTGCATTGGACAACACAGCCCTTATTAGTCATCTGTTGGATTCTGGAACATTTTATAATGTATCAGTCAAAAAATGAATTTGTGGAGTACAAAAAACTTGTGCTAGATTCATGTGACCCTTGGAGATCACCCAGTATTTTCTTCCTTGGGTTTATCAGACAGCAGAAGTAAGCTTCACTCCAAGATAAACCAGAAACTGCATTCACTTTCCACTCATGGACACTCATTAATTATTCCCCTCCATTCTTATGATGGGGTGCCTGCCTGGTGGTAAAACCACGGTCATGGCTCCTGGGCCAGAGATGGTGGCTGGGAGCAAGACGGCAGTGATGAAAACCTGAGGAGCTCACTTGCTTAGAGACCGGAGTCCAGGCTGCTTTTGCTTTCAGTAATCCATCTTTAGAATGCATGCAATTTGTGTTCTCACTCATAAGTGGGAGTTGAACAATGAGAACGCATGGACACAGGGAGGGGAACATCACACACCGGGGCCTGTTGTGGGGTGGGGAGCAAAGGGGAGGGACAGCATTAGGACAAATGCCTAATGCATGTGGGACTTAAAACCTAGATGAGCTTGCTTGCTTCCTTCCTTCCTTCCTTCCTTCCTTCCTTCCTTCCTTCCTTCCTTCCTCCCTCCCTCCCTCCCTCCTCCCTCCCTCCCTCCCTCCTCCCTCCCTCCCTCCTCCCCTCCCCTCCTTCTCCCCTCCCCTCCTTCTCCCCTCCCCTCCCCTCCCCTCCCCTTCCCTTCTTTTTCCTCCCTCTGTGGCCCAGGCTGGAATCTAGTCGGCTCGCTGCAGACTCCCTGCCTCTGGC
This sequence comes from Symphalangus syndactylus, assembly GCF_028878055.3. Classification (NCBI taxonomy): domain Eukaryota; kingdom Metazoa; phylum Chordata; class Mammalia; order Primates; family Hylobatidae; genus Symphalangus; species Symphalangus syndactylus. The sequence goes on along the minus strand of NC_072423.2, from coordinate 120,213,469 downwards.
TCCCGTGATTCTCCTGCCCCGGCCTGCGGGCTGCCTGGGATTGCCGGCGCGCGCCACCACCGCTGCCTGCTTTTTCTCCTTTGGCTGGAGGCGCGGTTTCGCCATGTTGGCCTGGCTGCTCTCCAGCTCCTGACCCCGAGTGCTCTGCCTGCCTCGGCCTCCCGAGGTGCCGGGACTGCAGACGGAGTCTCGCTCACTCGGTGCTCGGTGTTGCCCGGGCTGGAGTGCGGTGGCGTGGTCTTGGCTCGCTGCAGCCTCCGCCTCCCAGCCGCCTCCCTTGGCCTCCCAGGGTGCTGGGATTGCAGCCTCTGCCTGGCCGCCGCCCCATCTGGGAGGTGGGGAGCGCCTCTGCCTGGCCGCCCATCGTCTGGGATGTGAGGAGCGCCTCTGCCCGGCCGCCCCGTCTGGGAGGTGAGGAGCTCCTCTGCCCAGCCGCCACCCCGTCTAGGAAGTGAGGAGCGTCTCTGCCTGGCCGCCCATCGTCTGGGATGTGAGGAGTGCCTCTGCCCGGCCGCCCCGTCTGGGAAGTGAGGAGCGCCTCTGCCCGGCCGCCCCGTCTGGGATGTGGGGAGCGCCTCTGCCCGGCCGCCCCGTCTGGGAGGTCTACCACAGAGGCCAGACGCAATGTGGGGGCTGGACGTGGTGGTTCACGCCTGTAGTCCCAGCACTCTAGGAGGCTGAGGCGGGTTGATCACTTGAGGCTAGGAGTTCGAGACCAGCCTGGCCAACATGGCGAAACATATGAAAAATACAACAGACAAACCAACCAACCCACCCAGCAACAACAAAACAGGTCTACCCTGGAGTCATACTCTAATTTTTTCTATTTTCCTCCCTTTCTGATCCTTTATCCCACTTTCTTTTTCTTCCTCTTCCTTCTCCTTCTTCTTTGTCAAATAGAGGATTGAGTTATTATCATTGATCCATACAAAGTCCCTCTCTCATTTATTTTCTTTAATTCCTACCCTCCATTTCTATTCCCCGTCTTCCCATGTGCAACCTTCCTAATATGTTTGATATGCATCTTTTTGTTTGTATGTATTTTTAGAAAATGTTTATTGTTTTGTGTGCAAAAAAATTAATAAAAAAAAACCTAGATGACAGGTTGATAGGTGCAGCAAACCACCATGGCACATGTATACCTATGTAACAAACCTGCATGTTCTGCACATGTATTCCAGATCTTAAAGTAAAATAAAAATTAAAAAACACAATGCATGCAGTGTGATATTTTCAGAGGTAGACGCTGTGGTGGAAGTCAGGCTGTTTTTTGATTAACGTAAATAAAAATAATCCCCTATGTGCACTCTAGTAGTTTCTGGGAGGCTCAGCCTGACTGCACTTGTGAGATAGTAACCCTGACATTCATACTCATGCAGACCCACACCAGCCACCACAAAGGCTGCATGTTTAGCAGTCTGGCCATTGATTAGAAATCACTGGACTGAGAGTTCTGCCTGGTAATTTCATTTGTGGCAACCCCCTATTATCCCAAACATCAAAACCACTGAATGAAATGATTCTTATGAAGTGCAATTATTTTGGTAAACTAATTAAAAAGCCAAAAGAAAGGAGAGAGAGAAAGGGTGAGAGAAGCTGGGATGGGGGATAGGATACAGAGATAGTGAGAAAAAATCAACTGAGCTGAGGGCCACCAAGTGACTGCCTTTGGCAGGGAGATGGTCCTACGGTTTCACAGTGTGAGTTAGAACTGATAGTTTTCACAGGAGGGGAGTTTAGCAGAAATACAAAATTTGATTCAAAACGTATCAAAGAGAAGTATGGACTCTTGTCTCAGGCATTAGGACATACCACTGCCCTGAACAACAGTCCTGAGTAAACACCTACCATGTGGGATAAATATTTGAGAATACCTGTTTATGTGCATTGTCGAGCTGGCATGGAAAGTGGGGCTTCTCAAAGGCCAAAGCATTGTGAAAAAAGGAACTAAAAGGGGCTGAGCAAGCACTAAACCTGGCCTTCACTCAGGCTTTTTCAGAATAAACACACAGACCTTGGTGGTCATAGGAGCACAGGAACTGGCTGACAAAGCCTGGGTCCAAGCCAGGTGGGCTGTCTTGTACAAGGCCTCACTGTAACACTGGGGCATCAAAAGTCTACACCTTCAAAGTCAGGGTGCATGAGAAGTGAATCTGCCATGTCCAACAACTCTCTAGAGATGTACTGTCCCATATAAGAGCTACTAGCCACGGGTGGCTATTGAATACTTGAAATGTGCCTGTGATTGAGGAACTGAATATTTAATTTTACTTAGTTTAATTTAACTTTGAAGAGTCACATGTGGCTACTGGGTATCCTGTTAGACAGTACAGAGCTACAGGGCATATCAAGAGCCCCCAGAGAACTTTAGGAAATTCTTCAGGTCGCATAGGTGGTGTTAGGGTCTTGGTCATGTCTGCTGACGTGGTGACATAACATCCCACACTTGTCTGAGAGTGTGGACCAGCAGGCAGGGAGTTCACCTGTCACTCCTGCTCCTTGGGCTTCAGGGAAGAGAGTTCCAGAAGGGCATGGCAATCTCTGGCGGGATGGGGGTGGCTGCATGGAGAGACCATCTTAGTAAAGGGCTGTGGGGCCATGTGGGGCCGCTCTGGGGGAATGTTTTCTGCTGCTAGCAAGGAACACCAGCAAATCCCACCTTGGGTGGCTCTGCTCCCTACACTCACACTTGTCACCCCCTGGTCGTAAACCTACTCCTTCTGGGGCAAGTTCACCATGTGCTCCCTGCTGGGTTCATTTTAAGTGATCAGAGGGGAAGTGCCGTGGTTAGGGTCACAAAGCACTAAGTGGTGAGCACTAAGACAGGACCCACGGCCAGGTCTGTGAGCGCACCCAGACCTAAATGTAAAACACAAAACTATGAAACTCCTAGAAGTTAACATTGGAGAAAATCTACATGACCTTGGGTTTGGTGATGACATTTTAGATACAACACCAAAGTCATGATCCATGAAAGAAGGAACTGATAAGCTGCACATCATTAAAAAAAATTCTTTTCTGCCCAAGACACTGTCATCATAATTTAAAAAAAAGCCACAGCCTGGGAAGAATATATTTGCAAAAGACGTATCTGCTAAAGGACTGTTATCCAAAATATACAAATAACTCTTAAAGCTCAACAATAAGAAAACAACTTGATTAAAAAATAGACTAAAGATCTGAACAGACACCTCACCAAAGAAGATTTACAGATGGCAAATAAACATGTGAAAAGATGACCCACATCATATGTCATCAGGGAAAGGAAAATTAAAACAAAAATGAGATATCACTACAAATGTATTAGAATGGCCAAAATCTAAAACACTGACAACATCCAATACTGGTGAGGATGTGGAGCAACAGACAGGAGCTCCCGCTACTTGCTGGTGGGAATGCAAAATGAGACAGCTTCTTTGGAAGACAGTTTGGCAGTTTCATATAAAAATAAACATGCTTTTACCATAGGATCTAGGAACTGTGCTCCTTGATATTTATCCAAAAGAATTGAAAACTTGTGCCCACACAAAAACCTGCACATGGACATTTATTGAAGCGTTATTCACACTTGCCAAAAATTGGAAGCAACCAAGATATTCTTCAGTAGGTGAATGGATAAATTATGATACATCCAGACAGTGGAATATTATTCAACACTGAAAAGAAATGAGCTATCAAGGCATGAAAGGACATGGAGGAAACAAATGCATGTCACTAAGTGAAAGAAACTGGTCTGAAAATGCTCTAAACTGTATGGTTTCAACTATATGACATTTTGGAAAAAGAAAAACTATGGAGATGGTAAAAAGGTCTGTGGTTGCCAGGACTTAGCAGGGAAAAAGGGATGAATAGGTGGGGCGCAGAGGATTTTTAAAGCAGTGAAATTATTCGATGTGATACTACAATGGTGGATGCATGTCATATGTTTGTTCAAACCCATGTACACCACCAAGAATGACCCCTAATGTAAACTGTGGACTTAAGGTGATACTAATGTGTCAGTACAGGTTCAACAGTGGTAACTAATGTACTACTCTGCTGAGGGATGTTGATAATAGAAAAGGCTTTGCATTTATAGGGGCAGGGGATATATGGGAAATCTCTGTACTTTTAATTTTGTTGTGAACCTAAAACTACTCTTTAAAAATGTTCATTAAAAAGTGCTACTTTTGTTTTCAACAGTGTGTTAATAATATTTACAAATCGAAACTTCCATGCTATTCAGGGACAAATCAGAGTGTAAGGAAAGAATGAAAGCATCTCATTCTTTTAAAGACACTGACATATAACCAATACCAGAACTTATATCTGAACTTGTATATGCATGTGTAGGAGCAGACAGTATATGGAAAATCTCTGTATCTTCCACTGTAAACCTGAAACTTCTCTAAAGTAAAATTGATTAAAATTAACTCAAAATGAGTCATAGATTTAAATGCAAGAAATAAAACTATAAAACTTTTAGAAGAGAACATAGGAGAAAATATTTGGCACCTGTAATTTGGTAACTAATTCTTAGGCACAATGCCTAACATATAATCTATAAAAGAAATAAATAAATTAGATGTCATCAAAATTTTAACTTCTGCTCTCTGAAAGATCCTGTTAGCAGATGAAAAGGCAGCAACATGAAGAAAATGCTTGTAAACCACATATATGACAAAGGACTCCTATAAAATATATTTAAAATCTCTCAAAACTCAACGGTAAAATCACAAACTATCCCATTAAAAAATGGGCAAAAGGCATGAAGAGACATTTCACTGAGAAGAATATACAGATGGCAAATAAGTACATGAAAAGATGTTCAATACAACTATCCATTAGGGAAATGCAAATTAAAATCACAATGAGATATCATTATACAACTATTAGAACAGCTAAAATAAAAAATAGTGACTATCAAGACTGGCAAGGATGCAGAGAAACTCATAAATTGCTAGTGGAAATGTAAAATGGCACAGCCAATCTGGAAAATATTTGGCAGTTTCTTAAGAACTAAACTTACACTTACAGAACAACCCAGCAATCACACTCCTGGGCATTTACCCCAGAAAAATAAGACTTATGTCCATATAAAAACCAGAACATGAACGTTCATTGCAGTTTTATTTGTAATAGCTGAAATCAGGAAACAACCAAAATATCATTCAATGTGTGAAAGGCTAAACAAACTGCAGTACATCCATACAATGAAATACTAACCATCGATAAAAAGAAACAAACTATTGATACACACAACTTGGATGGATCTCAAGGGTATTATGTTGAGTGAAAAAAGCCAATCCCAAAAGGTCACATACTGTATGATTCCATTTATATAACATTCTTGAAATGACAAAATTATAGAGAAGGAGAACAAATTAGTGGTTGTCAGGGGTTAGAAATGATGAGTGGGAGGAGGTGGGTATGATTATGAAGGGTTAGCATGAGGGATATCTCTGTGGTAATGGAATAATTCTGTACCTTGATTGTGATGGTGGTTACAAAAATTTATCCATGTAATAAAATGATATAGAACTATATATACACACTGTACCAATGTCAGTTTCCTGGTTGTGATAATGTACTATAGTTATACAGCAACTAACCATTAGGGGAAATTGAGTGAAGAGTTCATAGAACCTCTCTGTATTACTTTTGCAACTTCCTGTGAATCTATAATTATATCAAAATAGTTTTAAAAATGAAAAAAGTAAAACACTGTATCATATGAGTTTATATTGTTACTGTCAATTCAAATTTAGGATTACAGAGTAAATTTCACTGATCTGACATCTGTGTCTCCTTTCCCCCATACTGAATATCCTGATTCTCAATGACACTGTCATAATTACCCATTTTCTTTCTTTTTTTTCCCGCAATATGTATGTATCCAACAGACTCAGAATAATAATACCAATACCTCCACCAGCTGGTGATTATTGAAAACAACTGAAGAATTATCTTGCAGTTATTTCTGTCTTTAGGGAGTATCCTACTAGAGATGTACAGGTAATTTAGAATCACTTAGAGTATTTTCTCTTTGGAGGCTATGCTACCAATGGCTATACATCTTTGTTCGTCTGTTTAATTTTGCTTTTGATTTTAAGAATTGCTTTTTAAAGATTCAATTTTGTTCTGCAACTGTGTAAATTTTCACATGGTTTCAAGTGAAATCCTCAAGACTGGATATATTCAAAGAGGCCTACATTTTGTCTCTTTTATCCACATCCATCTATAGGCAATCATGTAAAAATTGTATGGTTTTTTCTTCTATTTTAAAATATTCATCTTCAAGGATGGCTTAACATATGCAAATCAATAAATGTGATTCACCACATAAGCAGAATTAAAAACAAAAACCATGTGATCATCTCAGTAGATGTAGAAAAAGAATCTGACAAAATCCAACATCCCTTCATGATAAAAACCCTCAACAAAATAGGCATTGAAGGAGCATAACTCAAAATAATAAGAGCCATCTATGACAAATCCACAATCAACATCATACTGAATGAGAAAAAGCTGAAAGCATTCCCTCTAAGAACTGGAACAAGACAAGGATGTCCACTCTTACCACTTCTATTCCACATGGTACTGGAAGTCCTAGCCAAAGCAATCAGGCAAGAGAAATAAATAAAAGCATCCAAATAGGAAAGTAAGTCAAATTATGCCTTTTCACTGATGATGTGATTGTATATTTAGAAAACTCTGAAGATTCCACCAAAAGATTCCTAGGCCTGATAAATGACTTCAGCAAAGTCTGAAGATACAAAATCAATGTACAAAAATCAGTTGCATTTCTATACACCAATAATGTTCAAGCTGAGAACCAAATCAAGAATGCAATCCCATTTACAATAGCCACGCACAAAGATACCTTGGCATATATCTAACCAAGGAGGTGAAAGATCTCTGTAAGGAGAATTACAAATCACTGCTGAAAGAAGTCATAGACAAAACAAACAAATGGAAAAGCATTCCATGCTCATGGATAGGAAGAATCAATATTGTTAAAATGTTCATACTGCCCAATGCAATCTACAGATTCAATGCTATTCCTATCAAATTACCAATGTTATTTTTCACAGAATTAAAAAAAATTATTCTAAAATTCACACAGGACCAAAAAGGAGACCAAATAGACAAGGCAATCCAAAATAAAAAGAATAAAGCCAAAGGCATCACAACTTCATTACATTACACAACTTCAAACTATACTATAAGGCTACAGTAGCCAAAACAGCATGGTACTGATACAAAAATAGACACATAGACCAATAGAACAGAATACAGACCATTGAAAATGAGCTGCACACCTACAACCAACTGATCTTTGACAGTTCAACAAAAATTAATAATGGGGTAAGTATACTCTATTCAATAAATGGTATGGGGGAAACTGGCTAACCATATGCAGAAGAATGAAACTGGACCCCTACCTCTCACCATAAACAAAAATTAACTCAAGACAGATTAAAGACTTAAATGTAAGACCCTGAAACAATAAAAGTCCTAGAAGAAAACCTAGGAAATATCCTTCTAGACATTGACCTAGACAAATAATTTATGACTAAGTCCTCAAAAGCAATTGCAACGAAAACAAAAATTGACAAATGAGACCTGATTAAACTGAAGAGCTTCTCCCCAGCAAAATAAAGTATCAACAGAGTAAACAGACAGCCTACAGAATGAGAAAAATATTTGCAAATTATGCATTCAACAAAAGACTCATATCCAGAATCTATAAAGAACTTAAACAAATCAAGAACAAAAAACAACCCATTAAAAAGTGGTCAAAAGACAAACAGACACTTATCAAAAGAAGACATACAAGCAGACAACAAACATATCAAAAGATGCTCAACATCACTGATCATCGGGGAGATGCAAATCAAAACCATAATGAGATACCAACCATCTCACACCAGTTAGATGGCTATTATTAAAAAGTCAGAAAATAACAGATGTCGGCGAGGTTGAAGAGAAAAGGGAACACATATACACTGTTGGTGGGAATGCAAATAAGTCTAGATACTATGAAAAGCAGTTTAGAGATTTCCCAAAAAACTAACAGTAGAATTATCATTTGACCCATCAACCTCATTACTGGGTATATATTGAAAGGAAAATAAATCTACCGAAAAGACATCTGCACTCATATGTTCATTGCAGCACCGTTCCCAATAGCAAAGACATAGAGTCAACCTAGGGGCCCATTAATGGTGGATCAGATAAAGAAATGTGATATGTACACAGCATGGAATACTACACAGCCATAAGAAAGAATGGAATCATGTCCTTTGCAGCAATATGGATGCAGCTGAAGGCCATTGTCCTAAGCAAATTAACCCAGGAGGAAAAACCAAATACCACATGTTCTCACTTATAGGTGGAGGCTAAACACACATACATAAAGATGGGGATAATAAACACTGGAGATTCCAAAAGAGGGAAGGGATGGGGCAAGGGTTACAAAACTACCTATTGGATACTCTGTTTACTACTTGGGCAACGGGATTATTAGAAGCCCAAACCTCAACATCACACAATATAACCATGTAACAAACCTGCACATTTACTCCTTGAATCTAAAATAAAATAAAAATGCATCTTATTTATATGGATATGCATATATGTTTATATCTTTATGTCTACCACTTTTTAGGAATGATACAAACTTCACTACATTGAAATTGTTATTCAAATATTTATCCTGACAATGGCTTCTTTATACCATGCAGAACTATTCCTTGTTGACTGCTGCATAACCCTCCATTGTTTGGATGTACCAAATTTACTCAATAAGTTTTGTATTGATAGTTGTTTACACTGTTTCCAGTTATCTGCTGTTGTAAATTACACGGCAGCAAATAGTCATATGCATGTATCTTTTCTTACTTTTGCCAGTGTAACCTTGGCATAGATACCTAGAAGTGGGATTGCTGGACCACACAGTAATTTTTATAGATATATCGACTACTTTTGATTTGTCAAAAAGAAAGCCCAATGAAACACTAAGGTGGAATGTGGAATTCCACTTTCTGTGGAATTTAATTCTGTGAGAATGACCATGAATTTTTACATCCTTGGTTCTTCTTCAGGGTAGTGGAATGCTCCTATAGTGTGGACCACAGGGTCATCACTGTGAGATTTGGAAGGTGAGGCTTCTGCCTGCCCCACTCCAAGCTCCTGAATGGTTTGTGGACAGTGAGCTGAATCAGGTGAATATCCATGGTGGTGCCAACCAAGATCCCAAGTCATCCCTAGGACCTCCTCTGATCTCTGGCCTCCCAGGGAAGTCTCAACACCATCTTTGTGCTGCTCTTTAACCATCTTTTGATGTTACAGGACCCCTCTGAGTCCCAGGCATCATACTTATTCAATCTTCCCACCCTTGAAAATGAATGCTTAACTGTTTTAAATTATTACTATCAAAACACAATTTAACATTTGAAGCTATTTACAAGGAATACCTTAATGGCAACACAAGAGCAAACCTGGTTTGTCCACTCCCAAGTCTGTTCTCTGAAGCAATTAAACTGAGACAGCTTGAGGTTGTGGAGGAAACCCCGGTATCTGGGACAAAACCTGGAGGGCTTTGGGAAAATTGTCCAGCCTATTTGGGCTTCAGATTTCTTATCTGTAAAATGAGGACTTGGGGCCAACTCCAAATTCTGTAACATTAGGATTTAGCAATGTTGGAATATGGGCTGTAGAAATGGAGTGGGACAAAGTGGGTGGAAGGGATGTGCATTAAACCTTCTGTAAAAAAGTTAGGGCTAAAGAAAGTAAAGATTTGCTGCTGTCAGGGAATCTTCAATTAAGGATTGCTTCCACTTTTGCTTATTTTCTTCTCCAGTGCTTTGTAATCCTCTCCAGCCAATTTACAAAATTCCCCTGTATGCTCTGGGGAGGATTATATTTCAATAGGAGCAACACTTGATTATCTGGAAGAGCTTAGCAGGGACCAGTGGCCACCATTGGTGACAGTGACTAATGAAAGACCCCGGCCGACAGCATGTGATCACAGACGAGTATTATGTGTCTGTGCGTCCACCCTTAGTTAAATCGAAGGGTCCAATTTGGTCTGCTGAACAAACATATTTGTGGAGGCTTATTGAACACAAAATTAATTTAGGAGACATTAATCTAAAGAAACTCAACTGACAGCAACAGTAATGGTGCTTAATGGAAGACAAAGTGAAAAAAAAAAAAAAGAGCCAGGCCTGCCACAGTCTTTTCCTTTGTTGAGAAAATATAAGTATCCCCAGGGCTTTAATAGACTCTAATCCTTTCTCTTGAACAATTTGGCCTCTGAATAGACCAAGTGAGCAAAATAGAATCCTGAAGAATGCACAATCTCAGGGAGAAATGTCCTGAAGTCATGCTGGTTTTGGAATGAGAAGCAGTCTGCCCACCAGTGCACCTTCTCTTTCTACTCTTGCTTTCTTGCATATGTTTGAGTTGGGATTTATTTACATCAGTCTGTGCCCTGTCTTCTCACAGTGTGGTTCACAGACCAACACTACCGGCATCACTTGGGAGCTTGTTAGAAACGCAGACTCTCAGGCCCTGCCCCAGACCTGCTAAATTAGGATCTACATTTTAGCCTGATTCCCAGGTGATTTCTAAGCACTTTAGAGTTTGAGAAGCCTTATTTCCTAAAGTTTTCTCCTTGAAGAGAAATTGAAACAATCTAACTTCTGATAATGCAGAAAACCAAGAACTGTCTGATAATTTTCCCATCTACATTTATGACTAACTGAAGACTTGTGCAGAAAACTTGAAAAAAATAGTGGAGAAGCACAAAGGAAAACACAATCACCTGTAATCTTGTGAACCCAATGTAACTATGATTAACATTTTAGGGTGTGTCCTTCCAGTCTTTGTTCTATGTATGCTTATGTATTATTTTTAAATACAAAAGGTAATCCCTCGTTCATTCATTCATTCATTCATGCAACAAACCCTCACTGAGCACTTGGTAGGCACCGGGTGCCGCGGATATTGTAATGAACAAAACTGGTGAGGTTCATGGGGAAACCAATATGTAACCAGATGAGACATAACCAGTACTGTACCCTGGACAGGCCCCATCCTGCTTCCTTTTCCCAATCTCTGCTTTCTTGACCCCTATATCCTTGTATTTGACCCATAGTTCCAGAGAGGCAGTAATGATTTCCCCTAATTGGCTCTTATTGACCTTCCTCTCATTCACTTTCCTTCTAATTCTTCTTTCTTCAGGTTTTGTTAATTATAAGATTAGCTAATATTTATTGGGTACTTACAAAGTGCCAGGTGCTGTTCTAAGTGCTTTGCATATATGATCTCCAATCCTTGCAACAATTCTATCAGGTACTGCTATTAACATTCGCATTTTACAGTTTAGGAAACTATCCGAGGTCACCCAGATAGTAACTGGCAGTCAATCTCCAGGGCCAGAGCCAGCATTGAGCTGATACACTGATTCATGCTAGAATGTTGATGAATAATAACTAATATATATCTCATCTTGGCATTTAATAGGCAACTGCCAGAGACCAGACAATTTAATCCAAAAGAATGAACCTCTGATTCTGATATTTTAGGAAGAGAGGATGGTCATTGAGGTGAAAAGATGGTAGAAGAGGATCTTCCGTGTATACCCTATTTCATATCATTTAATTTTCATGATCTTGTTGCTTTCTTTTGGCTAAATGGGGAACCCCCAAAAAGAAGCTCTTTTGGAAATTTAGCCTCTTGCAACATTGTCTATTTTAAATTCCCAGCCATACAAATGTTTGCCCAGAAGCCTCCTACTCATCCTTCAAGACTCAGCCCCCAAAATTCCTGCTCCTTGAAGTCTTTCCTGCATTACCCAGGCTGAGCAGACCTTTCTCTCTCTGTTGTAACATGCTCTTACCACTTCCTAGTGCTAGGACTCTGAGTATGTCACTTGGTCTTTCCAAGTCTCAGTCCCCTCATCTGTAAGATAGTGATAATCACGGGGTGTACATGATAGGACCGTGGTGAAGGGCTACAGAAGATATGCACAGTTCCATGACCAACATGCAGAAAACACCCAGTAATGGTATCTCTCTTGTGTCCACCTCATAGTGCAGCTTTTTACCTTATTTGCATGTCTATCTTCCGTCTTTGACTGTTTCAGAAACAAGAACTATGTCTTACTCATTTTTATATCTCTAGGAACTAGTATAGACCCAGAATTGGTATTCCATGAATAAAAGCAATAGTTGGGAAAAAAAAGAATCAGGCAAACAATGTCACTAGGCAAGAAGTTATATGTTAATAGGAAAGAAATTAAGGCAAGTATTTTATTTATGATGACATCTCATGCTCTAGGGCGTAGAGGTACAAGAGGACACTGTTTATATAGGGTATGAGTAAATATTTTACATGTTTCTAAAAGTTTGACTTAAAAAGCCTGATTAAGTAAATGTCCATTGATCTTGCCTCTCCCTTCATATTTGTGGCCATAGTGAGTGGTTTGGTATATTAGTCAGTGTCAGTCTTTGTAGTTAGGTTTAAGGAGGATTTGTCATTAGTTTAGGAGTAATTTAAGCTGATCAGTGAATTTAAAAATACCTAGGAAAGAAAGTTAAAAGGATCCAGTGCCAACTGATAGTAGAAGAAAAAAGCTTCAGAGCAAGTTGATATTACTAAGATGATAGAAAAACTGTGTGTGTGTGTGTGTGTGTGTGTGTGTGTGTGTGTAGACACACAGAGAATAGTTTTATACATCCTAAATTATATTTGCATTGATTTGGGTATAGAGTCACCTCAAGTCTTTACCACAGACAAAGTGAGAGTACTCTGGTAGTTTGGGGCTCTAGATTTGCTAAAAGGGCTTTAGAATTGATATAAGGAATTTAAATTTAAATAAAGAAGGATCTTTTGAGACCATCTTGAACTATGTTACCTTATTCCTAGGTTATAGAGAAAGGCCTAGCGGTAGCCTCTACCTGAATCTATTTTTTTAAATATGAGTTTTTTGCTCTAAAAAAAATCCTGGTTAATGAATTTCTTTGGGAATTTTATGCAATTTTATGAACAGAAAACAACTACAAGTGACTTCCACAAATTTTCTAGGTTAGTATTAGCAAAGGAAGACTATTATTAGAAAAACAAAGAATAACAATGGCTTGGAACAATTTTAGACCCCTTAAGATTAAATAATAGCAATACTTACTATAATTATATTAAGATGGAATTTCTCCAAAAGGCTCAATAATAATTATCTCCCAGCTTCTGATTGAGCTCTTTGGCCTCTTCTGACTGACAGCAGAGCTTGAAATGGAGAACTTTCCCTCAAGATGGCCACTCTGACATAGCATCTGCAGCCTCTGAAAGTTGGGTTCATGCCCATTGCCCCAGATTTTGTTAAAAAGGAAGTGTTCTTGGCTTGCAGCTAAACTGCATGCTTAAGCTTTGTTTCTTTTTAATTTGTTTTTCCTCTTAGTACAACATTATTTCTTCTGCTGGCCATAGTCCTGAATGACCAACGGGACACGAAAGATGTTTTGTAAATGCTACCTAGGCTAGATCAACATGGTTATCTCACTTTCCAGTCAGTGTAACCAAGATCCTCCCAACACTCTCAGCCACTATCTGGTGTTCCTAGATGTCCTGAAGGGGAGAGAGGAGAGAGCCACAGGCCAAGTTAACTGCAGAAAATGCATAGGTTCCAGATCATCGCTCTATCAGAGGACTGTCATTCCAGGTCTCATGTTTGGGCTTTTGATAGAGTAGGAGAACAAAACTCATTGAATCATTAATTCATGCTTTGAAGCAGTGAGCACTGCATTCCTGCTTTGTTCTAGACTTTGATCCAGTTGCTGGAGATACAAATGTACACAAAGACACATCCCCTTCTGAGAAGGAGTAAAAGGGCAAATGGTGACAAGCAGACATGTAAAAACGTATCTGTGGCATAGTGTGTTGTAGTAAGAGAGATATATAACAGGGGAGCTCCCAGTCTTGCTTTATGAATGAAAAGATAGCAACGGGGAAGTGGCCATTTTCACAGTCAGCCCTCTACTGTCTTCTCCGGGAATTGGCTCCTGTTCTGTTCTGGTCTAAAGTGTAATTCTTTATCCATTTGTCTATTATTTATTCATCACCCATCCATTCATTTAATAAACATTAAATACCTACCAAGTGCCAGGCACCTTCACAGGTTTCAGGAATATAAATACGAGTTCCTCTTCTCAGAGATTCCGTAAGTAGATAAGCAGAAAAACCTTTAGAATAGAATGTGACAAGTGCACTGTTAGGGATGTGTGCATACGAGAGGGCCTGGTGATTGAATCTTTAAAGGCTGCATGGAAAGGGATTGATCTGCTGAGGCTATTAGGTAGGGTTGAGAAGTCTGGACTTGCCCCATTTGCATAACGGCAACTCAGTGGGTGAGTGACATAGGCAGAGAAGGCCATTTGAATCACTTTCAGTTGAGTAACATACATAACATTTTCTGGTGCACCATGTATGATCAGAGATAGAATTTCAAAATAGATGTTTTCCAAAAATGATATGATATGGCGATAAGATGTTCCATAGTTAGCAGAACCCATGTATGTTTCAGGTATTTTCATCTGTTATTACCTTGCAAATCCAGGGGCATTGGTTAAGGAAAGATTTGTTTTTGTCATGACATACCAGCATTACAGATGTGACTCACTGAGATAAACTCTCAAAAGGGGTATACCTGGCCTCTACCTTGTGAGGCAACGAGAGATTGGGGTAGGAATGGGCCTTTAAATGAGTGCTGGAGGCTCCTTGACCTGGCTTTCATTCTTAGATCTACCACCTTACTTGGGCAAGTTTCTTACACTTTCTAGTCTTTGGTTTTTATATTTGTAAAATTGAGAACAGAATAACACCCATCTCATAGGTTTGTATTTAAGAATTAAATAAAATAATTCAGGTTACAATGGGTTTTTCAGTCGCAGTTGAAGATTTAAGTGAAAGTAATTAGGAAGAGAACTTAAGAAAAGGTTTTTGGTTTTACGTAAGAAGAAAGGCAATTATATATATATATATATATATATATATATATATATATATATATATTTTCCTAAATGAGTCTCTGATTTGAAAGTCCACACTTCAAATACACAACCTTCTATTTTGTTCCATTGTTCAGTCTATCTATTCATTCATTCTTGATTTAATAAATATAGATTTATAGCACATTTAATATTTGATAGAACAAAGCCCTGTCCATAGTCTTCTTTTGTGAATATTCTCACTCCCCTTACACATTTGGTTTCCCAGATGAGCTTAGGATCATTTTGTCAGTTTGTGAAAAGTTTATCTAGGAATTTTGGTTGACAGTGGTTCACTTTACAGATTTCGGGAGAAGGGACAGCTTTTACTCTTCTTGTTTGAGAACATGGCATGCACGTCCACATATTTCTATGTTTTTTTATAGTTTTCATCTTATAGGTCTTGTACATATTTGTTGAATTTATTCATATGTATCATATACAAATGTGAGAGATCTCATTTTGTATTGCATTTTCTAAGTGTATTTGATTTTTATCCTTGGTATGTAAGAAACCTACCAACTTTCTGCATTTACTTTGTAATTGATCACTTTATTGAATTTGCTTATTATTTTCAATAGTTTTTCAGTTAATTGTGTTTGGTTTTTGAGGAATGCAATGACAGTATCTGCAAATAATGGCAAACTTGCTTTCTCATTTAGAATATTAATGTGTCTTATTTTACTTTTTGGTTATTTTATTGTTTAACCTATTTATATTGTTTGGGACTCTAATCAATGCTTATGTTTCACCATTAAGCAGGATACAAGCTATTGGATTTGTTTATGTATATAGTATTAATTGTTTTGAATTTTTTTTTTTTTTTTGAGATGGAGTCTCGCTCTGTCCCCCATGTTGGACTGCAGTGGCATGATCTCGGCTCACTGCAAGCTCCGCCTCCTGGGTTCACGCCATTCTCCTGCCTCAGCCTCCTGAGTAGCTGGGACTACAGGCGCCAGCCACCACGCCCGGGTAATTTTTTGTATTTTTAGTAGAGACGGGGTTTCACCGTGTTAGCCAGGATGGTCTCAATCTCCTGACCTCGTGATAGGCCCACCTCGGCCTCCAATTGTTTTGAATTTTTTTAAAATCTGGATACTATGCTTTTTTGAAATATCTCAAGAAGGTCACATGGTTTCCCTCTTTCATTTATTAATATGAAGAAATATATTGCTAGATTTCCTAATTTTGAATTAACTTAAAATACTCTCAGATTATATTGCCAATATTGTATTTGACTTTTCCTGGATATTTACCAATCCTGGAGTGTTTTTAAAAAAATTATCATGGACAAATTCTGATATTGGCACTACATCAGTGTCTTTAAAAGAATAGAGATGCTTTCCTTCTTTCCTTCCTTATTCTCTGATGTGACCTAAGGAGCATATGAGGTTTGACTTAGAAATAACTCACCCCTGAAACAATTTAATTCTGGGATTTTTTGAGTGGTGGTTTCTTTCTGACAATTTCCCCAATTTTGATCTGTGGAGATAGGAGAAAATGAATTATTTTCATCTTCTCTTATCAAAGGGAGTTGTCAATTATCACTCCAGCCATTAACTGAACCCTAGAATTGGCTTTTCTGGGAAGCTATTTCCTTTTCTTATGAGAAAACATCCAAGGGGCATCTACAGCCATGTCAGGTGCCTCTCAGAGCTGCGGGATGGCAACTTGGAGTACCAAATGCAGGGGCTTGGTTACTTTATTCCCTAGGACAAGACTTCGTTGAGAAGAGAAAGCGAAGCAGAGACAAGGGCTGGAGCCTCAAATCTCACCCCTCCTTTGCTCTCCCTGCTCCCTGCCTTTAGGAACCCTGTCGCTGGTTAGGTAAAATCTGCATAATTTGCACAAATGTTTCTAAATGCCTCCTAAACATCTCCTAATGGAAACCTGACAGGCCGAAGCCTCACCTCTCCCCATGCCTGCCAAACCTCCTGTATTCTTTGATCAATTAATGACAATTCCACGTACTCAATTTCCT
Source organism: Symphalangus syndactylus (assembly GCF_028878055.3). NCBI lineage: Eukaryota > Metazoa > Chordata > Mammalia > Primates > Hylobatidae > Symphalangus > Symphalangus syndactylus. The sequence goes on along the minus strand of NC_072423.2, from coordinate 120,196,459 downwards.
ACATCAAGAACTTAAGCTTTGTCCAGGACGATTCCTTCTTTTTCACCTATCCCATTTGATTTGTTGACAAAGGCTGCAATTCCATCTCCTCAACATCTCTCAGATCTATTTCTTTCTTTCTCTACCAAACACAGATGCTTTAGTTCAGATCCTTCAATCTGGTTGCCTTATTATTGCAATAGCCTTGTCATCAGTGTCTTACTCCAGTCTTACTCTCCTATGTACTCCCACTCCCCAAATCTTCCTCTACCTGTCTACCAGAATGAGCTTTTAAAAAATGATTTTGATATTTATCAAAGTACTATACAGAGTTAAAAATATCAAATACAAGTCTACAGTCACTGGTCTGTATTTTTTAAAAATAAAAAAAGCTTTGAAAACGGATTTTTTGGTACTTCTAGCACCAAAGCTCATTCTGGTGGCAAAACTTGACCTAAATTTAGTTTCATGAATACAGCATGCTTCCCCACACCTTGATGGGAGTAAGTATGATAAGTATGTGCATGATATTCCCTCTTAAAAATCAGAAAATGTTAGAATTCTGAACTACATTTGGCTCTATGGATTCAAGATTGTGGATTGTGCATGTGTAGTATGAATCCTCTGCCCTCATTCCACTCCCCAGGGGCAACTCTTTAAATGCTTTTAGCTTTTAAAAATTATATTTCTTTCTTTATTTCAAATAACATGCTTAGCTTCATATCTTGATTTATAATTTTGGACATGTTAGTGTGTTGACTTCCTATTATAATTTATGAAGATTTGGTCATCTTACATCTTTTCCAACTGTATTAGTTTGCTAGGGGTGACATAACAAAGTACCATAGACTAGGTGACTTAAACAACAGAAATTTATTTCCTTACAGTTCTGGAGGCTAGAAGTCCAAGATCAATGTCTTAGCAGGGTTGGTTTCATTCCGAGGTCTTTCTCCTTGGCTTGTAGATGGCCATCTTCTTTCGATGTCGTCATATGGTTTTCTCCTGTATGTGTCTTTGTTCTAATCTCCTCTTTTTGTAAGGACAACAGTCACTGGATGAGGACCTACCATCATGACCTCATTTAACCTTAATTATTAATACCTCTTTCAAAACCCTATCTCCAAATAGTCACATTCTGAGGCTCTTAGGGTTAGGACTTCAAAGTATGAATTTTGGACACGATTCAGCCCATGACACCAACTATGCCTCTCCCTATTTAGTCGTCTATGTGCTTATCAAAATTTTGGTTTATTCAACAGTCAAAGCTTATATTCTTAGAGGAACAAATATTGTTCATTGCAGAATACAGTAGGGCATTATATTTCCTTTCTTATTTTTTTCCTAGAGTTAATAATTGTCTCTTTTTCCATTTGCTAGCCTTTCTCTGTGCATATCTTTAATTTTTTTTCTCAAATGCTTCATCAGAGCTGTTAGTGTATTAAGATGATCTTCCCAATAGTTGGAAGTATAAGAAGAACAACCAAAGAACAAGTATTGGTTCTATTTGTATGCTCATCCTGAAATGGTCATTCTCTAAAATTGCTGCATAACTGTCATTCCTTTTTTGGATCCACTCTTTCTTGGGTTCCATGTTTTCCTTTTTCTTCATTTTTGACCTCATTTTTAAAAAGTACATTTGTGGTAGCTTTCTTAGAAAAGGCATGGGATATAAGTTATTAGGTTTCTTGCATTAATGAAAATTATTTTATACTAACACATGATTACCCAGGCATAGAATTCCAGATTGAGAATAATTTCTCCTCAAATGTTGGCAGCGTAGTCCTCCTACGTCTTCTATGTTTCACTGTGGCCTTTGCAAATATCCGCTTATATTCTCTCTGAATGCTTTGGAATCTTCACTTTATCCTTGAGACTCTGACATTTTACAGTAACACCCTGTGTAATGAATCTTTTTTCATTCATCATGGTAGGCTGTTGGTAGATCTTTCATTTGTTTGCTTATTTTTCAGTTCTGGTTATTTCTTTAATTATTTCTTTGACAATTTCTATTTTCTGTTTTCTCCTTCAGTAACTCCTTATTCAAATGTTGGACCTTCTAGTATGATTCTTTAATATTCTTTTCTGTTTTCTATCTTTGTTTTCATGTTCTGCCTTCAGAGAGATTTTTAAATGCATATTGCTTAATTCCTCCAAAGTATGTCTGTTTCCTCTAAGCACCTACTTTCTGTTGGTTTTGTTCTTTCTCATGTTGTGGGATTTTGTCAACATTTCTTTATCCTTGGGGGATGAGTATATAACTAAGAGTAAGGACCCAAGGGATGAAGGAACTGATTGAATGTTTAGGTAAACTGTTGGTGCTTGTTGTGAATAATATAAGATAGTGGCTTTATTGTGAGATAGCGAGGAACCCTGAAATGTCAGTATCTAGTGTTCTTTTCCTTTGAGGCATTCAGTTTCTCAAAAATAGTGTCCACCTCTTGCCTGGGGTTTATAAATGAATAATTAGGGAAGGGTGTGTATGTGTGCTGGGGTGAGGGAGACTGGAAATAGGAAATAGTTTTCAGAATATAGGTTTTTGGTTTTTTTTTTTTTCAACTTATCCACCTGTTTGTAGCCACGTGTCACATTTCTGAGCCTCCTCCCTTCTTGAGATCTTGGATTCTGAAACCTTTGACTTTAATTCATTCAAAGACCAAACTCCCTTCTCCTTGAATGGGATAGAGGGCCAGAAGCATAACTATATTGTTTACAGACTTTTTTCCTCTGCAGATACCTTATCTGGTAGCTTCGTTTGGACTCCCACCTCAATGACCAGTCCTGTAATGACTTCATTTCCTTAAATAATTTGTTGATATTCTGCTGATATCTCTCTCTCTTCTATGAGTCTGTATATTTAAAAATCTTTTACAAAGAAGTAACAGAAGGAACGGGAGATGCACACATGTGATAAAGACTTTGGATTAAATTGGAGGTCCCACCAGAAGAGTGATCTTTATGGATGACACCAAATAGATAAGTGGCATAATCAGATTTTCATTTTAGAATGTTAGTTTTTGTAGACCGTTAGGTAGGCAGGCAACTCTCAGTCACCTCTCTGCTAACTGCCTTCTGATTTGCAAAAATTTGTTGAAATTTGTGTCTCTTTTAGTGGCTCTGTGCAGCTCTTAAAATAAAGTGCAAGCTTCTTTAATCATCAGCCCCTGCCTGCACCTCTTCCCTTGTAGTAGTCTGTGCCCTTCTTTTGCTTACCATGGTGTTCATTGGATGCCTCTCTTGCTTAACAAAATGTATTATTGGTTCTCCTCTATTGTCTCCTTACTTTTCTGTGAGCTTCATAAGGACTGAAATTAGCCTCTGTTTGACTTTTGATCCCTGGGTTAGTACCTGACATATTAAAGAAGCTCAATAATGTTTGTTGAATAAATGATAACAAAGCTACTATAACCTTCCTTCTTAAGCTGGTCACCCCAGACGTAGGCCTTGAGATGAAGATTGGTATGCAGGTGATTTGTTAAGAAACTGCTTCCAGTAGAACTAGTGTGGGAATGGGAAAGAAAGACAGGGAAGGGAGGGAAGTTAGTAAGGGGTGTAATGTTAGGCAAAGACAGCAGCTACAGCCTAATCCTATAGGGAACTCTGAAGTGTAAATTATCCCTCAGAGTTTGTCCAAACTTGAGGCAAAGGAGCTAAGTTTACGTATTCCAGCACTGTCAGTCACTGGCTAAGGTCTGATCTGGGATAGAGTGACCAACCATCTTAGTTGGTCCAGGACTATCCTGGCTTTAGGACTGAAAGTGCCATAGCCCAGGAAACCCCTCAGTCTGGGGCAAGCCTGGACATGTTGCAACTTAAATACTTGCAGCTATCTTTGCTTGTGGGAAAAATGGTATCAGGAGCCCAAGGAAAGTCCTTGGAAGAGAGAAACAGCTGCAGCCATTAGATGCTGTGTTAGGAAGAATAATGGCTCTGAAACCTGTCCATATCTAATCCCAGGAACCTGTGCATTATCTTAATGGATAGCTTGAGTCCAGGAGTTCAAGACCAGGCTGGGCAACATTGTGAAGTACCATATCTACAAAAAGTACAAAAAATTAGCTGGGTGTGGTGGTGCACACTTATAGTCCCAGCTACCTCAGAGGCTGAGATGGGAGGATCACCTGAGCTGGGGAGGTTGAGGCTGCAGTGAGCTGTGATCATGACACTGCACTATAGCCTGGGTGACAGAGTGGAACCCCGTCTCAAAAAAAATAAAAAAATAAAAAAAGACCTTGCAGATGTGATTAAACTAAGAATCTTGAGATAGAGAGATTTTCCTGGGTTATCCAGGTGGGTTCAATGCAATCGCAAAGTCATTATATGAGAAAGAGGGAGGTGGATGATTCAGAGAAGATGATATGATGACAGAAGCAGAGGTCAGAGTGATTTGATTGCTGGCTTTGAAGATGGAAAGGAACTCTAGGCGGCCTCTAGAAATGGGTTCTCTCCTAGATCCTCTAGAAGGAATGTAGTTCTGCCAACACCTTGATTTTAGCCTCAGGGGACCCATTTGGGACTTCTGATTTCCAGAACTGTTAGATAATGAGTGTATGTTATTTTAAATCACTAAGAAGGTGGTGGCCCGGTGCAGTGGCTCACGCCTGTAATCCCAGCACTTTGAGAGGCCAAGGCGGGTGGATCACCTGAGGTCAGGAGTTCGAGACCAGTCTGGCCAACATGGTGAAACCCTGTTTCTATTGAAAATACAAAAATTAGCCAGGCGTGGTGGTGGGCGCCTGTAGTCCCAGCTACTCAGGAGGCTGAGGCATGAGAAGCGCTTGAACCTGGGAGACAGAGGTTGCAGTGAGCCGAGATCATGCCACTGCACTCCAGCCTGGGAGACAGAGTGAGACTCTGTCTAAAAAAAAAAAAAAAAAGGAAAAGAAAAAGAAAAAAGAAGATGGCAATTTGTTACAGAAGCAATAGGACAAATACAAAGGCAAAGGCTCATTGAAGCTGGGGGAGATGAACAGAGACTCAGTAAAAGGGATCTGAGGGGGTTCTGGGTGGTGCCTCAACAATACTTGTTCCCTCCAAATCAGAAAACTCCATCAGAGAGACAAAGCTTTCAATATTGACTACTGATTTAAAGTTTTGGCTCTCTGATGGAGTTTTCTGATTTGGAAGATCAGAAGTTGACCATCAAACTAGGGAACTATAGCATAGAGATTAAGCCATGGGATCCGGAGTTTGATGCCCATTGAGTAAGTTTTGACTTTCAGCATTTTTAAACTCTGTGAACTTGGCATGTTACCAAAGCCTCTCTGAACCTTAGTGCTTCATTTGTGACACTGAGATAATAACAAAACTCAAAGGTATTCTAAGGATTAAATGAATATGCTTGTAAAGTGCCTGGCATACAGTAAAATCTCAATGCAGATATTACTGGTAGCACAGTGGGATCCCGTCTCTATTTAAATGTTACATTCTAAGGACAGTATAAGGTAAAAATCAAGATTGGTGAATATCAGGGATTAAAATCATTTAACTTGCTCAGAAGGTACAGTATACAGGGTTTAGTGTTCACGACCTTGTAAATATGTACATATGAAGGTTTACTCCTCACCACCATAGAAACTTTATAATACTGAGTCCAAGTGCAAAACAATGTTACAGTATTTTCAATTACCTAGAAGAGGGAGGGAGTTGTTGAACTGTGCAATGGTTTACTCTTTGTTTAGCATTTGTTTCAATCCATGGTTTATTTAAAGGGTGATTTTCACCTTCGTTTGAATTTGCTCTTTTTCTGAGATCTTTGTTAAGCCCAGCAAAGTCACCCATTGTACCTGTGCCTGACTTCTCTTCCCAAGGTTACCTGGGGGTATTTTCCCAGCCTTTTGATATGTTAAGCAATCATAATTGGAGACAGTTTAATAAACAACCATTAAGTTGCTCTTAGACGTGTTCAAATTGGTCTAACTAGCAACTATCTAATAATTAATGAAGACCAGCTGTAACTATAAAGCCATTTAGTGACCCAGATCAGTTTCTGCCAGATCCAGAAATAGCCCTACAAACCCCCTTCTGTTATCAAGGTGGCGGCTATTAAGGTGGGTGATTACCTGGGGTCTTTCATTCATTTCCATTAGAGAGCAGGGGCTGAAACTCAAGTCAGCTGATGTGAAATCTTTTAAACAGCTCTTCAAGGAGGTCAAAGCCATTGATTATGTTAGGGGGTAGGACTCATCTAGAGGTCGGGTATCTGTGGTCAGCTCCGTCCTTCCCCATCTCCCCGACCCAGGTCACACGATGCAGAGCTGTTGGACATCCTATCAGGGCTTTCCTCTATATTTCAGGTATGCTGCTGGTTTGAGCTGACTCTTTTAAAACTTGGAGCTTTTCCCCCTGGGTGAAATGGTGAGAGAGAAGGGGAGGAAGCCAGGGGGGAGGAGAAGGAAGTCCTTGGCTGAGCTGCCTGGTGCTTGGTGAGGAAAGGAGTGGGTGTGGGCGAGCTTGCTTCACTCTGAGGCCCTGCCAGCTCCTGGAAACGCTGCTGCTCTTTCTGAAAACCCTCCCTGAGGACGACCAGTTAAAACAACAAAAAACATCAATCAAACCTTATGGGGTTATTTTAAGGCCAAAGGGAAAGTAGATGAAAAAGGAGGTGGGCAGGAGTGGGAATTCGACCCACCTCCTCCCATCCCCGCTCCCAGAGCCTCAGTTCACAGCTCTTTACTGCCTCCCCATGCCTCCCCATTCCTGTCTGCATCCACTGCGCTGGAACCTGGCTCGCCCGCCTTGTTCTCCAGATGAACTGCCCTGTCTCTGCCTTGCCTTAGGCGGGGCCTTTGGGGATTGAGCTGTGTTTCTCTTCACTGTGTGTTGAACTTGGCAGGTACAGGCGCATCTCATTCCAAGTCAAACTACCACCTTTCAGAAAGGAGGGCTGGGCCTGGAATCCATGGCTTGGGAAGGGCCCTGCGTACAACCGCTGACTGTTGGAAGTGAATATTGTCCTTCTCCACCACCCGTGCCAGGCCTGCCACTGGTCATGACCGGAAAGGGAAGAAACAGGCATTTGGGGCTGAAGGTCACCCTGCAGCTGACCTATCAGAGGACCCTGGAGGTTCTGTGGGCAGTAAGAATGGGGTCAGCTTCCCGGCCAGAAGTTCAAGTAGCCCCAGTGAGTCATCCGTTGCTTTAAACAAATAAGTGGTTGTTGGCCATGCTGATGCCACTTGGGCACATACCTGAGTGTGCAGAGCCAGTTTAAGAATGAGATCTTGTTTCCCAAGAACCAACCCTCCTACCGGAAATGTCTGCAAAGACAATGAGTGCATTCAGGAAGTTTTTTTCCCTTTTCCCATGGTTCCTTGCAGCTGTCATGGGATCTCCTGCTCCCACGGAGAGAAGCTGCTCACCAAGGACTGGAGAGGCCAGCCTGCAGATCAGAGAAGCAGAGAGACCTCCAGACAGTTTCTCATTTGAAAATTGTTTCCAGAGGGTAAGGTCCCTTGTCCACTCCACCAGTGTCAATGACTCTCTGATAGGTCAGAGTAGAGGTCTAGATGTCAGCCCCACCACCTGCTGGCTGTGTGACTTGGGGAAAGGACCTGGCCTCTCTGTGCCACAGTTTCCTCACCTATGAAATGGGGATATTGCCTACCACATAAGTGTGAAGGTCAGAGGTGGTAACTGTTGGAGAGTGTTTACTTGGCTGATATTTTAATCATCCCTTGTTCCAATGTCACAGAATTTTCACATTCTCTCTTCAGCTTCATAATAGTCTCATGAGGTAGGAAGGGAAAGGGTGGTGTAAAAGTAATTACATTTTGTTTTAAAGTTTGAAGGGCTTTGCCAATGGAAATGATATTGGCAGCTCACATCTGGCACAGAGAAAATGACCCCAGCAGTTTTTGTGCCAATGTTGGGTATGTTTTCTATTTTTCTGGTAATCTTACTATGAAACAAAAAACTCCAGTATAGGTAGATAAGACTGTACATTTTTCAAGACCCTCCAGGGCCATCAAGGATGAGTAACCTGGTGTAGGGCAAAGAAGTCCTCTCTACCAGTGCTATCCAGTAGAAAGATGATGTAAGATACTATAAAAGATAATATGAAAACACTATAAAGACAATAAAGTTAAAATAATGTAATTTTAGTTTTAAATTTTCTTGTAGAAACATCAAAAAATTCTTAAAGGGCAAAATTAATTTTTATAATATATATTTTTAATTCCGTTATATTGAAAGTATTACTATTTCAACATGTAACAATATAAAAATTATTAGATACTTTATATTCTTTTTTCTTACCAAGTCTTTGAATTCCTATGTGTATTTCACACTTACAGCACACCTCAATTCCAATGCTAAAAAATAATCATTGGAATTCTTAATTGTATTTCAGTTTCACAAACTTTATAGTTGCCAGAATAGATTCATACACTCAAGTGGTTCCACATATACTTAAAAGTTTTACAGTAATGGAATCACATATCAGATTTTAAATATATATTTACATTAATTAAAATTAATGGAATTTGAATTTCAGTTCCTCAGTCACTCTAGTGACATTTCAAGTGCTTAATAAGGACAGAACAGGAGAAGTATCAGCTAGGCTGTTCTTTTATTCACTTGTATTTCAATACTTAGAATTATCTTCAATAACTGTTTCTTTGCAGGAATGTTTTCAGTATTTATCTAAAACTAGCCAGTATACTCATTCTATCCACTTAACCAGTCACACGCAAGGCAGTGTGAATAATGGAGTTCTACTGTCAGCCTCTGTGTACTGTGAATGAGTCAAGCCATAGAGCCCAAGTGACATGTGGCTGACATAGTTACTGAGGGAGACCTCCAGTGTCAATTCATATATTAAATAAAGTATTAATTTCTGTCCTTCTTTGATAAACAGAAAAGGGTGATCTAACATTCTTTTCCCATACACCTATGGATCACCTTTGTACACCATACTTGAAAGATCATGCTTGGAACCCTACCGCTGTGGTTGCTTCAACCTTTCTCTGAGCTGGGGCTTTAGTCCTAGACTTCAGGGAATAAGTAGTGTCTATTCTGGGCCTTTTTTCTTCTGACCTCCTCTCTTCCTCCCAGAGTTCCTTGGTTGTTTTTTTAAGCACTATGTAATACATTCATTTGTCGGGTTTTGTCTTAGGATTTTTTTTTTTTAAGAGACAGAGTCTTGCTCTATATCCCAGGCTGGAGTGCAGTGGTGTGATCATAGCTCACTGCAGCCTTGAATTCTTGGGCTCAAGGGATCCTCCTGCCTCAGCCTCCGAAGTATCTGGGACTACAGGCTAACACCACTAAGCCTGGCTAATTTTAATTTTTTTTTGTAGAGATGGGGTCTAGTTATGCTGCCCAGGCTGGCCTTGAACTCTTGGCCTCAAGCAGTCTTCCCAGCTTGGCTTCCTAAAGTGCTGGGACTACAGGTGTGAGCCATCATGCCTGGCCTGACTTTTTATTAACTGTCATCTACAACAAAAGCAAAGAAAAACAACAAAATATTTCCAACAGAAGTCCCCAAAAGATGGCCAAGTTTTCACTTTAGAATTTGACCTAATTTTATTCTTTGAGGATAAATTGTATGGTAGTTTTTCCCTGTCACTCATATTTGCCTAAATACTTTGGCACTCGAATAGGACACCATCATGGGAACTTGTGCTAATGTTTTCAGTATTTGTAGTATTCATTGTGAGTTCCTACAACTCCCGTATTTTCGGGAGTAGAAGTTCCCTCCTCTTTATGCATGGACTATTTGTTATTGTATCTGTTCAGAGTTCAGTGCTTTGGCAGGGCTGGCCTCCCTGTGTCTTTGCTTAGCAGCAGCATCCTGGCTTGGTTCTGGGTGGTCCATTTCTTCTCCAGATTCTCTAAGGGTCCCTCCCCACTCTCACCACTTTTATTTTTCTTTCTTTAGCTATTTTGCTGCTTAAGTCATCTGAGGTGGAACTTTTGGAGTCCTTGGCTTTTTGTGGTATTTTAACACTTATGACCTAAGGCAGGAGGAGCTGCATTTTCGGCTCTTTGCTTCTCTCCCACTTCCCTCTTGAGGAGGACCCATATAAAATTCTCTGAGGGAGAGAAAGGATTCTTGGCAAACTGTCAGAACTTTCTTCTTCTTTTTTGTCTCTAATTGTATAAACAGAATATTCCAGAGCCCTGCAATGTTATTTTCCACAAATGCCTCATGAAGAATACATTTTGCTAGAGGAAATCTAGAACATTCCTATCTAAGCTCACCTGGGCTTCCAGCATATGGGTGACTTTAGCTTGGCTGCGTTGGGTCCTGCTCAGAGGCTGAGGCCTGTCTTGCAAGTTAAGTGGCCTAGGTCTTGTTTCCAGATTCCATAATCAGCTTTATTCCACAAACCTCTAACATTGTTTTATAAGCCAAGAGGTAACTTCTTAATGCTTCTGCTTATTTTCTCTTCTTAGTTCCTCAATTTAAAATATAATTATTTCCGTAGCTTCAGTTCCAGCTTTATCTTTCCAGGGAAGAAACTCCCAGCTGGGAATGGTTGAGCCCCACTTGGCTTTTTTAGAAATTCTCTTTTATAAACACTGGTCCAGGGTCAGGATTTGCACAAATCTTTATGCATAAAGACTCCTCTCTGCCTTAGCAGATGACTCCAGGATTCCCATGATCTTTCCCCCACGGCCCACCTCCAGTAGTCCTATTGCCAAGAGGCAGAGGAGGGGCAGGGCAGGAGGGTGGCAGTGGAGCCAGGGCAAGGGACTAGAGCATCTGGATTTCCACCAACCATGCATCAACCTCCCATCTGCTTTGTAAGAGGTTTTGTAAGGTTAATTATTAGTATTTTTAAAGTAGCCATCTTTTTATTTATAAATAAAGGCTATTGATGCTTTTTGTGATTTCCATAGCAGCCTGTGGCCTACCCACAACAGAAACTGGAGGTGGATCAAGCAAAAGAATAAGTGAACATTTATCTATTCATTTAGCAAATGTTGATCTAGAGGACATGCATGATCTGTAATACATACATATAGCAAGATATACTGTGCATACTGCCATATGTAATATATATACTGTGAAGACAATACATATACTGTGCACACCCACCATATATAATTGCATATATATAATTGCATATATTATATATGGTGTGTGTGCACAGTATATCTTACTAATCTGTGAGTATATATTGTATATATACAGTGTGTATATATATAAAAAAGGATTATTACAATGTATTCATACAAGTCAATGTGGTGTTATATTTAAGAAAAATAGCATCTGGATAGGAACAGGAAAATCACAGAAGAAACATGAACAGCTAATAAAAGTGTAAAATGATTCAGCTCCACCAATGTACTGTGGATTAAGGTGCTGCCTCAGCTCCAAATCCGCCCTGTTCTTCTCTGTTGTGATGCTGGGGCTGTGATTCTGAAAACCGCATTTCTCCTGTGCTAGCTGGCTCTCAGTTAGGTTCAGCCAGAAAGACTGGAAGGTAGAGGAAGGGAGAAGGGATCTGCCCTTTCTTCTGCACTTCCTATTTCTCCCGTGTCACCAAGAAAAACAACATTGGCTCCTTTCCCCAGATACTTTCCACATTCCATCAGCTAACCTTGTCGCATCCCTTAGCAGTGTCTGCCACGTTAGGTAAGGGCTCCTTTTCTGCATTGGAAGTCCTAGTATTGAAGGTCTCTTCTCCAAGCTTCTGAGCTGTCCAACCATCCAGTCAACGAACCCTGTTCTGTAGTCTAAACCCTGACTCTTAAAGCTTCTAGCTTCCCAGAACCACAAACTTTCCCTTTTGTTTCCCCAGCCTTGAGGGTGAACATGCTTCCTGCAATTGCTATCTTTACCTTACCTCTGACTTTCCTAGGCTTCCAGCATCTACCTACCCAATTACCTACATCAAATTCTTTCTGATAAGATAACTAGTGTGGCTTCTGTTTCCCCCACTAAACAATGGTTAATACAACAACTACTCTAAGAAAAGGCAAAAACAAACAAACAAACAAAAAACCCAAAAAACAAAAAAAACCCCAAACCCTAAAACAACATTGATATCTATATATCCATACTCTCAACACATGCATGGTTGTCAATACCTGAGTTTTGGAAGGCTTATGGCCCTGCCCTGTAGGCTGGGGATCTCTCTTTATTTCAGAGATGCAGCCTTGGAGTCTGCAGGGTTCTGCAGGTGCAGAACATGTGCAGAACACATGGTTCTGCCTCTGCCTCTGCCCCTAGAGTCCTCATCTCTGGTCACTGACCCTATGCCTAGATGGGCCTTTCCCTGCAGTTCTGCCAAACTATTTTCACTCCCCTCACTGGAAAGCAACAGAGACTTCACAAACCTTGTCAGCTCCTATGAAAACAATTTTCAGTGGGACTATGGGGATTGTCTCTCTCCGAGATAGGTGGTCCTACAGTTGGAGCTGTTGACCCTGTCATTTAGTGTTCAGGTGGTGACTTGAAGTCTCACTGTCCTGAATAATACTGACATTTCCAGGACTTAGGGTTCTCAGGGAACATCACAGCCATGTGGCAGTTGTCGCAGGCCCCCAATATGGTATAGAACTTTGGCAAGGTATGAAGCACTAGTTCATTTTATTCTTTGGGATGGTCCTATTAGGTAGGTACAGTCATGCATCATGTAATAACAAGAATATTTTCTGAGAAATGCATTTTTAAGCTGTTTTTCATTGTTGTGTGAACATCATAAGGGTTTACTTACACAGACCTAAATGGTACAGCCTACTACACACTTAGGCCATATGGTATAGCCTCTTGTTCCTAGGCTACAGATCTTTACAGCGTGGTACTGTACCCAATACTGTAGACAATTATAACACAATAGGAAGTATTTGTATATTAAAACATATCTAAACATAGAAATGTACAGTAAAAATATGGTATTATAATTTATGGAAACACGTTTTATATGCAATCTATCATTGATTGAAACATAGTTATGCAGTATATGACTGTATTATCTCTCTGAAATATGTGAGGTCTGGGACATGGGTTGAGTTGCTTGCCCGAAGCCAAGCTAGATGGTGTGTATCTTCAATAAATAATAATCAACATTACTATTATTTCTATAGCATTTCATCAGAGAAGGCAGGTCCCATCCTACTTCTGTGAAACTGGAAGCCCTGATCCAGTCTAGTAGGCTGGTAGACTACCACCTTCCTACTACAACTGTATAAAGGTAAAAATAGTGAAGGATCAGGGGAATGAGAGCTTGAGCCAGGTCCTGGGGCCAGGCTGTTACTAGATTTTCTAACCTTGACAACTATAATACAGTGCATTTTGTACTGTGTTTTATTTTCAAGGGAGTTTTATGAAAAAAATAATATATTTTAAAACAGGTCCTTTTTTTCAGGTAAAAATGAAGAAAACTGGGATGAGGTGGAATATGTAATGCTTTGGACATGGAACTGTGAGTCCTTAGAAGCCAAGTTATCCGAGGCAAGGCATCCTTTAATGGGATGGCTCTGAGGCTGGTTTTGTGGCTCTCCTGACAAGCTGAGCTTTAACCAACTAGAAATATTCTCTTTAAGGACATCTCTCAGTCACTGGGACCTTAGATTATCCTGATCCCCATTTAACTTTTGAGATTTTCATAGTTTACTGCCTCTGAGATCATCTTCCGATTTTTGCTTAGAAACTGAAAATCATCAACCTTGACTATCTTCCTACAATCTTCAACCATTCAAGGAATTCCTAAATTAATTTCCAAAGTCCTTTTCTTAACATAGAAATTCACCTTAAAGACGATGCTCTATTTCTTTTTTTTTTTTCCAAGCCAAACTGTATCCAGCTTTATTAAAGATACTTTCCATAAACAATCATAGTATTTCAGGCTGGACATGGGCAGACAATCATTAACAGTATATGCAAATTTTAAACTCCCTTCTTCAATTGACTACCAAAAATCCGAAAGCCACTATAAAACCCAATGAAGTCTTCGTCTGATGCTCTGAACAGGGAAAGTTTAGAGTGAGGGTTGACATTTCACATTTAGCATGTTGTTCAACAACTTTTCACAAGCCGACCCTGAGTTTCAGGAAGTGAAATGAAAATGGCAGAATTTATCTGACGATCCACAATCTAGAAATGGAACCACTGCTGTTTTGACAGATGCCATCTCAGTGGCATCACTGGAAAGTCCAGATTGCCTGACACACTGGTAACCAATGACTGGGGGTCAGGTCCCAACAGATGTCTGGGCTTAAGGGAGTTAAGTCTATGCTGAAGGATGGAAAGGGAGAAGAGGACATAAAAACAATTTTTTTTTTTCCATACTACAAGGCTTTCGTGCCAAGGTAACCATCTGTGTCAAAGTCAGGGAATCCCTCCTCCTGGGAGCCAAGAGGAAGTCTCTCAAAATTAGAAGGGAAAGGTGTTTTCCCCACATCAATCCAGCTTTGGGGACATTCTATTAGTGACATATGCCCCTTCTCCCTAAAACAACAATGAAGTGTTCTGTGTGCTAATAGCATAGCTTTAAAAAAAAAAGTAAAACAAAATTCTGCATTTTTATAAAACTTGATAAAAACAGTATTTCAAGCTGTACAGTCACCAGAAGTACACAGTCATCAAAAATGCACATGCTTCACTTGGCATCTCCAGCGCCTTCAGCTTTCTGTGCCTGGTCTGTTTTGGCACCTCCATTTTCTGCAGGGTTATTCCCCTCCTTGCCAGCATCAGCTTTTCCCTTTTTCCCTTTGGGTACCTTCTCTCCGTTCTTTGCAGGGGCCTTTTTAGGCTTGGGCTCTGGCTTTGGAGGAGCAGGTTTAGCGGACAACCTCGTGGATCTTCTCTGTGGTTCATCCTTCACCTTGGCTTTATCTCCTTTAGCATCCCTTTCAGCCTTTCTCTTGGGCATGGTGGTGGTGGCGACGGTGGTGGGACATAGGCGCTGGGCGCGGGATGCAGCAGCACACTTGCTTTCGTTGTCCAGGGATCATTCTCACCTCTTCTTCCGAAGATGCTCTCTTTCTTTGGTGAGATTCTTCCCTTCAGCCCTTCTCTTCTCTCAAGACCTTCTCTCTTCTGCTCTCTGCCTCAGATGGCATTGCTATTCCATGGCTAAAGTCTCAGGGTATAACATCCACCCTCATCACTTGGTAGGATGACCAACTCATCCCAGTTTATCCAGGACTTTCCTGGTTTTAACAATAAAAAAGCTTGTCTCCCAGGGAACCCCTCAGTCCCAGACAAGCCAAGATGGTACTATGATTTGAATATTTATCTTCTCCAAAGTTTACATTGAAATTTAATGTAGCAGTACTTGACAAGTAAGGCCTTTAAGGGGTGATTGCACCTAAAGGTCTCTTCCCTCATGAATGGATTAACCCATTCACGGATTACTGAATTAATAAGTTAAGGAGTGGGGCTGGTGGCTCTATAAGATGAGGAAGAAAGAACTAATCTAGTACATTCATCCCCCTCACCATGACATGCCCTGCACAGCCCCAGAACTCTTCAGAGAGTCCCCACCAGCAAGGTTTTCACCACTTGTTGTCCCTTGACCTTGAACTGTCCAGGCTCCAGGGCTGGAAGAAATATTTTTTCTTACAAATTACCTAGTTTCTGGTATTATGCTATAAGCAACAGACAATGTAGTAAGACAGAAAATTGATACCAAGAAGTGGGATTGTTGCTGATAACAAATATCTGGAAATGTGGAAGTGGCTTTGGAACTGAGTAATTGGCAGAGGCTGAAAGAATTTGCAGGAGCAGGCTAGAAAAAGCCTAGATTCTTGTGAGGGCTTAGAAGACAAGAAGACTAGGGAAAGTTTGGACCTCCTTAGGGATTGGTTAAGTGGTCCTGACCAGAATGCTGATAGAAATATGGACAGTAAAGATCATTCTTACGAGGTTTCAGAAGAACTGAGGAAACAAGGTATTAGAAACTGGCGTAAAGGCCATCTTTATTATAAACTGGCAAAGAACTTGTGTGCATTGTGTTCATGCCCTAGGGCTTTATGGAATGCAGAACTTAAGAGCAATTCATTAGAATATCTGGTGGAAGAAACATCTAAGCAGCAAAGCATTCAGGCTGCTGCAAAGCTGCTTTTAACCCCTCACATTAAACTGTGAGAAGGAAAAAAATGACTTAAAGATAGAGTTTATAATCAAAAAGGAAGCAAAATGGAAAGATGTGGAAAACTCTCAGCCTGGCCATGTGAAGAGTAAAAAAGTGTTTGGGAGAGAAAACCAAGGGTGTGGCCCAGCAACTTTTTGCTAAGGAAATTAGTACAGAGAGAAGAGATCATCAAAAGAATGGAAGAAAGACTTCAACGGCATTTCAGAGATTTTCAAGGCTGCAGCTTTCATCACAGGCCCAGCAGCCTAGGAGGACAGAATGGTCTGGGGGTCAGACCCAAGGGTGCCCTCCACAGACTTGCCTCCCAGGATCCCCTTGGGTCTCTGTTCCCTACACTCCAGCACAGTGCTCCTCAGCTACCCCAGTGGTGGCTCAAGTGGCCCCACTATTCTGGAAGGTACAAGTTATAAACCTTGGCAGCATCCACATGGTGTTGATTCTGCAGGTCCATAGAATGCAAAAACTATACAGATATGGCAGCTTTCACCTAGATTTCAAAGAATGTTGCTGAAAGCCTGGGGGGTCAGGCAGAGACTTGTCACAGGGACATAGCTACTGCAGAGATCCCCCATTAGAGCAATGCCTAGTGGAGATGTGGGGTGGGAGCTGTCACAGAGAGTCACCACTAAGGCACTGCTTAGTGGAGCTGTGGGGGCCGGGCCATCACTGATACCTCAGAACTGTGGAGTCATCAGTAGCATACAACACCTGCCTGGGAAAGCTTCAGGCACAAAACTCCAACCCATATGAGCAGCCACATGGGCTACACCCAGCAAAGCCATGGGGATGTGGCTGCCAAGGCCTATGGGGGACCATATCAGGGCCCTCTGGACTTCCACACTCATAGATAAGAGACTAGAACAGGGAGACTATTCAGGGTGATGACCTCATTTAACTGGACTGCTTGGTGAGCTTGGCTTTGGAGTTCTGTCTTTATACATGTATGCCTGAGGAGGGAAAGATGGGTAGGGGGAGAGGCCAAAACTGGGCATTTCTCCACCTAAATGCTTATGGATTCAAGGACCTTGAGAGGCAGACCAGGCCTCTGCTGCATATGTAACCACAGAAAATGGGCATCTAGGATCCAATGAGCTCCTGAACAAGAAAGGAAATCCAAGAGATATTCAGGTAATGTTTACAACCCACAGAGAGTGTCCAATTTCTGGTTTCTAGGCCATATGGAACTTCCCAGGAGGGGCCAGTGTAAAGTAGCCAGCAAGCCCTGAACATGTCACAACTGACTTGGAAACAATCCTGATTGGTCTACCCCGATTTCTTGACCAAAACCTTCCTAGGACATTTTCCAGTTGCCTCTGATCTTCCTTGGGTTTATTAGTAAGCCATTTCCTGAGTGATTTACACGCCACTTTCAGTCTTCTTCTCAGTCAGTGCCCAGACTCTTCACTGGGTAGATTTTAAAAATAATAATAAACTTTTGAAGAGCAGTTTTAAGTTCCCAGCAAAACTGAACAGAATGTACAGAGCGTTCCCATATATTCTGTCCCCACACATGCACAGCCTCCCCCACTATCAACATCCTGCACCACAGTGGTATATTTGTTATAATTGATGAATCTACCTTTATACCTCATTATCTCCCAAAGTCCATAGTTTTCATTAGGATTCACTGTTGGTGTTGTACATTCTATAGGTTTGGACAAATATACAATGACATGGATCCACCATTGTAGTATCATACAGAATAGTTTCACTGCCCTAAAAATCCTCTACATTCTGCCTGTTCATCCCTTCCTCCCCTCTAACACCTGGCAACCACTAATCTCTTTGCTGTCTCCATAGTTGCCTTTTCCAGAATGTCATATATTTGGAGTCATACAGTATGTAGACTTTTCAGGTTGGCTTCTTTTGCTTAGTGATAATGCATTTAAGTTTCCTCCATGTCTTTTCATGGCTTGATAGCTCATTTCTTTTTAACACTTAACAATATTCCGTTGTTCAGATGTACCACAGTTTATCAATCCAGTCACCTACTGAAGGATATCTTGGTTGCTTCTAAGTTATGGTAATTATTAATAAAGCTACTGTAAATATCTATTTGTAAGTTTTTTTGTGGGCATAAGTTTTCAACTCTTTTGGGTATATACCAAGGAGCATGATTAATGGATTCTATGATAAGAGCATGTTTAGTTTTGTAAGAATCCATCAAACTGTCTTCCAAAGTGGCTGTCCCATTTTGCATTCCCACCAGCAGTGAATGAGAGTTCCTGTTGCTCCCCGTCTTCACCAGCATCCAGTTCTGGATTTTGTTTTGGATTTTGGCCATTCTGATAGGTGCATAGTGACATTTCGCTGTTGTTTTAATTTGCAATTCCCTAGTGACATGATATTGAACATATTTTCATATGCTTACTTGCCATCTGTATATCTTCTTTGGTTAGATGTCTATTCAGGTCTTTGGTCCATATTTTAATTGGGTTGTTCACTTTATTTATGTTTTAAGAGTTCTTTGTTTTATAGAACAGTCCTTTATCAGATGTGCCTTTTGCAAATGTTTTCTCCCAGTCTATAACTCATCTTTTGATCCTCTTGATATTGTATTATACAAAGCAGAAGTTTTTAATTTTAATGAAGTTCAGGTTTTTAATTCTTTCTTTCACACATCATTCCTTTGTTGCTGTATCTAAAAAGTCATTACCAAACCAATGATCACCTAAATTTTCTCCTATGTTTTCTTCTAGGGGTTTTGTAGTTTTTATTTTTACATTTATGTCTATGATCCATTTTGAGTTAATACCTGCGAATAGTGTAAGGTCTGTTTTTAGATTCTTTTCTTTTCTTTTTTTTTTTGCATGTAAATGTCCAGTTATTCCAATACCATTTGCTGAAAAAACTATCTTTTCTTCATTGTATTGCCTTTGCCCCCTTGTCAAACATTAGTTGACTATATTTATCTAGGTATATTTATGGGCTCTCTATTTTGTTCCATTGATCTATTTATTCTTTCATCAGTACCACACTGTCTTTATTACTGTACCTTTATAGTAAGCCTTAGAGTAGTGTCAGTACTCCAATTTTGTTGTTCTTCAGGATTACATTAGATATTCTGGGTCTTTTGATTTTCCACATAAGCTTTAGAATTACTTTGTCAATATTCACATAATAACTTGCTGGGATTTTAATTGGATGGCATCGAATCTATAGATCAAATTGGGAAGGACTGACAATAACAATCAAGAGTCCTCCTATTCATGAACATAGACTATCTCTCTACTTATTTTGTTCTTTGATTTATTTCAATAACATTTTAAAGTTTTTCTTATATAGATTTTGTACATGTTTTGTTAGATTTATACCTAAGAATTTCATTTTGGGGAGTGTTAATATAAATGGTAATGTGTTTTTATTTGAAATTCCATTTGTTCATTGATAGTATATAGAAAAGTAATTGACTTTTGTTTATTAATCATGTATCCTGCAACTTTGTTATAGTGGCTTATTAGGTCCAGGAGTTTGTTGATTCTTTTGGATTTTCTACATAGATGATTATGTCATCTGTGAACAAAGACAGTTTTATTTTTTTTCTCCCAATCTGTATACCTTTTATTTTCTTTTCTTGTCTAATTGCTTTAGTTGGGGCTTCCAGTACAATGTCGGAAAGCAGTGGAGAGAGGGGACATCCTTGCCTTGCTTCTCATCTTAGCAGGAAAGCTTTGAGTTTGTCACCATTAAGCATGCTATCTAGCTGTAAGTTTTTTGAACAGATATTCCCTATTAAGTTGAGAAAGTTCCCCTTTTATTCTTAGTTTCCTGAGAGGTTTTATAATAATATTTTATTTTGTCAAATTTTTTTTCTGCATCTATCAATATAATCAAGTGATTTTTTTCTTTTAGCCTGTTGATGTAATGGATTACATTAATTGATTTTCAAATGTTGAATCAGCCTTACATACCTGGAATAAATCCCACTTGGTTGTGTTGTCTTCTTCTTCTTTTTATATACTGTTAGATTTGATTTGCTAATTTTTTTTGAGAATGTTTGCATCTATGTTTCGGAGAGATATTGTTCTATACTTTTCTTGTAATAGCTTTGTCTGGTTTTGGTATTAGGGTAATGCTGGCCTCACAAAATGAGTTAGGAAGTATTCCCTCTGCTTCTATCTTTTGGAAGAGATTGTTGTGATAGTTAATACTGAGTGTCAACTTGATTGGATTGAAGGATGAAAGTATTGATCCTGGGTGTGTCTGTGAGGGTGTTGCCAAAGCATATTAACCTTTGAGTCAGTGGGTGGAGAAGGCAGACCCACCCTTAATCTGGTGGGCACATTCTAATCAGCTGCCAGTGAATATAAAGCAGGTAGAAAAACATGAAAAGGCAAGACTGGCTTAGCCTCCCAGCCTACATCTTTCTCCTGTGGTGGATGATTCCTTTCCTTAAACATCAGACCCCAAGTTATTCAGTTTTGAGACTTGGACTGGCTCCCCTTTCTCCTAAAGCTTGCAGCCTATTGTGGGACCTTGTGATCATGTAAGTTATCAGTTAATAAACCCCCTTTTGGAATACTACTCGGCCATAAAAAGGAATGAAATAATGGCATTCTCAGCAACTTGGAATAATGGAATTAGAGACCATTATTCTAAGTGAAGTAGCTCAGGAATGGAAAACCAGACATCATATGATCTCCCTCACAGGTGTGAGCTAATCTATAAGGATGCAGAGGCATAAGAATAATACAATGGACTTTGGGGACTTGGGCGAAAGGGTGAGAGGGGGTGAGGGAGAAAAGACTACACATTGAGTACAGTGTACACAGCTTGGGTGATGGGTGCACCAAAATCTCAGAAATTATCACTGAAGAACTTATTAATTGTAACCAAACACCACCTGTTTCTCAAAAACCTATGGAAAAAAAATAATAAAAACATGTTAAAAGATAAATAGCAAACTGGAATAAAAGGTAAACATATTTATAAGTCTAAATGAACGCTGACTATAAAAACTATTGTAAAACATTAAAAAAAGTCGTTTGAGCATGGCTTCTGCTGCAATCCACAAATTTTGATGTTTATATTTTCATTTAGTTTAAAATATTTAAACATTTTTGATATCTCTTTTTTGGCCTGTATATTATTTAAAAGTATGTCGTTTAATCTCCAAGTATTTTGGGATTTTCTAGCTATCTTTCTATTATTGATTTCTAGTTTAATTCCACTGTGGTCTGAGAACAGACATTGTATAAATGCTATTCTTTTAACCTTGTTAAGGTGTGTTTTATGGTCCAGAGTGTGGTCTATCCTGGTGAACTTTCCATGTAAACTTGAGAAGAATGTGTACTCTGCTGTTGTTGGAGGAAGTAGTCTATAAATGTCAATTATATCCAGTTGATTGATAGTGCTGTTGAGTATAACTATGTCTTTACTGATTTTCACTAATTTTCTACCTGCTGAATCTGTTTTTTTTTTTTTTTTTTGAGACGGAGTTTCACTCTGTTGCCAGACTGGAGTGCAGTGGTACAATCTCAGCTCACTGCAACCTCTGACTCCCTGCTTTGAGCAATTCTCCTGCCTCAGCCTCCCAAGTAGCTAGGATTACAGGCACACACAACCACGCCAAGGTAATTTTTGTATTTTTAGTAGAGACGTGATTTCACCATGTTGGTCAGGATGGTCTCTATTTCCTGACCTTGTGATCCACCTGCCTCGGCCTCCCAAAGTGCTGGGATTACAGGAGTGAGCCACTGCCCCCGGCCAGATCTGTTCATTTCTAATAAAGGAGTGCTAAAATCTCCAGCTTTAATAGTGGATTCATCTACTTCTCCTTGCAGTTCTATCGGTTCTTGCCTTATGTATTTTAACACTATGTTGTTAGGCTCATGCACATGAAAGATTATGCCTTCTTGGCATATTGACTCCATTTATCATTATGTCCCTCTTTATTCCTCATAAGTTTTCTTACTCTAAAAGTCTACTCTGTCTGAAATTAATATAGCCACTCCTGCTTTCTTTTGACTAGTGTTAGCATGGTATATCTTTCTCCATCTTTTGTATGTGCCTTTATAGTTAAAGTGGGTTTCTTGTAGACAACACAGAGTTGGGTCTTGTTTTTGATCCACTCTGGCAATTTCTCTCTTTAAATTGGTATTTTTAGACCATTGACATTTAGAGTGATTATTGATATAGTTGGGTTAATGCCTACAATATTTGTTACTGTTTTCTATTTGTTATCTTTGTTTTATTTCTATTTTTATCCTCCATATTTTTTCTACCTTTTGTGGTTTTAACTGAGCATTTTGTATTATTTCATTTCCCTCACTTTCCTAGCGTATCAATGATTTCTTTTGTTTTTTTTTAGTTACTGCCTTAGAGTTTGCAATATACATTCACAAGAAACCCAAGTCCATTCTCAAATAACACTATATCACTTCACAGATTGTGCAAGTAACTTATAATAACAAAATACCTCTACTTCCTCTCTCCTACCCCTTGTATATTGCTATTATTATTATTTTTACTTATACATATGCATAAATCTGTAAGAATAATTAATACATTGTTGCTATTATTTTGAACGAACATCTGTTAGATAAATTGTGAATACGAAAAATAAAAATTTTTATTTTACTTTATTCTCTGATGACATTTATTTATTTATGTAGATCTGAGTTTCCGACCTATATCATTTTCCTTCTTTCCGAAGGACTTCATTTAACATTTCTTGAAAGGTTTATTGGCAACACATTCAACTTTTGTTTGCCTAAGAAAATATTTATTTCTCTGTCACTTTTGAAGAATAATTTCACAGGGTATAGAATTTTAGTTTTTTTTTCTTTTGTCCCCCTCTCTCAACATTTTAAGTATTTCACTCAACTGTCTTCTAGCCTGCATGTTTACTAAAAAGACATCAGATGTAATTCTTTTATTCACTGTTTTATAGGTCAGTTGTTTTTCCTTTATGGTTTCTTCAAGATTTTTTTCTTTATCTTTGATTTTCTGAAGTTTAAATATGATGTACCTAGGTGTAGTTTTCTTGGCATTTATTCTGCTAGGAGGTGTTCTCTGAGCTTCCTGGATCTGCAGTTTGGTGTCTGATATTAACATGGGGGAAATTCACAGCCATTATTTCCTAAAATATTGCTTCTGTTCCTTTCTTCTGTTATTTTTCATTGTATGTATGTTACATCTTTTGTAGTTGTCCCACAGTTCCTGAATATTCTATGAAAAAAAGTAGGTTTTTTCCCCTACTTTTTTTTTCTCTTTGCTCTTCAGTTTTGGAAGTTTCTATTATCATATCCTCAGACTGAAAGATTGTTTTCCTCAGCCATGTCCAGTCCACTAATGAGCCCATCAAATGGATTTTTCATATTTGTTAGTGTTTTTGATCTCTAGAATTTCTTTTGATTCTTAGAATTTCCATCTCTTTGCCTATATTACCAATCTGTTATGGCATGTTGTCTACATTTGTATTATAGCCCTTAGCTATTAATCATAGTTTAAAAAAAATTCCTGGTCTGATAAAGATAGCAACAATTGGCACTGGGTACTACTAGAGGGGAAAGGGAGGGAGGCAAGGGGTCAAAGGTTGAAAGACTAACTATTGGGTGCTATGCTTTGATATCATTCATACCCCAAACCCTGGCATCATACAATATACCCAGGTAACAAAAACCAGCATAGTACACCCAATTCTAAAATAAAAGTTGAAAATAAATCCTTGATCTGATCCTTCCAATATTCCTGCTATATCTGACTCTGATGATTGTTCAGTCTCTGCAAACTATGTTTTTTACCTGTTAGTGTATGTTGTAATTTTTTGTTGAAAGGTGGGCACAATGTACTGTGTAAGAGGCACTTTGGTAAACAGACCCCTTAGTAACCCAGTGGTGAGGTATGGAGTTGGGGTGGGGGTGTGTTCTATAGTCCTGTGATTAGGTCTCAGTCCTTCATGGGCTTGTGCCCCTGGACTGTGAGCTTCATTATGCTTCTCTGATTTCTTCTGCCCTTAGGAGGGACAGGATGGCTAGAGAAGGCTAGGGTAGGGTGTTTCCCTTCCCCAAGATGTGCTAGGCTCTGATAAAGCCCAAACAGATTTGGCTCTGGTAAAAGAGAGTCTAATCTATTAGACTCAATTTCCTCCAGAGAGAACGCTTTGTTAAGAAGAACAGAATGCTGTGGTGTATTTTTAAACGATTTCTTCCCCCCTCCTCGTGTTAGACGCAAAAGGGGTTTTTTCTTCCATATTCCCTGTGAGGATCTGATGGAGTATCTGGAGGCAAAACTCACAAAAGTGTGAGGGTCACCCATATGAATGGGTCTTCTCAGAACTGTCCACACTCAGCCTCCAGAAATTTGTCAATTACAGCTTAGGTTTTCGTACCCTGGTACCGGTTTCTGCAAATGTTTCTACTGATGCATTTCTACTCCAGGAAGTTGTGATTCTCTCTATCTGCCTGTTTCTCCAGTTTTGGGGCCAGCAATTTGCTCTGTAACCTCACTTCTCTGACAGATATAAGAGTTGTTGATTTTTCAGTTTGTTCAGCTTTTTACATGTTAGAATGGAGTGGCAACTTTTAAGCACCTTACGTGCTGGACTGGAAACCAGAAGTCTCCCTGAGTAGCTTTTTGAGCTCCTTGATAGATTATCTCCAAGCTATGTCTGAAACCCTCATCCAGGCCCTTCACAGGGAAGCTTCCTGGGTGCTCAGTCCATTCCTCCCTAGCTCTTCGTTGTTTGGCCTTTAAACTCAGAGTGGTGAGAGGTTTTGTTTGACCTTTGTCTGATGTTTCCCTGATTATTTTCTCTGAGACTGCATTCATGCCAGAAACTCTGTATCTGATGGGTGAAGACTCACTGCAGTTGGAAGAGCCCTTTTGAACAGCAGTGATCTAGTTACTTTTGAATCTCATTGCCGACAGAAAATCTTTGAGACAGTGTGGGGACTGGCACAGAGGCCTGGGAGTCCAGGCTAGGTGGGGTGGTTGTGAGCTGGAGGACCAAAGGTCTTCTGAGATCTTTGGACAACTGAGACTGAACCCACCAAATTCTCAGCTGCTTCTTCAACCACTGTCGTTTCAGGTGTTGAATTTCAGTCGGTGTCAGAGACTATACCTCCTTCTGGGTTTCCAGGGAAAAATAATCCACAGCCCTATCTGAGATGGATACGATCATGAAATATAGGAGAAAACTGAAAAAAGTGAATCAACCTTCTTATGAAAAGAAATTAGATTATGTGCCCCATCAGTTCTTCATGGCAAAGTTCTCCAAGCTGACTTTTGAATGTTCCCATTTGCTTCTATGCTGAAAGGCTAGCATCCGTCTCACTCCTTTTATTAGACAAGCTGCAAACATTTATAATGCATGGATAACATGACATTCTACATTCAATTAATAGAGAGTTGTAGATTTTTTCATGTTATTCACTTTCAAAGTGTTAAAAATATTTTGTATGTTTTCTTCACTGAAAAACGGAAAGAAAAGATTTTTGTACTGTATCCTCAATTGGTATTTCAGTTTGTAATCCTCAGATGAAGACAGCATGGAGTTTTAGACCTCCACTTGCTTGATGTTCCATGGGTGAAGATTCTGTTCCCTGAGGATGCGTGAGGTTCTGTCATCAGATCAGAGGCTTAGAACCACTTTCCACAAAGGCCCTAACCCAGAGGAAAGGCTTGACTCAGATGCCTGTGACAGGAAGATAGCATGAATGTTGCTCTCTTGCAGGGATCCTGACCTCCCATAACAATTCAGTTCTTGACCACTGAATCCCTGTGTTTGGGATGGTATATATTTTTTTTCCTATTTCCTGTCTTAATTATGCCTCTTTGAGCTAAAATAATTTAGAAAAGTGGGAAGAGGAACAGGAAAACAAGAGTGACCTCAGTTGGGGCTGGGGCTTGGCTCCCTTACCTGGTTGATGGGTCCTTTAATCTGAATACTGGTAGCAACTGGCTCCTCCATAGAACGAAAGATAAAGGGAGGAGTCCAAACCCATGAAGAGGTTCCATGATGGAATTAATGCCTCATGGCTCCGTCAAGGAGATGATTGTCCCTCATCTGAAGGCTAAAGCTAACTGCTGCCTTAGGCAATGGACACTGAGATGTCTGCTGTGTTCTAGAGGATTCCAAGGTCACATCAGAGAGCAATGGAATAGTCACAAAGGGTTCCCAAGGGCAGGGCAGCGGAATCCACAGCCCCACCCCTACCATTCACCCTCCTAAGACTCTAGATTCCTCTCTCCTTCTCTGGGCCTTCCTATTTGCCAGCCTTGTCCTCTCCTCACATCACATCTATACCTTAGTGTAATTCTATGTATTTTCCCTACAACCCAGACAACCTAGAAAGCCCTTTACCCTTGGAGATCTGGCTTGGACCCCACCAATTCCACAGTCTTTGACAGTCTGGAGTTTTCCCAGGAATTTTACTAATTCCTAGGCAGTTTTAAAAATGAAGAGGTGTGATACAGATAAAGTGCACATATCTTTAACACACAACTTTTTTTTTTTTTTGCCTCTCATAGATTTTGATTTTTTAGTTTTAATTTTTTTTTTTTTTTTTTTTTTTTTGAGATGGAGTCTCGCTCTGTCGCCCAGGCTGGAGTGCAGTGGCACCATCTCAGCTCACTGCAAGCTCTGCCTCCTAGGTTCACGCCATTCTCCTGCCTCAGCCTCCTGAGTAGCTGGGACTACAAGTGCCTGCCACCACGCCTGGCTAATTTTTTTTGTATTTTTAGTGGAGACAGGGTTTCACTGTGTTAGCCAGGATGGTCTCGATCTCTTTTGTTGTTTTTATTTTTACAAATTTATAGGGTACATGAGGAATTTTGTTACTTGTATATACTATGTACTGATTAAGTCAGGATATTTAGGGTGTCCATTACCTAAGTATAATACATTTTTATTAAGTGTATTCACTCTACTGTGCTATTAAACATTGAATTTGTTCCTTCTATCTTACTGTATGTTTGTACGTTTTAGCCCACTTCTCTTCATCACCCCCCTTTCGTCTACCCCTACTCACCCTTCCCAGTCTCTGTTATCTATCTTTCCACTCTGTACCTGCATGTGGCCAAATGTTTAGCTCTCACGTATAAGTGAGAACATTCAGCACACAACTTGATGAATTTTCACAAGTGGAATACACCTGTGAGACTAGCACCCAGATCAGGAAACAGCGTATTCCCAGCACCTTGCATGCCTCCCTGGTCACTACCCCCACACTCTCCCCACATCCACTCCAAGGGTCACAATGTGGCCATCCTCTAATGGCAGGGATTATTGTTGCCAAGTAAAGTTTGCAGCCCTTCATGTGTATTAACTCACTGAATCCTCACCATGACCCAGAGATGGTTCCGTAACTGACCTATTTTACAGGGAAGGAAAGTGAGGAACACATAGGGTGAGCTGCTGCCGAGACCCCACTGCTAGTAATTAGCAAGCTGTGGTTCAGTGCAGCCATCTGGCTGCCCCAGTAGTTCACAGTCTTGAACCACTAAACTGTGCTGCAAAAATATCATGGCGGCTAGAGAAACAGTGCGAGTCAAACAAAACTAGATTATGTGGTGGCTCATGCCTGTGATCCCAGCATGCTGAAAGGCTGAGGCAGGTGGCTGAGCCCAGGAGTTCGAGACCAGCCTGGGCAACATGGTGAAACCTTGTTTCTACAAAAAAATACAAAAATTAGGTGTGGTGGTGCACACCTGTAGTTCCAGCTACTCAGGAGGCTGAGGTGGGAGGATCATTTGAGCCTGGTAGGTAGAGGCTGCAGTGGGCCGTGATTGTGCCGCTATACTCCAGCCTGGGTGAAAGAGTGAGACTCTGTCTCAAAACAAAAACCAAAAAATAAATAAAACCAGATTCTGGGACAAGGATCACTCACTTCCACACGGCTCTTTGCAGGTGGCTTTGCTTGTGCTTGTGCTGTTTTCATCTTCCCACTTGCTGCTCAGGACCTGTTGAAGGGCCTTAGGGATGGGGGTTGGTGCGGGGCCAGTGACTGGCCCGAGGGCTACACCTGGAAGGGTGGGATTAGGTTTGAGCCCAAACCCAACCAAGGGACATTTTAGTCCTCTCATTTCACATGGAGAAACTGAGGCAAGGAGGGATTGAATGGGCTACATTTCTTCTCCCTCAGTGGGCCTGGGGAGCAGACGGCTTTGCTTGCAGCTGAGACTAATTTGTCATAAGTCATCAATCATGCCTGTGTCTGGATTGAATGTTCAGAGGCCACCGGCCCCTCAGAGTGCTTGGTGGAGCATGGGACCTCAGCTGCACTTGTGCTGGAGACAGGAGGTTTGCCTGGGAGCCTGGCAGATGGATCCAGGAGGAAGAAGGGAGAGTAAAAAGCTGCATCTATATACTCCTTTGCAAAGTAAAATGAAATAAAAAGGAATGTTTTTGAATGCTTCTCAGTGCTGAGTGTTTTCCATGATCTTGCACGTGGACAGTGGGAGGAACCTGGATGGATTTGGTGAGAGAGAGCGGCACTGGGTGTGCCCACAGACCCAACCGTGGGTCCTGTCTCAGTGCTCACTGCTTAGTGCTGTGTGACTCTGGCCACAGCATTTCCTCTCTGACCCTCAGAGGGCTCCTCACATCACCTCCAGAGGCCTGGGGAGGGAGCACTCGGTGAACCTGCCCCGGGGGGAGTGGGCTTATAACAAGGGAGTGCCAAGTCTGAGTCCACAAAGCAGAGCTGCCCTTGGCGGGATTTTCTGGCATTTCTTGGTAGCAGCAGAAAACATTCCCCCAAAGCCTCCCTACATGGTCAGGGTCCCCAGAGTCCTTTACTAAGATGGTCTCTCCATGCAGCCTCCCTTATACCCCCTGAGGTTTCCATTCCTTTCTGGAACTCTCTTCCCTGAGGGCTAAGGAGAGGGAGTGACAGGTGAGTGCCCTGCCTGCCGGTCCACACTCTCAGACAAGTGTGGGATGTTATATAACCACATTAGCAGACAGAATTCAGACCTTGAAACAGCTCGGCTCACGAGACCTGAAACACTTCCTGAAGTTCTTGGCACTCTTGGTGTATCCTCTAGCTCTGCACTGTCCAACAGGGCAGCCAGAAGCCACATGTCACTATTTAAACTTCAGTCAAATGAAGTCAAGTACAATAAAAAGTTCAGTGTCACTAACCTTGTGTGACCTTGTCTCCCATCCTTCTAACCATCTTCTCCACCGCGGGCCTTTTTCCTCCTCACATCCCTCACTCTGGGTTCCTTTCTATGCATAATCACACCAAGCACCTCCGCCTTCAGGGCCTTGGCACTTGCTCTTATCCCCCTGGAAAGCTCTTGCTCCAGTTCGTCACCTGGCCATTTCATCCTCATTACTTAAGTTCCCAGGGAAGCATCCCTTCGTTAGCGGGGCCTCCCTATGCCCTGAGCTGATGCCCTTCTCCCAGCCACTTTCTGCCCAGCCTGTCACCTCCTTTTGTACACTCCCCAGGACCTGGCACCAACTTATTTGCTTAGGTATTTAATGCATGTGGCTCCCCACCAGAACATAAACCACTTAAAGGCAGAGGAATGGTTTCCTCTCACCACCAAGGTCCATTTCCTGAGACAGCACCTGGGACAGGCTTGTCATTCTATAAATGTCTGTTGACTGTCTCCAATTTCCCACACTTCCACATTTGTGCTTCATGCTCACGATGCTTGCCTCTGTGTACTAGTATTTAAAATTTTTCTCTAAATTGACCTGCATTCTAACTTGAGTACTTACTTTAGCCTTACCCTAACAAGCGAAGTTGTGTGATTTATGTGCTAATATTTCCAAATGTGCATCAAAATAAATATACAATTATTTTCCTTTTTTTTTTTCAGTGCGCTACCTAAAAAAATCATCATGCTCATCTCAAGTGGACACACTTTTTTGGAAACATTGCTATACCCCAGCCGGCTCTTCTATTGCTGCTCCTCATGCCCACCTATGTTGCCAACTTACGGCATGACCACGGCTCCCCAGCCTCTCTTCCCCAATCTCACACTGTGGGTTTACAGAGCTAGAGTTCCAAGATCCTGAGATTTCAAACACATAATTGGGAACAGTGGTACTGGGGCACTTGAGTGAATAGCTTGGCTGTTTCCCTGTGGAACACCTGACTCTTTAGCAATTTGCCCTCTGTGTGGCTATACAACTCTTTAAAAGGGCCTAACCAACAGACACAGCCCAAACCAGCTCACTCACAACCACTGCCCATTTGCCAGCGACCTGCCAGGTGGGCCAGGAACATTACTGATCACAGGCATTTTCTTCTAAATTGAGCAGCGAGCCTCAGATCCTCCTCCACAGGCTGTGGCAGAAACACGAGTTCTGGCCGACCTGATTTCTCAGACACCACTTCCAGCTTTAACTGAGTCAGATGAGGGAAAAAGGAGGAGGTGAAAAAAAAATTACCAGCCTCAGGCGCCCTGCCTCCACCTTCAGGTCTCCTGGGAAATCCGTCAGGGTTTCCCAGGCTCAGGTAGACCGGTTTGTGCATGTTTTAAGTCATATGTAGAACCTTCGATGCCTCCACAAACAGGCAGCATCACAATTTGGCTTGTTTTATTTTGCTTTTTCTCAGAGGCATCTCCTTGTTTTGTTTTTACTTCCTCATTCTAGATATGAAGCATGATTCATCACTCTAAGCCCCTTCTTCTTCTTACTCCCTGAGTTTCCATGTCCTCTTGGGAATTCCTCCCTCCCTTTCTTCCCCTTCCACTTGAGACCAGCCTCCCCACACACTCCTTTCTCTCCACCTAAGAGACAATTTGTTAGGGTAACTTAGGAAGCTCCTGCCTTGTTTCTCATGGTTACATCATCTGGAAACCTTTTATTCCTTCAAACTCACTGTATGGTCCCCCTCACTTCTGGGCTTTCTCATGTGGGATTCCCTGATCCTGGGTCATCCTTTCCCATCACTTTGGGTGGTTCACTCTCTTAATTATCCTTCAAGTCTCCTCTGAAATGACATTTCCTCCTGAAGCCTTCCGAGGCCCAGCCCACCACAGATTAAATGCATCTCCTATCTGCTCTCATTGCATCTTGTACTTTCTCTGTCAAAATCACAACACTGTCTTGGCACCCAGTTTGTGCCAAGGATGGCTTCTCTGGTGGTGCTAGGGAGCCTCATCCTCCTTATAGTCACGTAGCCTACCCACTACATAATTATAGAGTCCAAATACGAAGAGTGCTTTTGCTACACAACACATCACCACCACTTTAGAGAAGTCCCACAGCTCCTGCTGCAGTAAGCCCTGTAGCTGTCAGCCCTGCAAGGAGAGGCTGTGTCTGTCTTGCTCATCCCTGAATCCCCAGTGCTCAGCATAGGGCCGGAATGTGGTAAATCTTCAGTAAATATTTGTTGACTCAGTGACTAGATGAATTAATTTCCTTAGAGTAACTGATGCTGGCTAGAATTTTGAGGATCTACTGAATATTAGAGAGACAACAAAAGGGAAAGAATGAATATAACAGAAGCCCCCACATGGCTTTAAGTAGAGCAGCTTCTAACACAACCAGTTCATTCCCAAGGTCAGGCTCCCCAAGGTCTGGTCCACATTTCCTGGCTCACTGAGATATCCCGGAGGGAGGGATTTGGGGATGGAAGTAGGGGCAGGGGAAGGAAAAGAGAAAGAAGGGAAGAATGACAGAGGGGGATTCTCACACCACTACCCCTCCAGGGTCTACCTATCCATTCTATTTACCATCATTGGAAGACTGAGATGAAAATAGTGTGATGGTTTTAGAACGCTTCTTTCTTGATATCTGCCCCAGATACTTTCAAGCAAGGACCTGTTTCAGAAAAGCATTTCCAGTGGAAGAATAATGTAATG
This sequence comes from Symphalangus syndactylus, assembly GCF_028878055.3. Lineage (NCBI taxonomy): Eukaryota > Metazoa > Chordata > Mammalia > Primates > Hylobatidae > Symphalangus > Symphalangus syndactylus. The sequence continues at coordinate 120,164,663 of NC_072423.2, read as the reverse complement.
GAAATGTATAATGTAGTTTAAAAAGAGAGAAAGTTTGAAAATAGCATCATAAAAGCAAGTTTTCTTCCTCTTTCCAAACACATTTTAGAAAATCTAAATAACAGAAATGAAAATAAATATATCATATATGGAATATAACTAAAGTGGTATACAGAGGAAACTTCTTCCCTTAAATATGTGTTTCAATAAAAAAGGAGAGCATTAAAACAAATGAATTAAGCATCTAACTCAGTAAGTTAGAAAAATAGCACAAAATAAACCTAAGAAAAGTAGAAGGAATGAATACCATGAAAGGAGAAATAATGAATTACAAAACAGAATAATAAAACAAATTACATATCCAGGTTTGGATTCTTTGGCAAAACCACGAAAGAGATAAAGCATTAGCTATCTTAATCCAGAAAAATATGGAAGAGTACAAAAGCACAAAATTTTAAAAAATGTTAAAATGAAAATAAAACAGATATAGAGGAAATTAAAAGAATCACAAGGGATTACTTTGCTTGACTCTATGTAAATACATGTGAACACTTAGATGAAATGGATAATGTTCTAGGAAAACATACTTTACAAAAATTGACTTAAGAAAAGTTAGAGAATTTTAATAAACCAAGTACTACAAAGAAATGGAGAAATTGTCAAAGAGCTGCCCTTCAAAAAGTACCAGACCTACATGGTTTCCAGAGAAATTATTCCAAACCTTTTAAGAAGAAATTATTTCAGTGTTATTTAAACTGTTTCAAGTCATTAAAAAAGGGAGAAAAACTTCCAAATTCTTTTCATGAAGGAAGCATAATATTGATATCAATCCCCACAAAGTTGCACAAAAAATAAAGTCACAGTTCAATCTCACTTATACTGAAACAAAAAACCCTAAATACAATAAATTCAAGAGCACATTAGTAGAAAATATATCTTAACCTAGTTGAGTTTAGTCCAAGAATATACTAACAATTTAATAACAATTTATGAAAGTTTAATAATAGAACATCTTTTTTGTTGTTGTTTTAAAAAAACAAGAAGTTACAAAAAAGTGGCAACTTCATTAAATTTTCTAACATATTTTATTGTTTAGTGTTTTATTTGAGATATGTACTAGGGTGACATCTTAACAGTCTCAGTGTTTAAGGCCTCTAAACATCTTGACCAGGTCTTGATTGCTGCAAGAAGTTGGGTAGCACTGCAGACTGGCTCTGTTGTATGGGAGTCCTGGAGTCTGCTGGTTGACTCACTTTTAACACAAGTGGACCTGGAGGCTGAGTATGAGAGAGAGAAAGGGAGATGGTTAAGGTCCTTGGTGTTAATACAGACCCCACCCTAACAGGGGATAGACAGCCACAGCATTCCCCTACCCAGGTGAGGTCTGTAGTACTCTTGGGGTTTGGACTTGTCAAGGAGCTCAAAGAAAAATCCTCTGGCTCTTGTGGTGGGGAGTTGGAAAAGGGGAATCCTGCAGGGACTGGCATTTGCACTGTAGCCAAGGTGGCAGCTAATTTCTTTTTCTTTTCTTTCTTTTTTTAAAATAGCAAATCCACCTTAGTCAAGGCACTCACTAGCCATTGCTCCCTGGAGGCTAGAAGACAGAGCTAATTTTTAGGACATTTAAAATCATAACATTTTTAGATGCAGTCAAAGAGTGAAATCGACCTTGAGGTTGAGGGGAGAAGGTTAACATTATTGGGGATGAGCATGGAAGTGAATCATGCTAGCCACTATGGTTCAGTGATGGCCTAGAGGAGAATCAATGAGAGCTGTACAATTTGGAATGTTTTCAGCCTGACATACTTACTGGTGTATGTGATAGAGATTAGTGTACATTGACAGAGAGACAGAGACAAAAAAAGGAGTGGAGAGGAGATGGGGAGGGCAAAGGGGAGAGGGGGAAGCAGGGTGGGGAGAGAGGGAGAAAGACTCATTTTATCTTTTAAGTAAAGCATAATTATGGATCAATACTCCATACTGAACCTGCTGGTACTGGTTTCTGGTTTGCAGCAATAGCTGCCATGTACTGAGATTGCTTCCCTGGAGGAACGCAGGAAGCTGCCTCAGACCATGCCAGGTTGACTGGGCTTGTTCCTGGGCACCCTCTTGCTAGGCCACATGTGCTAAGTCATTACTCACAAAAGGGCTGGACGGACAGAACATAGGCAGACTTTTTTTTTTTGGTATACATTATATCCTAGAACCTCGGACAACTGGGCCCTGTCCTTAATTAGACCTTCAACACATCCACCCATATGCTAGTGTTTTGAGGACAAGCTTCTACCTATAAGCACTGGACTCATTAAGCTAAGAAAAGATAGAAAGTGAGGTCTGGGAGAGCCTGTTTTTTGGAAAGTCTCTCCTTTCATGTCAGCTATGTGGGAATCCAGCTCTGAGACCCAGCACTGAAAGCCAGAGAAGCAGAGGAGAGCTTGCGCTTACTGGCCCTAACCTCTCCCCTAGCCTAGAATCCTCCCTGCCACATCTCTGAGGGTTGGTAGCCAGCTCCTCTTTAATCTCTTTGAGGGACAGGGAGCTTACAGCAAAACTAAGCCTTTTTTTTCTTAAATAAGAGAGCCTCTCTTGATGCAACTTGGCCTACTTCCTCATTTTACAAATCTGTCAGTTTCATAATTGAAAAATGACATCTCATCATTGTTTTGTTTTCTGTATCTTTGAAACAGAAAAGTTGAATGTCTTTTTTCATATGCTTATATTGGTCATTTATATTCATCCTTCTGTAATTTAACACTACATTTCCTTTGCTTATGTTTTTCCTATTGGTGTGATGTTTTCAAGATTAATTTAAAAGAGTTTTACATGACTTAAATTATAACCTTTGTTACATTTATTTTCATATTTCTTTCCTGGTTTATAATTTTCCTTTTGTTATTGTTTCGTTATGTGTGAGAGAAAAACAGAGCTGGTTAAGGTCCTTGGTGTCTATACAGACCCTGCCTCCAACAAGGGATAGATAACAAAATATGTTACAAAACTTAGAGTAGATATTTTAAATTTTATGTAGTTAAACCTTTCTACATGAGATCTTTTGTTGTATTTATCCACAGAAACTCCTTCTCATCCTGAAATAACTTAAATATCATTTTTTAACATTTAGATGTTTATGTCCTTTTAAAAATATGTAGTGTATATTTCACACATCTTAATTTTTATTTATCGTGAAGTCTAGATTAGATATAACTTTTTTTCTCCTTCAAAAACAGCCATTTTCCTCAACACCATTTGTTCAGTAATCCATCTCCTCCCCTTAGTTTGTGATACATATGTTAGTATAGGTAGCTAAGCACACTTGAGCAGGGCAGGAGAGGGCCTCCCCTCTATCCCAAAGAATGTCGGGCAACCGTCAGGTGATGGTCAGGCAGTTGTTAAACTGTCTCTCTAAAATAATAATTGGCCACAGCTGGCTCCAGGGAAAGGCGGGCTCCCAACAGATAGAAAACACCTGAAACTGGTGATCAGCAGCTTCCCAGTAAGATTTCAGGAGCTGTGCGAGTGGGCTCAAGCATGCGCACTAAGAGGCAAAATGGCGGAGTTAAACTGGTGTATGACGCTCTTCTGGAAACGCTAAGCTGGTAAGAGAAAAAAACTCCTCAAATGGGCATGCACTCAACTTCAGTAAACATACTGCACATGCAGCTCCTCCCAAGTGCTGTCAGGCCACTGTGCATGCAGACAGTCCACCCCCAGGGAAGAATCAGGGGAGAAGAAACGCAAACCCTGGAATCATGCCAATGATTCCCCAAGTCGAGGGCTAGATGGAGCTCTTGGATCTCTCAGGTCAACCACTTGACTCTCTTCCAAATGTACCTGACTTTCTTTCATTCCTGCTTTAAAACTTTTTAATACACTTTCAGTCCTACTCTAAAACTTGCCTCGGTCTCTCACTCTGCCTTATGCCCCTCAGACGAATTCTCTGGAGGCAAGAATTGAGTTGCTGCACACCTGTATGAATTCACTCGTCTTAACATGTATGATAGGCAAAATTCCCAAAGACACTAAGGCCCAGTTTTCTGAAACAGCTTTAATCATTATACATTTCTTTCTGGTGTTGAATGGAAATCTGTCACCTTTTAACTTTTACTTCTTGAAGCTTCTGCTCCTGTGGCTCCAAAATATGAGGACCCTTATGACATTATTCTGTGAATGTGTGTAGGGGGCTCTGTGGACAGATGTGTCGCCAACAAGGCACCTTACTACAGATTGCACTTTGCTCTGTTTTCTTTAGTGAGAGGACGTTATCTTCCATGTCACATGTCACAGTTTCTAGCTTCATTAGAAACCACTTTGATGCCCCTGAGGGTATCTTTCCCCAAAGGCTATGTGTAGGGAAAGTGGCCTCAGTTGTTAAGGGAGAAGCATGTTTTCAAGATGTATTATATTTTAAAGGTCTGAAAATAAGGCAGCCTTACCTATGGGCAGCTAGAGAGGTGGCGGAGATGGAGAAGTGGAGACAGTGGTTCGCAGTCTGCATGAGGGCCTGGAACCAGACCTGCCTGGGCACTAATGGGGCCAGCTTGTGGCCTGTTTCCACCCTGGGGAAGAGACTGGAGGTGTGTGTGTGGACTAAAAGAGAGTTACTACCTTGGTGCCCAAGCCTGTAAACCTCTATGCTTGCATAGGGACCATCCCTGTGGATGATCACCCATGGGATAGTGTGGGTCTAAGCTCCAACAGCTGTAGTCTGTTGCAGTGAGAAACAGTGGTTGCCATGGGATACCCAGACTCCAGTTCCCTCTCTGCAGTATCAGGGAAGGCTGACTGTTTTGTGACTGGGATTCCTGTTTGCATCAGGGAAGGCTGACTCCTTTGTGACTGAGTAACCCCGCTGGGAATCCAGTTTGGGCATCTGCGAAGCCTCAAAGGGAATATACTGAATTAACTGTTAATAATGTTTGTGTCTACTTAAGTAATTAATCAGAAAAAGTAAAGATTTGATATGCATTTGTGGAGCAGTTCAAACCAGTTAAACCTGTCAAAATGGCTCAAATCAGATAAAATAGTTTAAACCACACAGCTATGGTTATTCCTCTCAAATCTTGTTGTCTCCAGACTCAATATTCTGATTTGTATTATAATAAAGTCATTCTTAAAACGGCTTAACTTTCAGCACTCTTATCACCCTTATCTAATTCATCTCCAGTTTGCCAATATTGCCATTAAACCACAGCATCTAGAATTTACCAGATAATCCAGTGAAGCCAGCAGATTGGTAATCACTCTTGGTCTGTATACAGTATGGGTTAGATGTTTTCTATTTGTCTCTTCAGATCCACTTTCCACACTTCTCTACCCTGGCCTGGGCCTGGGCGGCTGGCTGGTGTGGACTGAATGGGCTGCATCAAGGGGCTTCCTTGCTCTCTGGCTTCTGGTTGGGTTTGGCCAAGGGGCATCAGTAGAGACAGGAGGAGAGTGAGGTCCCGGTGCCTACTGCCGTGGCTTTCTTCTGCTTTGTGCCTCTACCCAAGGCCACAGCTCTTTTAGGCAAGTGTCTCTGATAACTCTTCTCTCCTGGTTTCCTTCGTTGGTCCTTGAGACATAGGGATGAAAACAGCTTCCACTCTTATACCATATTTTGTGTTTTTCTTAGTTTTTCCTGCACTTTTATAAATAGTTCTCATTAAATGCTCCCTAATTACTCGATTTGACATTGTCATTTGTTTCCTAGGCATATGCCTTTTGTGAAACATCCAGGTGTTTCTTATGCACATTATATTTGAGAACCGTTGAGTGAATAGTGCTGAGGTGGCTAAATGGAATTCCCACCAGCTTTTTAAATTATATTATAGAAACAACGATACATATGTTATGAGACTCCTCCTCTTGCTTCCCAGTGAGGGGACAGAGCCATGCACATTATTGTTTGGCTGGATCTCTACACAGCCATCAGTGAATTGCTCTGAAATTGACCTTCTTATGGTAGAAGGTAGGTGCTGTCTGAAACCCAAAGGCTGGGCAAGAAGAAACTGGGGCTTTGATAAGCCAGGGCTGGCGGAGTTTCAGGAATTAAGAGCTGAGCAGTCACAACAGAAGTGATTCACTTATATCCTTCTCTGCTGGAGCTTGCATAGGGACAGCAATATCCCATTGAAGAGGCTGGTGCCAGGGTCCCAGGGGTGCTCACTGAGTGAGAAGGGCCCTGCTACTGGGTGGACAACCTAGGAGGGACATTGGACATCCTGCCTTTTCAAAAACTGCACTAGGAAAACTTACCCTTGAGGTTGGGGGAAGGTGACACTTATTTATAGTTGCTTTCTCAGAACTTTGTTTTGTTAAATGCAAAATTCTTCTCAAGGTAAATGTACAGTAACCAATAATAACTGCTGCCTGAGTTGCAGGAAAGACCTATCCACGGGGCCCCCCATTCTCATTCTCTTTCCATTAGTTCATTCTCCCTGGAGCAGTCTAAGCGACATTTTATTTTATTTATTTATTTATTATTTATTTTTTTGAGACAGAGTCTCGCACTGTCACCCAGGCTGGAGTGCAATGGCACAATCTCGGCTCACTGCAACCTTCGCCTCCCAGGTTCAAGCCATTCTTCTGCCTCAGCCTCCAGAGTAGCTGGGATTACAGGCACCCGCCACCATGCCCAGCTAATTTTTTGTATTTTTAGTAGAGACGGGGTTTCACCATGTTGGCCAGACTGGTCTCGAACTCCTGACCTCATGATTTGCCCGCCTTGGCCTCCCAAAGTGCTGGGATGAGTGACATTTTAAAGTACAAATTGGGCTCCATCGCCTCTCCCACTAAAGATTAGGACAGGTTTCTTAGTGCACTTAGGGAAGGCACACAGAAGAAACACACCCGAGTCCTGCTTCCTTCATGTGCTTGTTTATTTGTTATTTCTTAAATTTCTGATTGGATGACTTTGTTAGACAAACAAAGTATAACAGCTGAGCTTACATGAACACAGTTTGTTTTGATGCATATAAAAGAATGACCGCCAAATTGCACAGCCCTGCCCCATCTGCAGGGAGGGAGCAGGACAGAACAGAGCGTGTGTATTGGCATCTTAGGGCAGGGCTGTTCAACAGAAATAGAACACAATCCTTTCTAGTAGTCATAGTGAAAACAACCAGGTAAAATAAATTTTAATAATTAATAATATCAAGTAAATTTGTTTTCAATAGAAAATATTTTTACTCTGCTCCAGATTTTCAGTGTGCACTTAAATTAATCAAAATTAAATAATATTAAAAATAGAGTTACACCACAGTAGTCACATTTTAAAGGCTCTGCAATCACAAGGACTAGTGGTTACTATAGTGTAATACGGTCATAAGGTTCTGCCACAGCAAACAATCACAGCCTTACCCAAGCTGCACAGGAGGCTACCCTTGCCTCTGCTGCTTTCTTATCTCCCTTCAGAACCTCTTTCCGTTGCTTTCCTTCTCCCTGTGATCCTTGCAGCTCTTAAGAACTGTCATCCTTCTTAAAGTCCCCACTTCATCCATCCCTTCTCCCCAAACACTCCGTGGTATTCCTCCAACATCTCTCTTAGAAGGTAAGAAGATAGATTAAAGGCATTTGCAAAGAGGTGGGAATGAGGCTTCAGACATAAATCTCCTATCCAAAATTAGCCTCTAATTGCTGAAAAGGGGTGGGAACCAATTGCAATGAATTCTACTACACAGCTTTTAATCTTGGGGTCTAATATTCAAGGACTTAGCTTGCAGACCATCAAGCCTCCCTGCCCTCTCCTAAGCCCCTCCCATACCCTTCCTCACCCTTGCAAGCCAAGACCTCTAAGCTCAGTCAACACAGCTCTTGTTCACAAATAATAAGATAGGTGCCATGTATATAGCATGGATAATGTGAGATTTGTATACTGATATCTGGAATCCCCAAGATGACCCAGCAAGGGAACCATTATACTCCTGTTCCCATGGACTCAGAGGGTGCAGCCAGGATGGAGATATGGGTCTCTCTGACCACAGCTGTGGGCTGTTTAACACCAGCCTGCCCCTGGGACCTCAGCTGTCTGGTAGGTGAGGAGAGAAATCTGAGCAGCAAAGCCATGTGAAAGAGCTGGTTCCAGGAGGGCTTCCAAAGGGCTGTAGATTCACTGAGTGTCCACAGCAAAGTGTGTGCAAACTTCTGAGGGCAGACACCTTGCCTCCTACCCACAGGGGCTGTTGCACCCAAAGAGGACAGATTCACTGTTACCTGCATCTGGTGGAAATTATCTCCAAGATGGTTCAGTTATGTTCCCTACAATGGTTTGTTTTGTTA